>NW_005842403.1:799019-819310 GCF_000455745.1 Alligator sinensis | reverse complement strand
CATTCCTGCCCTCATGGCCTTCAGAGCAGGAGGATGTAGGGTTTGGTCCCAAGAAGGGTAAGGCTCAGCACCCTGCTCTTTCTTGCCCTGGTATCTCACTGCAAGAAGGGTCACAGCCAGGTGCGAGTGTGAAGCACTTCCTCCCCCATCCCCACCAGGTTTAGCAGCTGGCCTCTACAGTGCTGCCCGCCCTCCCTTGGGGAAGCAGATTAGGAGAGTCACTACAGAGCAGGTGAGAAGCTTGTGACTTCAGGCTTGTGAGTGAGTGACAGACCACTGACACCAGAAATGAATCCTGCCAAGCCCTTCCCCAAGGTACCTAGCGGTACAGGGGGAGCAGCTTTGATGTCAGACACGCTAGGATTTGATATGCCAATTCCAAACCGTCTGCAGGCACCACCTGGTGATACTCTGCACTAGACTCTCACTTTGCTCTTCTACAGGGGAACTTTAGTTAGGGCCAATCAGAAAGTAGGGGTTTCACCACCTTTTCCAACCAGAAACTGGGAAGAAACAGGGTTTTAGATGACAATGCTGGACAGCCTAGCTAGCGACACCCTGGGGGGAAGGTAGGGGGTACACCGCCAAGAGCTTTCAAGTGTGTTAAGGAGAGTGTCTCCTCTACCCCAAAAGCTAGCAGTCTTCAGTGACACTGTTTGACTAATTACCAGGCTCTGCCCTCCAGCTCCCTGATGGGGAGTTGTTGCCTCTTGCAGAAATATTTGGACTGAAATGACATGGGACTCACAATCCCATGTCATGAGTGGTTCTGGGCAGTCAGTCACGAACATGACAAACTAATGGGATTCCATTTTTTATAGTGTGGAGGAACAAGAGACTTTTAGGTGTAAACAGAAGTATTGGCTGGGGAAATCAAGCAGTTTTTCCTCTCTCACCATCCAGGTTCTTCCAACTACTTTTGTGTCAAACTCATTTATCATTAATCACTCTCAGTATTTCTCCAGAACAGGGGTGGGCAAATTACAGCTCACAGGCTGGATCTGGCTCGCCAGGCAATTTCATCCAGCCCACGGACGGGCGCACATCAACTAATTGTACCTGGCCTGGCCTGCGGCTGCCTCTGCTGCACTCTGCATAGGGCCACGCCCTGCCCACTCCCATGAAGGTAGCTTGCTGCACTCCCACTTTCACCTGCGGGAGGGCCCTGGCCAGTGTGCGCAGCTTCCAGACCCCCTGCCTCCAGCGGCTCCTCCTCTTGTCCCTGCTGCAGCACTCTTGGCAGCTGGTAGGGAACTGGTGGTGAGCAGGGGGGAAACTGCAGCTGGGTGGGAGCAAAGGGGCAGCACCAGGACTGGTGGGAGCATGGAGCCTGCAGCATAAGCCGGGGCTGGCAGGAGCACGGGGCCCATGCCAGGGCCAGAGCTGGTGGGAGCGCAGAGACTGGGTCTGCAGAAGCACGGGCCAGCCTGTCTCCATGGTGTGGGACTCCCAGGGGCTCATGTGCAGCTCCCAGGACTTGGCTAGGAGCCACAAGCAATAGAACCAGCAGCCTGGCTCTGCTCCCTGCTACCATGTGCAGCTCCTGGGACTCGGCCAGGAGTGGTGGGGGGGCCCACCACCAGGGGGCAGGGCCCCGCCCACCCCAACGCACAGGAGCTGCGGGTGGTGGCAGGGACCGGGGCCAGGCCACCGGCTCTATCGTGCAGGGCTCCCCATAGTGATGCTCAGCTCAGCCAAGTCCCAAGAGCTGCACTTGAGCTATGGAGGGCATTGCATGATGCAACCAGGCTGGCCTCTCCCTACTCCCTGCCACCACCTCCAGATCCTAGGACTCGGCTGGAGCTGTGCAGTGCTGGGGGGCTCTGTCTGCCATGAGCCATGAGTGCCCTGACCTGCTGCTGCCAAGAGCAGGGGCTGTGCGCCCTGGGTGGGGGCATGGGGAGGGCCCTACAAACACACCCCACACTCCGCTACTCTCCCCACACACAGACACACATGCATGCATGCACACATGCACAATAAAGACAGACTTTATTTTGAGCTATTATGCAATCACCTTTATATACACTACGCAGACACACATAAATCAGGAGAAAAATATTTTTTGAACTAAAATTAAACTATAGTAGATGTTTGATTTTTAGTATATAATTTGGGGTTTTTTCTGGTTCCAAGATGGCAACCCCCAAAAAGGAATACTTCCAGTGGCAAAGGTCAGGGGTTAGGGGGTGGGACTTCTGGTCCCAAGATGGTGGTCAGGGGGCGGGGCACCTGCCAAGGGGTGGGGCTACCCTTGCGGCCCTCAACAGCTCACCAGGACCCGTTAAGCGGCCCTCCAGCCAAAATAACTGCCCACCCCTGCTCCAGAACCACCCGTCCAAGTCTCAACACGCTTCACAAAGTTAATAAGTCTAAACACTCTTTTGAGGGAGGTAGCATTATCCTCTACTGCACATGAGGAAACCAAGGCACAAAACACCTACGAGATTCACCTGGAGGCAGGAAGGGAATTGGTAATAATACATGAAATACAGCATGGGAATTACGGACATGAAGCTCATTTGTTATTTAGCACAAGCTGTCCTTTTTCTCTCCTGATGAAAAGCACTTGATGTGTTGCCAATAGATCCCAAAAGGTGCTACTCCTCCTCTACTCGGCGTTGGTAAGACCACAGCTGGGGTACTGTGTCCAGTTCTGGGCACCTCACTTCAAGAAGGATATGGATAAGCTCAAAATGGTACAGAGAAGGGCCACCCGCATGATCAAGGGCCTGGAGGATAGGCCCTATGAGGACAGACTTCAGGAAATGGGCTTGTTCAGTCTGAGTAAAAGAAGAATGAGGGGTGACTTGATAGCTACCTACAAGCAAGTAAGGGGTGAAGCCCAGGGGTTGCAACTCTTCAGAAAAACACCCCCTGAGAGGATGAGAACCAATGGACACAAGCTAGTCAAGGAAAATTTTAGGCTAGACATAAGGAAAAACTTGTTTTCCATCCGGGTATCTAGAATCTGGAACACACATCCAGCAGAGGTGGTGCAGTCGCCAGGAGTGTTCAAGAGGAGGCTGGACAAGCACCTTGTTGAGCTCGTTTGAGCCCAATTACCTCCTGCCCATGGCAGGGGACCAGACTTGATGATCTTACAGGTCCCTTCTATTCTATGATATGGCTGGTTAATCATTGGCTATCAGTATCAGCCAAGGAAATCTTTATCAGTGCACCCCTACTTTTCAGTGACCTGAGCACCCTCACTGTCCTTCTTGTTCCACATGCCACTGGACATAGGTATTTTGATCCCACTAGGCCTGTGTAGGCCATTCACAGACAGCCCTTCAGTAAAGGATTTCCATGTGGTAGTGATACCTGGAAGATGCAGGAAAAGGAAAGTTTAACCTGGGCTGAAAACTCACTTTGTTGAAAAGAAGTAGAGCAGGGAAGGGCAAATATGGTCTATGGACGGATTCAGCCCATCAACTAATTGGATCTGACCCACAGGCAGATGCCTGCCAACTGATAGTACCCAGCCCATGGCTGCCACTGTGGCACGCTGCATAGGGCCGAACCTTGCCCACTCCTGCCCAGGGCAGCCACCCACTCTGCCCGCTCAGTGTCACGAGCAGCCACTGTTGGTGGCTGAGTGGGTGGAAGGTGGCCAGGAGCTGGAGCCCCATGCGCTGGGGCAGGGCCACCTGGCTGCAGCTTCTCCCTCCCCCCTTGGATGGGCATCTGCTGCTTGGCACAGGTCCCCATGTTACCTGCTGCCTGGAGTGTCACAGTAGGGATAGGAGCCACTGGAGGCATGGGGAGCCAAGCAGTATTTGGGTAGCTGCGGCAGCAGCCCAGCCGGGAAGCTGTGAGTGTGGGCCAGGCCTGGGGCAGTGCTGTCTGGTGGGCAGGGGGTGGGTTTGGGCAGGGATGCAGCATGGGCTGCCCTGGGCAGTTGCAGGTGGGGCATGTCCCCATGTGAAGCACTGTGGGGGCAGCTGCAGGCTGGATGGGGGCAGGGGCAGCTGCACCTGCATCACACTCCCCAGGCAAGCTCTGCTGCATCTTCCCCCCAGCCTCTGCTCCTTCCCTCCACCCCTGCTACCTAGCGCATGGGCAGCATGCCCCCCCATACACACAGTATACAAGAAAAGACTTTATTTTAAGCTATTATGCAATCACCTCTATATAGACTACTAAAAAACATAAATCAGGGCAAAAATTATTTTAAATACAATTAAAATATGTTAGAGTAGATGTTTTATTTTAAGTATATGATTTGCTTTTATCTATAATTTGTTAGAATTATATCTTCTTTAAGATTTTGTGTGTGCAGCCCTTGACTGTTCACCAAAACTTGTGAAGTGGCCCTCCAGCCAAAATAATTGCCCACCTCTGGAACAGGGGTATGCCAGTCCCTTAGATTGGGCTGCTCTGTCTAGGATGTGCTGCCAACAGGATATGGCCCTGACCCATCCACAGCTCCTCACAAGGAGCTGAGAAGACACCAGCATGCAGCAGCTGGACAGCGTACTGTGGTATCTCCCTCCCTATCCAGATGCTAAACTCTCTGCCACTCTAATGCAATTGCTTAGAAACCCAAACAGCCTAATATGCCCTTTTGGTTTGGATGAGATGAGTGCTTATTTAATACAATAAAACTTGGTTTAATAGATTCTTGACATGTTAACTGAGTAATTTCAATGGCTGTCACATCTCTGATCTCTGCTGGCAATCTCTAGCCCTAATTGGAAAAATCATGATGATATTGAGGTGCCTCTGAAAGGTCACACCCAGTTGATCGGCAGCCTGCATTTCTGATTCAAGCAAAGGGCTTCAGTATCATTCAGGAACATCTTCAACAGAACACAATGCCTTCTTTATTTATGAAATGCTTTTATCCAAGCTCAGGGTACTTCTGACCTAGTATGCCAGACAACCTCATAACCCCACCAATGGGAGATGAGCCTGGTGATTACCCATTTTAGAGATAAACAAGAATTCAGACAAATGAAGGAGATATAATTAGCCTGACTCTCTGGAAAGTGAATAATTTTTGAAAATCCAGGTCCTTACAGAGCCTCCTTTCGTACATGTGAAGGGTTGGCTTTTTTAATCTTCTTCATAGAATCACAGAATCATAGAAAATTAGGGTTGGAAGGGACCTCAGGTCATCTCATCCAAACCCCTTCTCAAAGCAGGACCATCCCCAATTATCATCCCAGCCAGGGCTTTGTCTAGCAGTGTCTTAAACATCTCCAAGGATGGAGATTTCACCTCCTCTCTGGATAGCCTGTTCCAGTGCTTCACCACCCTCCTAGTGAGAAAGTTTGTCCTGATATCCAACCTAAACCTCCCTTGCTGCAACTTGAGACCTTTTCATAAGAGGTTTTCCATTCACCTGCCAACTGGGAGGGGGTGTGGGGAAAAATTTTCAACATTCAGAATCATTTCAGCTCTGACCTCAGTGATGCCTACTTTTACGCTCATGAAAAATCCCACTGAAGCCCATAGAGAGACGGGTATGTAAGGTGATATGTTATCAGGGCTTCTTTCTTTCTAGGGAAGAGTAAGTCTGACTTTACCCAAATAACTGAAACACTGACAAGTTAAACTGACAAGAGAAAGAAAACACATATTTTAGTTAGTCTGCGAGTTATAATAATCGAAAAGGTTTCTTGTAAATCCAAAAGACATACTCCTTTCAGACAAATATAACAAACAGTGTCTGTTAAAGTGACTCATTCTTATCTGTTTTACTGCTGGTTGCAAGCAACACCTAGCAACAGGAAAATGAAACATTACATTATTATTATTTTTATGGTTAGATGCATTTTCCTGATGAGAACAATAATTTAAAGGGACACTGACTTTTTTTTTTTTTATAGGCCTTAAAACTAGTGGGCCTCAACCTCTCAATTCTCAAAAAGTCCTGGCATCTAAACACCAGGAGCAGCTTTCCTCTTCTGTCCCACTCATGGAAAGGGTCCTGACCACTGCTTTCCAGCAAAGAATTCCCCTGACATAGTACATAGCACAGCAGTGGCAGCTTCTGTGCCAGATATCCCCCAAGCCCCCTTTCTCCAGAGCGGAAGCAGGCAACTCCCACGGGAAGCCTTGGCAATCCATGCCATAAATTAAACTAGCCCCTAGGCTGCTGTAATTGCCACTGGGTTGGATAGATACAAGATCAGCTATAGCTAGTTCTTTGATTGCCCCCACTTCTTGTAGTAATTGAGTGCAGACACGGGGGAGAATTCAGCCCCTCTATTGACACTCCAGCATTTTCCAAAACTATGTAGATATCAGCAGTTTGGTCATGGTAAGGTGCTATATTGGTCACAGGGACACTTAAGAAAGTGCTTAATTCTTTGCCAAATGCAGCACCGGACTCTGCCCCTACATCACTGCACCTTGCATTTAATATTCATTAGATGGGGAAGTTTCTGCCCCATTAGGAACGATGGTTCAAGCTAGAACACACAGATAACTGCCTTCCCAAGCAGAGGACACAGCCCCTTTAGCTTATTTTCTTCTATTTGGCCCTACCTAGTTCCCTCTCTGGACTAGATAACTGGCGGGGGGGGGGGAGGACAGGGTGAGAGGTGGAATTATGCCTAACCTGTGGCTGGTGGTTAGGGAACTGTGTTAGAAGCTAGAAAGGTGCAGGTCCTGCGCCAGGAAGATAGGAATCAGCTGGCACCCACTGGACCTCACCCATGGATTGGAGCAGAGGGGAGGGGGAAATGTGTTGTTGGGCCACTTCCCAGCCTGTCCAGGTGCAGAACCCAGGAGTGACCCTGGCAGCGAGAGCCGAGCGACGGAGATAACGGTTCCCACGTGGCAATCCTTCCATTGCATGTGTCCCTATCCAGCAGTGGGAGGGAGGTCTGGGGTTTTTTTGACAAGACGGGGATTTTTTCTCCTTCTTGCAGCAGCTGTCAGACACAGCTGTGTGGTATCTCCTGTCTTGACCTGGGGGTGGTCTTGGCAAAAACTGCTGTTTACCCTTTTGCCCGCTGAGCTCAATAAACACTATCACTGCCTTTCTGTGAGTACCTTGTGGGGAGGGGGAGCTGTTTATGCTCAAGCACTTGTGATATCTATGCTTAGGCTCAAATCTCCCATGGAGTGCAGCATGGCCCTGACAGAACGGCAAGGATGTGTCAATTAGGCAGATTTATGATCCCATTAAATGGGACATGCTCTCCTAAGCATCCAAGGGGGAGGAAGGGGAGAACTGGCACCTTGGCTGGGCTCCAGGCTTCAGCAGGGGAGGGCAGGGGTGTGGGGAAACAGATGATTCACCCAGCATTTCCTCATCCCCACAACCCTCCCCACCTCCAGCCCCAACCACAGGGTGTGGCCTATGATGTCCTTGGCTCCCCCCACTGCCCCTTCCTTCTCTCTCTCTCTCCCACCAAGGGCTTCACATTTCCCCCAGGGCCTCCCTCCCGCAGTCGTGTGGAGCTACGGCAAACAGTATTGTGGTGGAGCACTTGTCACTTTAAGAAGGCAGAAGCAGCTGCAGGTACTGATGGGGGCTAATGAGAGAGTCACTACCTAGAAGGGGGCCAGGTTGAGCTATATAAAGCCCAAGCCCAGGGCTGAGCAGGCAGTGAGGCCCTGGAGGCTGCTGAGGGACTATCTCCTGAGTAGGATGGCTGTAGCTCCTGAAAGACAGCTCAGAGAGTGCAGCCTGCAGCAGTCTGAAGGTTTGGGAAAGAACTACTCTTTACTGGCACTTGGAGGTTTTCAGAACCCAGCTGGACAAAGCTTTGGCTGGGGTGATCTAGTTGAGGATAGTCCTGCTTCAGGGGGTGAGACTAGATAACCTCCTGAGGTCCCTTCTAACCCTAACTTTCTATGATTCTGCGAGTTCCTGTTTTGAGATTTGTTAGGGTGACAATATTTAGATCTCGGGGAGCACTGGATTTGCAGCTGAATAAAGCCATGACCTGTGGCCTAGCAAAGCTGCTATCCACAAGGAAGAATGATATATTGAAAGTATATTGCAAGAGGCTTGGACAAACAGATTTGGCTTGTGAATGCTTATGCTAAGCCAGCCATTTGCTTATACTAAGTAACCATCTTAACTGTGTCAGCCATTTTCAAGAGAGTCTGTGTACTGTAAATGCGGTGAAGCTTTAGGAATGTGGAATATGGTACAATATGGGACAGAAAAACAGATGGATGTGGAAGATGACACGTAACCGAAATGAACATATGCAGAAAGGTGAATGGTGACTGGTGAAGAAGCTTCCAGGTTTTGGTCAAAGCCCACCCATTGATCGAAGAAGTAAGTTTGTGGCCTTGAACATGCGCTCATAGCAAAAAGGCATATAAATGAGTAAAATGCATAGGCAATTCCATGCTAATGAAGCAAACAGTAAACAAAGGCAGAGCTTGAAAGGGGAGGAGATATGGGTGGAACCATAGGAGAAGTGGGGGTGGAATAAATGTTAATGAGCATAAACCAAAGTGTATACATGTGGAAAGAACTATTGTTCGTTGCAGGTTCCCGGTTTGTTGGTTTTTTGGGACCTTTGTCCAAAGCTGTCTCCATTCTGAACAAAGCTGCTGCAAGCAATGTGTGCTGGTGTTTGCTCCCTGCTTGCTCTGGCTAATGAGTAACAGGATTCATGCGCAATTGGATCGTCATCTCCCTAGTCATTGGGCGCCACATGGAGTTGTGGTTTAACAAAATTCAATAAGTATAGATGTCACATGAGGAGGCAAAAGGCATCACACTGTTAAGTGGTTGTTTTGCATTTAATTACACATTTATTTCAATATTTGAAAAAGAAATAAATACATCTAGATATATAGTTTATAAACCTGAGCAAGGTAGAAAGTTGGGATGATTTGTGGTGGCAGATGCAGTATGGAAAGGCATGAGATTTTAAAAGGAAGAAGATTATGGAGGAGGTCTGAGGGAGAGATAAAGAGAAATCATCTCCTCTCATTACTTTACATCATCTGAAGCTGTTGCCCTTCAAAAAGAGACATAAGCAGAACTATTCTAGAGCTAGAACCAAAACCATATGCCAGGTTCAGATCCAAGACTAATGCAAACATTCCCCCATGCACTTAAATTGAAACGTTATATTTAAGGCTTTATCCTTTCTCTAGGTGAAAGTGATTTTTGAATGAAGTAGTCAAGTCCAGAGAGTTTTTGGTTCAGAGCTGAGAGCTAACCTAAGTCTCAGACAAACACAAACTTGGTTTGAACAAGACACTGTTTGCACCAGGACATTACAAAATACTTCTGAGTGTAAGCAGCTGTTTACTGTATCAGATGCATCTGAAATCACGTTGGAGAATGCAGGATGGAGAGATCAGATATTATGGATTGTAGGCACCAGAAATAAGAAATACTTCATGGTTATGTTTTCCCCCACAAAAGCCTTCAAATGAAGAATGTGGAGTGTTATTAAAATATTTCAGACAAGATTTGACTTCCTAATTTACACCCATACACATAGAGCTCAGCAGCTTCACCTGAAAAGCCTTAGCTGACTTCATTCACCCCTGAATGTGCTGTCTTCTCTCTCTCTCTTTTCCCCCAAACTTTAAAAATTTGGCATATTTGTAGCTACTCTTAATGATTACCCAGCTGGAGAAGAGGTACTGATCAGAAAACTGGAAGATATCGGGCTCAACTGCAGGACCATCAAATAGGTGTGAAACTGGCTGCAGGGTAGGACACAGAGAGTTCAAATGAATGGATCGGTGTCATCCTGGTGAGATGTGGGCAGCGGCGTACCCTAGGGGTTGGTACTTGGCCCAGTGCTGTTCAACATCTTCATCAACAACCTGGATAAGGGGGTGAAAAGTCCATTGGCCAAGTTCGTGGACGACACCAAGATATGGGGTTGTGCGGACAAACCCGCAGATAGGCTGCAGATACAAGCAGACCTAGACAGGCTGGCATGCTGGGCAGACCGGAACCAGATGAAGTTCAACGTAAAGAAATGCAAAGTGCTGCATCTGGGAAGGAAGAACCCCCAGCGCACCTACAGGCTGGGCATCACTAACCTGACCGGCACTACAAAGGAAAGGGATCTGGGGGTAACAATAGACTCCAGCATGAATATGAGTTGGCAATGCAATGCAGTAGCTGCTAGGGCCAGTAAAACTCTGGCATGCACCAATTGATGCATCTCCAGTAAAACCAAAGAAGCGATTCTCCTGCTTTACTCAACATTGGTGCAGCCACAGCTGGAGTATTGTGTCCAGTTCTGGGTGCCACACTTCAACAAGGACGTGCTAAAGCTCGAGAGGGTCCAGAGAAGAGCCACCTGTATGATCAGGTACTTGCATGGCAAGCCATACAAGGAGAGGCTGAGGGACTCTTCAGCCTAAAGAAGAGAAGGCTGAGAGGGGACCTGATTGTGGCTTACCGCCATATCAGAGGTGTATATCAGGGGCTCGGTGAACAACTTTTCCCCAGGGTGCCCTGGTGAACAACTAGAAACAACAGCCACAAACTCCTGGAATATATAGTTTCAGGCTGAACATTAGGAAAAACTTCTTCACAACTAGGCTGTCCAGACTATGGAACAAGCTCCCCGCAGAGGAGGTGCAGTCATCTACCCTAGAGGTCTTCAGGAGAAGACTGGACGGCTACCTGACCCCAGATGTCTTTCCTGCTCATGCAGGGGGCTGGACCTGATGATCCTTCCAGCCCTATGATTCTATGATTTTCCCCAGCTCAGGCAATTTCTCTAATGCATTACAAGGAGACAAAACAAGGGCTGGCCAGATATGTACCTGATAGGGTAAATGGTAGAGTACAAAGACCATATCCTGTTCCACTTGAAATCAAGAGAAAATTACCCTAATTTCAGAATTGTTACTAAATTTCAACATCTTGCATGTGACTGAAGGACTACGTGATAAACTTAAAAAAAGAGCCCCCAGCTCCCTCCCAAGTTCACTTCACTATCCATGAGACCATTTCAGAAAACACATAATGGAAGGCTTATTGCCGAGTGCAAACAAACAATGCCTTTTAAAAACCTCGAACAATTTCCTGGTAAACAGTGTATTGTCCTGGCCCAGAGGGATATGGCTCCCCTGCCTGTCCTGCAAACACACAATACCTCCTAATTGGCTGGTAATGTTCAGGCACCAGCTAATTAGGCAATTCAAAAAGAACTGAAGGAATGCTGACGGTACCAAGTATCTGGTGATCCCAAGTCATCCTTTCTGGGGTATGAGCTGGTGAATGGGATAACCTGACTGCTTCTACTCACTAGACAAGGTGGCCATTGGTCCTGTTGTATACTGAACCGTCCTGTTTTTAAACCCTTTGTTCCCTGTCCGTTCTTCAGTGTGGACTGGACTGCAAAAAGCCTTGTTTTTCAGTTCATTGGTGGAAATGTATGTCAGTCATTTGTCTTTGTGATTCTATTGGCTGCACCTCGAGGTAAGGCAGTGCACAGCCAGGAGGTGCAGGGCTCTGAGCCAGCCAGGGGGTAGAGGTGGAGGATCCAGAGGCTGGTCCCTCTGCACCTGTGCCAGGAGCCTGGCTGCTGTGCACATGCAGGCATGGTGAGAGCCAAGGCGCTGTCGCATGTCTGAGCTCCCTAACCCTGGGCTGGGTGTGTGCGGGCGCACCCAGGCTCCAGGGGCAGCTGAGCTGCCAGGGCCAGGCAGTTGATCTGCACATGTACCCCCTTGCACTGCCTTGGCACAAGGTAATGGCTTTGAGAGCAGGCAGGTGAAACACTGCATTTGTATCTGCTGGAACACTCGTGGCACTGGGAGAAGGCTCTTGTCACTGTCTTTGCACCCGCAGAGCAGCCTGGTCTCCTGGGGAAGGAAGGGAAGGTCCCACCAGGTAGCTGGATGCACGGGCACAGGCATCCAATGCCCACCGACCCCTCTCAGCCCAGCTTTGACCAGGATGTGGTCAGGGCAAATTTCCAGTGCTGATGGTGGGAAGGTGAGGTCCTTGTGCAGTGTGTGCCCCTGGCTCCCAAGTGTGGAGCTGAGCCAGAGCGAGACTGGATCCCAGTGTGGGGAGGGCATGCTTGAGCCTCACACCTGCTATGGCACGTTCTCTCAAGGCTGGACTGTCTGGAGAGAACGGCAGAGCTGTGGGACATGTGAAACCATGATGCGGGGGAGTGAGGCAAGGCTCCTTGCTGGCTCAGCTGCAGAGGTTCACGAACTTGCTGCTGATTTTAGCACTTGCTCTCCCTTGTTTCACAGGGTGCCATGAGTTCATCAGTGCAGGGTTCATGGACTGAATCGCAGTCTTCTTGTGGTGGCCCTGCTTCTTGCTGCTGATTGGCCATGGAGGTGGCAGCCCTGCCCCTCACCATTGACTGGCCAAGGGAGCCAGTGATCCCATGCCTTACTAAGGGGATGTCCTGTATTCTGGGGTGCATCAGCAGCCACCCTACTACTAGGGCTTCAGGAGAGTGACCCTTTTTGTCTGGTGGCTTCCAAAATTCTGTGCAGATTTTAGGCAATCTACTGGGTTCACAAGGGGAAATCAATCACTGCTTTTTTTTTTTTTTTTTGCAAGCAGCAGATTGGGAAGGAGGGGGGAAGAGTTTCCTTTTCTCCCACTGAAGAATGTGAGGTTTTTCCCAAGGTGCCCCCTGCCTGCCTGCCCTCCTCCTGCTCCCTCCCAGCCCCTTGCAGGCTGGAACTCTGCCAACCTCCAGAGAGCTTTTTGCAAAACTGCAAAATCTGTGGGTTTCTCTGGTAAAATGAGAAATCTACCTTTTCCTCCAGTAAAGGGTAAAATCTGTGGTTTCTGGCTTTGGTGAGCTGGGGGGAGGAGACAAGCACATGGGAAATGGAAAACCCAGATCCCTGCTGATGACCAACTGGGAGTAAGAAAAGTCAGTTTGTTAAACATAGGAACATAGGAGTGGAAAAGGGCTTATTTGGCCATCAGGGCCAGTCTCCTGTGTTTATACCAACCATCTATCCAAGCCTCATGCACCACAACCCACAACACATTAAAAAACAGACTACCCTATATGAAAAACCCATGAACCACCATACTACTCCCACTTATTCTCTACTCTCCTATCCCAGGAGCTTTTTACATGCTCCCAAACATTCACAAACAAGGTGACACTCACAGACCCATCATATCTAACTGTGGTACCCTCTCCATAGAGCTATCAAAATTCACAGAAACTATCCTGAAACTACATGTTATTCAAAGAGCAAATTTTCTACAAGACACAACAGACTTCCTCAACAAAATCTGGAACATCAACCACTTCCTCAAGATGGCCACACTTGCAACCGTGGATGGTACTAGCTAACATCCCACACCACAAAGAGGCACAGCTGTCTGCCTGAAATATCTATAGGAACATGGGCTGTACTCAAATTTGCAACATGATGCACAAATCATCCATAACAACTTCACTTTTAACAATCCTTCTAATTCCTCCAAACCATGGGCACTGCTTTAGGCACAAAGATGGCCCCTCTATACCAATCCCTTTGTAAGTCCTCTAGAGGACTTTAGCAAGTATTACTCCTTGATCAAACTTTATCTAGACTATTCCTACACTAACATTAACTTTCTACATAACATGACCAACATCTAGGATGGCATCCTACAAGCTACCCTTGTAGCCATGAACTACCATACTTATGTCCACAAAACCAGCAACCCTCTCAAGCATGCCAAATAAACCTTAATCTATAGTCAGGTCCTCAGATACTACAATTGCTTTGAGGAGAATGTTCATGATACCCATCTGGCCAGCCTGAAATACGTCTTTAATACAGGGGTAGGCAATTACTTTGGCTTGAGGGCCACACAGGGAGAATTTCTGCTCCCCACAGACCCCTGCCTGCAGAACTGGCACCTGTTGCAAGGACGTGCAAAGAGCAGACTGTGGGACCCTGTGGTCCCAATCCTGATAGTTGGCTCTAACTGCCCGTCCTGCTGCTGGACATGATTCCCCGCCTGCCCTCCCATGGCCCCATCCCAGCTACCTGGCTGTGCACCCTGCCCCCATGGGTCCTGTCCCCTCTTGTGGGTGCAGGGCAGACAGGCTGGGGTGCCTGGACAGTTGGGTCAGGTCCAGCAGTAGCAGCCAGAAGGAGCCAGCACTGGGGCTGTCAGAAAACAGAGTCTGGCTGCCATGCTGCCCCAGTCCTGCTGCGCACCCATGGTTGCCAGGAGCAGATACACGTACCATGACACAGGCTGGCCCTTGTGCCTGGGCTAGGCAGGGCCGAGGGACCTGCTGTAGGCCAGATAAAATGCTTTGGTGGCCTGGATCCAGCCCTCAGGCTGTATTTTGTCCACCCCTGCTTTAATACAATAAGGACAAGCCAGTAGAGAAATAGACAGTATCTTTCCCTGGCCCTCCTCTCCTGGCTTTCTAACGATCACCTAATCTTGCCCAACTCATCATCAGAAGTTCTCACTGTCCAACCCACTAACCTTCCCACTGTTGAATAGATATTAAATGGGAGGAAGCCCTGCCTTAACAACAAATGCAAAAACAGGTCACTGCTAAAATAGTCAACCTCCTTCCCCACCACCCCCAAGAACAAATCTATCAGAATCCATTATCACTACAGATGATATTGACCTTCCTCCCTTTTGATAGGTCTTGATCTCCCATTAATCAAACTTCTGTTCTTCTGTTAATTGTTGCCCACTCCCCCTGGGAATCTCTATCTTCTCCAATTTTACCGCCCCACACACTGTTTTTAATCACTGTTTTGCCTGCCTCTTTCCTCAGAATTGATGAAGAATACCTTGCATTCAAAAGCTTCTCTGAGTTTTATTTGTGCTTCCCTTAGTCTGAAGCACAAATAGGTGTCTCTCTCAGTCAGCCAGACCAAGGGGACCCCAAGGCATAGTCTAGGCCCTCTCCCAATAAGTTTCCCATGCTAAGTACAGAGGAGAACTTTATTGATTACAAGGAGTAGGACTGGAATAGGCTACAGGGTACAGGAATATCAAAGAATAATCCTTAGATCAAACAGTGGCATGGTAGCCTTTGATCATGCATCTGAGTTATGCCAAGCTATATATCTAATTAGATTTCAAGTAGCTTACTCACAAGTATCATCCAGAGGCTGATAGAGCTTCCCTCTGGAGGCAGGCAGTTTGTAGGCTGTCCACGTGTTTCAAGAGAGCGAGCTGCAGACGTCCAGCTCATCCCTATGTCTTCATCATGGCTGCCGCCCCTCCTCCTGGGCAGTCATTAACTTATATAGACCTTATGACCTCACTGGGGTTCAGTGGAGACTAGCTGAAGTTGGCTACAAGCCAATCAATTGGAAATGCATCAATGGGTGCCAGGTAGAGGGACAGTGGCTTTTGCCTCCCCTCCCAGCCATGAGGTCATTGCTTAGAACAATGGAGAGTTTAACCCCCTCCCCCCCCACCCCAGCCAGCCCCCGGTGTGTGAGGCCAGTCATGTAGGCAAAGGGAGCAGGTTCCCCTCTCCCTCAGGAACCTACCCACTTCAGGTTACAACTCAGGGTTACCTGAAGCAGATGGGGGCAGGGGTGCCTACTAGGGCCGTGCGAAACAGCACCATTCCATTTCGACTTACGTTTTGACGTTTCGACAGAACAGCATTTTGTTTCGAATTTCATTTCAATTCAAAACCGCTGTTCCGTTTTGTTTCATCGAAACAGTTTCACTGTTTTAACGCTGTTTTGATGTTTCGCCCATAGGCTATAATGGGGATGCTTGAAACAGCCTATAACTTTGTCATTTCTGGTCTGATTTGGATGAAACTTACAGGAATGGTAGCCCCTTCTGGGGTCATGAAGTCTGCCAGGTTTCAAGGAGATAGGTGCAGGGGTTTGGGGAAAACTGCACCTCAAGCTGCGGAAAAGCAAAACTTGTGACATGGGTGACACTGTGTGTGTTAAGGCGCAGCAGGGTGAAAACTGCAGGCATGCTAGCCCCTGCTGAGGCCACAAAGCCTGCCAGCTGTTGAGGAGATAGGTGCAGGGGGGTTCTGGGTTCTAGCTGCTGACAGGTAAAACTCGTGACATGGGTGGGGGTGAGTGACACTGTGTGTGTGTTAAGGTGTGCCTTCACTCAATTGACACCAAGGCAGAAAGCAGGGCAGTTCAAACAATGCTGCCTTTTATGCAGGTTTTCCATGCCTCCTCCAGAGTACTGGGATTGGAAGAGGCCTCAGGGAAGGATGACAGTCACTGGCCAGCTACACAGTCAATAATGAGAGTAGTCCTTCCCCACCCCTTCCCCCTCCCTCTCCTTACTTTAGTTTCTGTTTCCCTGCAGGCAAGCCCAGCTTAAGCTTCAAAACTCAAAATGCTTCAAAAATTCTGAAACATTTTGACTTGCCTCGTTTCGTTTCAAGGCTGTTTCAAAGCTCTCTGTATCTTTTCAGTGTCACTGT
The DNA here is from genome assembly GCF_000455745.1 of Alligator sinensis. NCBI lineage: Eukaryota > Metazoa > Chordata > Crocodylia > Alligatoridae > Alligator > Alligator sinensis. The sequence continues at coordinate 802,982 of NW_005842403.1, read as the reverse complement.
TTCGAGCTCAAAACGAGTCGAAACAATGTCGAAACAAAACTGCTGGCAAAATTTCACACTGCCCTAGTGCCTACCCTCTTCAGTGACCATGGTAACTGAATTGTCAGATAGGTAATAAGCCTGATAGCAGAGTTTGGGGAGAGGCTGAGATGGCATTCTGCCACACAGGTGACCTGAAAAGGTGGCCAAGTCAGATGGGGCAATGTGACCCTGACTCCCAATGACAGCAGAACTCCTGTTGGCCTAGCCTGCAACAGAGGCGAACACAGGCACTCAGGGAAGCTGCAAGAGCTAGCAGCTCCAGGGTGAAAGTTTGTTGGGACCAAGAGAGACCCAGAAGGGGTGTGTACAATCTTTAGCTGGCACAGAGAACTGGAGAACTGGGTGTAGCTGATAGGGGTGGTATGGAGGCCACAGGTGGCTTTAGCCTCTCCACTGCCTGGAAAACACCCTGCAGTAGGAGAGGCTAAAGCCTGAACAGAGCCCTTCTAGGGCCTGGGATCCAGGAAGCTGCATGAGGCTAAAGCCAAACTGCTTGGAGATGGGAGACAGCAGCTTTGCAGAGTGAGGAACTCAAGGGGTTGAGCCCAGTTAAAGGGCCAGGGGCTGTCATAACTTAAGAGCAGCCTTGGTCAGGGGTTTTGTGGGGGCTGGGTTTGACTGTGAGCAGCCCTGCCTGGGTCAGGGGCGTTGTGGGGAGGGAGGTGGGTTAGACTACAAGCAGCCTTGCCTGGGTCAGGGACCGGGACAACATGTGAGACAGGGCCAGGGGCCCAGAGGGTAAAATGCAGATAGGTTGAGAGGGTAGAGAGCTTAGCATGACCAAAGGCAACGGGCTAAGGCCAAGAAAGCCAGGCCAGAACAAGCGGGCCAGGGTTGGAGGCCTACAGTCAGAATAATTGTGAGCTAAAGTCAAGAGGGCTGAGGCCTATAAAGAAAGGCAAATGTTGACAGAATAATACCTGTATGGCATGGGCTATGAGGAATGATTTCACCCCTTAAAGCAACTGGGGCCACAGGCGTCAGAGCCCCAGGCTAAGAGACTGTGCCCAGCGGGGTCAGAGCCCCAGGCCAAGAGACTGAGGTCGGTGGTGGTCGGCGCCCCAGATCAAGTGGGCTAAGTTGGGCCCAAGGAGGAGGAGAATATAGGAAGAGCACACACAGCTCACTGGCCTCTAAGGGCAGCCTCCTCTCTTTCTTGTTACGGTTACCATCAAAACGTGGAAGAGGAACACCCCGAGAAGCTACAGCGCGCAAGCAGAGGGCAGGGTTAAGGTGACCACTAGGGTGTGTCATGGCTGCTCCCAGGGCCTGTCCTACTATACCTAGGCAAAATCATCACACCCTTGTACTCTATCATTTCACAGACCCTTCTCCATCCTATCTGCAAACGGTGAGGCAAAGCCACCAGCTGTCCATATCAAGCATCTTGGAGGCTCATGCTTGGTTCACCTTTCAGTTCTTCTTGTCAGTTCCCGGGAGCAAAGCACACACTGCAATTTCATTATTGCTTTGTTATGACTACGTCCATTTTACAGAGCAGAAAGATCTATCTGTCATTCCTACGAAGGGAAGATCTGGTTTAATAATGTTATGGCTGAGATTATCAAAGCTGTGAACAATACCCATTTCATATTAACATTAATAAGAGGTGAGCAAACAAATTCCTTAGGCAGCTTGGAAATCTCACGCTCTGCCTTTTTTGGTTCCACTTGCTTCCCAGGATCTCAATGCACTTTGCAGCCAATTACATGAGAACTACTGCCACTTTCTAGATGGGGTAACTGAGGCAGCACAAGGTTACAGGACTTGCCATAAGAGGCAAGTAAGGGGACGGGAGTTAAAATTCAGATCTCTTAACTTGTACTTTCTCTCCCACCTATATAATTCTACCTCAACCCAGCAAAGGGCTGAAGAGAATTTCATCAGCAAGGAAACCTGAAAGTCATTGGTGTTTGATGCTGCACAGACTGCCATAGCTAAGGGTAGAAGTAATAATTATAAGACATCTCTAACTTTAGGCAATGCTTCAACTATATTTTAGTTTCCAAATAAAACTCTCTACTGGGAGTTCTTGCTCATGCTGAAATACAGCTGTGCAGCATTTTTACAGAAAGCTTCATGAGAAATAATCATGCTGTTATACACGCATAACACCAAGCAAGTGCCTCTTAAGTTTTTTGTTCTTGGTGCTGAAAAGGGAAGTTAGATATTATCTAAAAGTAAAATTTTCAAAAGCACCTAAGTGATTTTATATACTCTAAATCCCATTTTCATAAGGTGATGACTGTGAAAGCTGTGATAACTCAGCTGGGCTGACACATAAAATCTAAATGACCAAATTGAAATAACAGTGAGTCTTGCACAAGAATGCAAGACGGTGGCTGGGACCATGCAAAATAAAGCAATCCCAATTGATTTAATCTTCTGTGCTACATTATGCCAAATCATCACAGTGTTTATAATCACCTGAAAGGTCTAATAGCTAGGAAAGAAACCCTCCTGCACAAAAGACAATGGCTGGGGCAAAACTGAATTGTGGTGACAAGACTGCCACAAAGAAGATCAGTCTCTGCTAATGGTTGCAACCCATTAGGTGTAGAGAACGTGGAACTTGTGACACCCAATACCAGACTCATGCCATAAGATGATAAGTCATAATGAAAGCTGGGGCAAGAGTAGGTGAGGTTACTGAGAGCGCTACCAAGAACAACAAACAGTTGCTCCGCTAGTGGTTGCCATCCATTAATCATTGGGTTAGATAGGTCTCAACCTTCTACCACACCCAAGCCTAAAAAGAAAAGTAATGGTTCCTCTAAAAGGAAAACTTGGCAGAGACCTGACATACTCATTGCATATGTATAACAAAGCTGAGAGAAAAAGAGAAGGGCACAGACTATCTAAGCTGGTGTAACCAGAGAAAGCAGGAAACTACATATACATTTTTCAATTGAAAGAAAACAAGACTAAATATACATTTCAAAGCAGAACCTGTCAAAGGTGCACTGAATACAGGAAAGATGTCCTGTATGTGATGAATGCATGGGTATGCATGCTGTATGTGCCTTGTTAACATTCCTCATATTTCTCAAAGCAGGCATTCAATGTCTGTCTGAGGTTTTATAAATGTCTCAATCATTCAATGTCTGTCTTAGGTGTTACAAATATCTCAATCATTCAATGTCTGCCTGGGGTTTTGGAAATAGACCATCACCAGTGCAGGCTATTGCCCCATTCTTAAACAAAATATCCAAAACCAGGATTCAAGCAGTTAACAATCGTAATATAATGGTTCCCCCCTTCCTCCCTGTTTTGTTCTGACTTTAATAGACCAACTATCAAGAAGGAATGCTTTGAAGGTATACAGTTAAACAGTATAAGAGCAAAACAGATTTGCCGGCAAGGTGGGCAATCCAGGAGAGAGACAGGGGAATCATTTGTTCACCCAGCTGACCATGAAGGTGAAGGATCCTGCTTAGTGAAGGCTGCAAAAAGACTGGAACCCCTTCCTGCCTGCACTGGTGAGAAAAACATTGCTTCAGCTAAATATGTACTAAGACTTTCTGTGGTAGCTCATTTTATATTGGGAAGGAGTTTTTTTCTGTCATTTAGTTTTATGGCTTATTTGTGGTATTCTTATTAAAGCTTTTCTACTATTAATCTAATGAGGTGTCATGTCAATTCTTAACTGCACTATGTTTAAAAACCTGCTTTTAACAGCAACACAAGGGACTTGGGGCATTTGAGTCTAAATCCCTGCGTCTTGCTGTAGCTGATCCACTTCATTAGGCAACACACACATCACCTGTTGTCCCACATTGAACAGGGGACTGATCCCATAGGACAACAGGCAATATGTTCCCCTGCTTACAAAGATGCCCCTTGGAAATTCCCCAGTGGCATGTCTCTAGGTGCAGAACCCTGCCTTTTTCTGTTTATGGAGATGCATCCTTAGGATTCTCC
>NW_005842403.1:792982-798988 GCF_000455745.1 Alligator sinensis | reverse complement strand
GGGAAAGCCAGGGTTTCTCCCGCTTACAGTGATGTACCCTGGAGATTGCCCAGGGCACAACTCTAAGAGGGAAAAGCCAGGCAGGCGCTCCAGGGACTTGAGGGGCCTGATCCTGCATGGGAATTCCTAGGGTGCCCAGGATCAGGCCCCTCAAATCCCTGAAGTGCCTGCATACCCTATACTGCACACAGAACAAATGAATCTGTGAAAGAGCACATTGGATAAGAAGTTGGCAAATATGAATCCTTACTCAAAATCATAAGAAGAAGAAAGATGCCATGGTTTGGACATGTAACAAGAAGGCCCGGCACCCTTACCAACACCATCCTGCAGGGTGCGGCGGACAGACGGAGAAGAGGTGGAAGACCTAGGACAAGCTGAACAACCAACATCAAAGACTGGATGGGTTTAAAACTGATTGTACAAGGATTGCAAACGACTGGGAAGAATGGAGGAAAATTACTACTACACCCAATGGCGGTGCTGCCTCAGGGCTGAATTGACTTATCTTGATGAAAAACCCTGAAAGAAAGCAGTTTTACTAACCTCCATTATAGTAAATGGGAGTTCGGACAGAGTGAAGTTCAGTGATCAACTAAGGATGTCTACAGATGTTTAGGCAGCCTGTCAGGGAGGTGCTCTAACTCATAGCATTTCACACAAAGCCCCATGAGTTAGAGCACCATTGAACCCAACAGGCATTTGCTGGGGCAGCTGGGTTGGGGGCTCTATTCCACCCTGCCCTCCTGCCCCAGTTCTGGCCGCGGCAAAGCTGAGCCTACAGCTGCAAGCTGGCAGCTGCATGCTGCCATGTCAAGAAGCTTAGACAGTGGGTGGGGAAGGGAACCCCCCTGGTACCCTGGCTGGAGGGCTCCATTTCCCCAACCTCCTGCCTGAGTCTCTTGACAGCAGCAGCATGTAACTGCCAGCTTGGCTTTGCCAGGGCTAGAGCTGGGGAGAGGGGAAAGGGAGGGACAGGGGAACCCCTTCACCTAGTGGGCCTGGGGCAGCTCCCCCCAAGACCCCAGCAGGCATAGCTTCCCCCTCTTAATGTTATTCATTGCTGACAGAGCTTGTTAAGTGCTTACTTGAGATTTAACCCTCCTCCCATGCAGCTTGATATTACTGTGACTAGACAGATCAGATGCTGGATTGTGCTGTCCCTTAAGCCATACCAATGACCAGAGGAGTTAACTTTTTGAGCAAATTTGAGGATGAAATGAAACCAGGAAGGACTGCAAACTCACTGGAGGACAGGAGCACCGGTTACAAGGATCTTTGATAGATTGGAAAACCGGGCTAGAAACAACAGGGTGAATTTCAATGTTGACAAACACAAGGCGTTACACATCAAAGAATAATCAAAAACACAAATTAAAGATGAGAGACAAGGGCTGGATGACACCCCTGAGGAGAAAAATACACATGTGGTTCATACCTGCAAAAGAGGTGAGCGTAATTTTGGGCTGCATAAACAGGAGCATTAGGTCCAAGACATGGCAAGTGATGGTGCCACTTTACTCAGTGCTGGTAAAGCCTTACCTAGAGTACTGTGTGCAGTTCTGGGCCCTTCATTTTCAAAAGGACATGGAGATGCTGCAAAGTCTAGGTGCTTTCAAGTTGGCAGGGATGGATGGGATGTAAGTTGGGAGGGCAGGAAGCCTACTGAAGGACCTGGATGAAGTAATTTCAGAACCATTAGCTATCCTCTTTGAGAACTCAGGAGGTTGGGTGAGATCTTGGATGACTGGAAAATGGGAAAATATAGTGTCCATATTTAAGAATGAGAAGAAGGAGGATGTGGGAAATTACAGACCAGTCAGATTCACCTCAAAACGAGGAAAGATCACTTACTAGGTTCTCAAGGAATCTATTGCGAAGCACCTAGAGGAGAACAAGGTGATCAAGAACAGCTAGCATGGATTCATCAAGAGCAAGTCATGCCTGACCAACCTGCAGATGCCACAAAGTTGGTTAGAGTTGCAGGCACTCTTGAGGGTAAGGCTAGGAACCTGAATGACATGGGTAGATTAGAAAAATGGTTCACAATCAATCAAATGAGATTCAACAAGGACAACTGCCAAGTTCTGCACTTGAGAAAGAAGAACTGGATGCATAACTACAGACTAGGGAATGACAGACTTAGCTGCAGTACTGCAGAAAAGAACTTCAGGGCTGCAGTAGACCACAAACTAAATATAAGCCAACAGTGTGTTCTTGTTGCAAAACAAGCCAATAGTGTAATTGGGGCTGTATTAACAGGAGCTTTACTTGCAAATCAAAGAAAGTGGTTCTAGCCCACCTATTCAGCACCGGTAAGGCTTTACTTGGAGTACTGTGTCCAGATTTGTGGCCCACACTTCAAGAAGCATATGGACAGATTGGAAAGAGTCCACCAGAGCAACAAAAATGAAGAGAGCTAAAGAAAAGCTAAAAAGTGATTATAACAAGGATGGAGATGTTTCTCTGTGACCATAAAGGACAGAACCAGGAGTAAGCTGTCCTCAAGCTGCAGCAGAGGAAATTTAAGTCAGAGATAAGGAGGAACTTTCTGCTTATGAGGGCGGTCAAGATTTGGAACAGGCTACCTAGAGGACATGCTCCTGTTGGTCCAGGGTGATCTAGGAGTAAAAATGCCTAGATTGCACCATAAAAAGCAACTCTTGAAAACCCAGGAGACCCCACACATGTATCGCCTGGAGAGTACAGGAAGAGCTCTGCAGCCTAGATCAAATGGAAATTAGAGAGGACCAGGCTCTTTTGCAGGAAGAGACAGAAGCAGGGCTGTACAAATGGACTGGCTACGAATGAAGATTAAAGGTGCTGGGATAATTTAATCAAGGGGATAGGACGAAGGGGAATTCTGACTCTCCAGCTAGGGTGTGTGATTGTGGAGTTGCGTTTGCAGTTCCTAGATTGCAGGGCTTTGCTGGCTCCCACACGGGGTCGGGAAGGGACATTTCCTGTCTTATTGCTACAGGTGTGTTTGCTTTTTGGGGGGGTTTTTTGGCCTTTCTCAGAAGCACTGAATGTTGGTTGCAGCCAAGGCTGGGGATTTCGACTGAAATGTCCTAATGATATTTGACCCCAGCACTCTTTGGGGGGCTGGACCTGATGCTCTCACAAGATCCCTTCCAGCCCTAAACTTCTGTGAATCTGTGAATGCTCCTGTTGGGAGTGAAAAACCCAGAGGTGCTTGGTTAGAGGGTCTTGCTTCTCTATTCCTTAATTTTCTATGATTTATGCATCTGCTCCACAAGATAAGGACACCTATCGAATCTGTGTGAATATTTGGGGTTTTGAAAATGAAGACACCAAAGAGAAGGTAGCCAAATGCCATCACAAGTTCATAAATCAGATATTTTGAACCCATCTGTGACATACATTTGTGTTCACCTTCCCATAATAATTCAGCTGAGAGGCTGGGTTCATAGATGTCATTCTGAGCATCAAGCAAGATACCCTGAGTTGAAATGTTTACATATGCTCGCAAATGTTGAAACTACCAGGAATTCCTTAATGTCACTAATGGCTTTACTGAAGCAGTTGCCATGTACAGTTGCAGTTTGGTAAAAGGCACTTGTATCTTTGTTAGGCTGACCTTAGCCCCCGTTACTGTACTACCAGAGCACCATACCCTCTCTGATCTAGTGATCCTCACAACTCTACTCTGAAGCAGAGGAGTGCTATTGTCGTCATTTTACTGATGGGGAATGGAGGCAGAGAGAGACTAAGCAACTTGCCCAAGATTACATGTACAGTCTATCAGCTCAGAGAAATGCCTTCAGGTATCTCAAGTCCCAGTCTGGTACCATAACCACTGGGGAAGTCTTCATCTCAACAGGTCCTGGGATCCCCTGCTTGGGCCCTGGGAGCTCCATGAGGTTACAGCTAGAGTTTCAAAATATAATTTGGATCCTAACTCAGATAGAAATCTAGCAACGGTCAATTTAATAGCAAGCTGCTTAAGATCCAGCAGGCTAGTACCCATTGTCTATACCTGTCCCAGGGGCCTCAGGTTGGCTACTTGGGAACTAGCCAGCAAGAGTGATGGGATCATGTGGCTTTCCCACAGGAAAGGCACTCTGTTTATAAAACTGACCCCAAGCAAGACACAGAGGAAAGCTAAAGACAGTGATGGACAAGGTGGTGGTTTTCAGCAAATGGAGTTTGCTGTTGATTTTCTTATTCTGTTTCCACCCTTTGGAAGAAACAGATGGAATTTGATTTTCCTCACAATTATTCTGAGCCAAGAATAACAATTCTTCACTAGGCAATGAGGAGGTGGAGGTATGAGGGAGGCAAGCAAACTCCCCAAAATAGTCTGGACTCTAATGTTAAATGCAACCTGACATGCCAAATAAACTGAGCTGCCAGAGCATGGTTTCTTGACTATGCTCTGTCCTGTGATGGGCTCTCAGCTACTGACAGGGGAACCTGTCAGAACAGATACCACCAGTGGAAGCAGTTCATTTTTAGTGACAAGCCCCTGTGAACACCCAAGACTCAGACTTGCATACCTGAACTCTGTAGTCACTTTGTATGCAAATTATGTCAATTATGCCTCCATAGGATGTCTTAACCTGTCCCTTGGTAAATTAGCTGATTTCAACATTTGTGTTTGATGTTCAAAGTGATATATATGCAAGAGGCACTTTCAAATGGAAATGCTGCAGAGGAAAACACTGAAGACCACACACGCAGCATGCATAGCTTTGCAAGGGGTACATGGATCAGCAGCCATGGAATTGGACAAATGTTCCTGACACAGTCACTTCTTAAAGAAAGAATCATTTACCAATTAATTAAGCAAGACACTCCTGAAAATGTGGTCTATTCTTATTGCAGAATACTTATGAACTGAGATAATGCAATACGGCTTTCCTTTGAGGGCACAAGTTCAAACTAGCATTTTACCTTCCAACAAAAAAAGAAACTGAACAAAATCATGACACTGCAATAGTGGCGCAGCCTGGTGACACTTCAAGACTCAGAATCCACAAAGTCAGTTTATGCTGAATGTCCTGTGAAGGGAAGGGTGGCTGTTAACCTAACTTCATATTATCTAGACTGATCACAGCTCACACGGTTGGCACTTAATTATATTTCATTAGTATAAGGAGATTTTAATACATTTTAATAATGCTTCTTAAGCTATATTACATATTGAAGAGGTTGCAGCCATTTACACAGTGGCAAAGTACTACTAAGGTTTTGTGCAGAGCATGGGGGGCAAGATGGGGACAAACCTACAGGATTTCATTTCAGAGATATCAGTACCTGGAAGGACCCAAAAAAGAAATGAACAATTGGTCAACACCTGTCCAGAACAAGGCAGAAGTGGAACAAGAAAGAAGATCAGGGTGATGGAGACTACGATGTGCTCTATACACTGTCTGGGTGTGCTCTTCAGATGAAGAAACATAATTTAAATAGGACCTTTAAATCAGTGAATGCCAATGTTCTCTCTCATTGTTAACAGGCACAGACTCAGGAAATAACCATTCTGTTATACCAAGCCTACATATGAAGGAAAAGAGAGACATAACACTGAAGGAGGCAATGTATACATTCATTCATTATATAGTGAGAAGAAATCACAATGATATTCTAGTTTGACATCCCACATAACATTAATTATATGACTGAATTCATTCTTGTCTGAACTGAAGCATGTTTTACAGGGAAACCATACAATCTGGATGTAAAGATTTCCATTGATAGACAGTCCATCGCAACCTTGATAGGTTGTTCTGATAGTTAATTATCCTTACAGTTAGAAAACTGTTGTCTACTTCGCACAACCTTCAAACTCCAGCCACTGGATCTTGTGATACCCTGTCTGCTAGACAGAAAGGCTCTCTCTCATCATAATTATTTATTTATTAGAATTGTATGCCGCCATCTTTCCCCAAGAAAGGCTCAGGGCAATTTACAATAAAAACCAGATAAATCATAAAGACAGATAAAAATATTAAAATAAAATAATATGTAATAGAACAAACT
>NW_005842403.1:788268-792972 GCF_000455745.1 Alligator sinensis | reverse complement strand
TGAAGACTTCCTAAAAATAACATTCTTACAGTGCTTCTCAAAGAAGTCCAGGCACGAGCTCTGACAAACCAGCTTAATTAATTTTGGCTTTGTAAAACTGACCCATTTAAAACACTATGAACATATATATTACTGGCTTTGACTTTACTCTGTTTATACACAGCAAATGTGATCACTAAACACCTAAGCAATCACTTTTTTCTAATTTGTGATGAATTCTTCTGTCTCTCTCGAGATAAGGTCTAATATTGAATTCCCCTACATTGGATGCAATACATTCTGAGTTAGGAAATTGCCACTGTAATTAGAGGTGCACCAATACATCAGTTTGATATTGGATCGGCACCAATATAAAGAAAGTCGTCCATATCGGAAATCAGCTTTTTTGGCTTGATGTGTCAGATAATGTGACCGATAAATGCCCGTGCATATGTGCAGCTTCAGCGCAGCATGCAGGCAGTGAGAAGCACAGCCTGGTAGCTTGGACAGCTGCATCCAGCTGGTAAGTCTGTTGTGGTGGACGGGGAGAGAGGAGGGAAGGGGTGGGAGGGGCAAATCAAGGCCCCCACAGTGAGGGAGGGAGTGGGGCTGGGACAGGGACAGGCGCTGCCCAGCCAGGGTGGGGTGGGGCACATGATGGAGCTGCAGCTCATCCAGGAGGCGCTGGAGGGGGCAGTTCCTGCTGCTGCACACACCCTGGGAGGGCATGGGGGCTGTGCTCCTGGATCGGTGCACAGGGCAGCTGGGCCTGGGGCTGTGCTGGGTTCTTCCCAACTGGGGCTGGGTTGGGCGGTGGTGCTGGGAGCGGGGCTGGGGGAGCTACAGCAAATTTTGGGGTGGCTGCAGGCCCCCTCTCCCATAGCCCCCCTCCTAGCACCACCACTGCCCGCCCTGAGCATAGCCTGGCCCCGTTGCACACTAGATCCAACCCAAGTAGGTAATAACTATCAATTGTAACACTCCAACCCTGACAATTTCCCTACCAGGTCCCAGCAATATCAATTAGGTCAAAATTACACTCACAAATGAGCAATTCCATTTCCTCCTTTATTGCTCAAGTGCCTAGCATTGATAGTTGGCAATTAAATAATTTCTTTTCTTCATGGCCCTCCTTGCCTTGATCATTTTGTTCTCAGCATCTGAAAAGTGCTCATTTGCTCCTCCTTTTCATCTTCCACTCGTCTGTCAAGCCAATATCTGAGTTACTTATTTTTGCTTTACCTTACCTATGTCAGACACTAGAGAGAATTTCCCATAAGGACAGGCAGGGTGATCTTGCCATACTCTGAAACAAGTAGGTTAAAATTAGCCTCCCCCTGCTTTCAGAATTTTTCCACAAGGGTCAGAGGAAACCATGGATGAAACAGAGCTTGTATCAGCTACTATCACACCCTGCCATTTATAGTGCCCAGCTTCGAGGTGTGCTAGGAGGCTGGGAATATTGCCAAAGCACTTCTGTATTCCAGCAACTGCTGGTGGATGTAATGGCTCCTTTGGGCCACAGCCAACAGGCACAGTTAAAGCAGCCTACTGTAGAACCAGCTCCAGAATGAGGAAATCACAAGTTAAGGTCCTGCAATAAAAGCACTACTGGCACAGATTGGTAATGAGCTGTTGTTACCTGCTTGCTGCTGTGTCACAGGATATGCCCAGGTGGCTGTTTCTAAGGAATGGTTCTATATTATGGATTTCTATAAAAGAACTGCCAAGATATGTACAGGTGCACATTTCTCGTCTTCCAGGAGTGCAGCAGTTGTCTCAGAAGCTGTAATTGGATATAGATTTGCTGTACCCAAGATATATCACTGAAATGAGCATCAGAGCAAACTGCTGGGAGGAAACAAGGCCTGAATATAATGATCAGCATCACAGCAGTTGTCTTCAAGCTTCAAGGTTAGAACTGAACCCATCCCTCCTCTCACACAGGCAGGTGGCTGTGTGAATCACATGCATATCCAAAGAAGGCCTGCGCCATGAACTGTTCATTAAGCTGTGTCGGCACCTGCCGGACACAATGACAAGACAGGCAAAATTAATGTTTTTTTATCTTCTGCCCAATAAGCTGGCAAGCTCTGTCAGACAACTTATTAAAAAAAAAGAATTAGAAGCACAGGCGTTATTTAAATAGAAATGATACAATACTTTTTATCTCCTCCTGAAGTCCTGCAAAACCTCCTACTCTGGCACACAATGGAAGCAGAAACAAAACACAGGGGACTTTGGAGAAAAGAGCATTACTAAAGAGCTAGGACAGGAAGCCAGGCTGTCCACTGAACACTATGTGCCTGCAGATAATCAGTCTCAGGGAAGCCAGAGGTCAGAAAGGCAGTTCTAAGGGCTCGTATGCCAGGCCAGAGAGGGGCATTATGGACACCTATACACATGCAGCAAGGCTGCTCTGATGCGCTGTAATTACAGTGCATCAGAGCAGACTCGACTGAGTCTGCTGGAGTGTGGTAACTACCGCGCTCCAACAGACTTCAGTGTCGTGTGTATCAGCATCCCCACCTGAAAAATGGCAGCAGGGGCACTTTAAAGCTCATTTGACGAGCTTTAGTTAAAGTGCCCCCACTGCCATTTTTTCAGAGCAGGGATGCTAATACACAAGACACTCTGGGTGCTTTAATTAAAAGCTGCCTCCAGTTAAAGTACTTCCCCCTCCCTCCTGACTCCTGGAACACATGTGTAAACACCCTACATTTTATCTACCTCAAACGTGTTAAACATATGGCCACTGGTGCTGCCCCTGGGGTCTGAGCAGACTCACATGGGGCACAGCACACACTGGACCAGCCCTGTAGACTGGGTCTGGGATGCGGTGTCTGCCCCAGCTGCTCCCAGACTGTGCTGCAAGGGCAGATGCTTGTGGCCTCCACTCTGAGATTTGTGCTGCAAGCAATGTGGGCTCCAGACCAGCTGGTATGTGAGGCGCCTAGCTCTCTCCACTACCAGAGAAGAAACAGCTATAGTCAAAGCACCATTTAGGTTTCCAAAGCTAGAAAGAGCAACAGTTATGTTTCTTTCACTTAGCAACTCAGCATCTGGAAGGTTTTTCTTTACTCTTCCCAAAAAACAAAGAATTCATTTTCTAGTTCTTGATAGGAGTATGGAAAATGTAGTCTCCAAGCCATATCTGGGCCTCTGCCTTGACTTTCCCCCCATCTAATTGCAAAACTCAGGAAAGAAAGAGAAATTTTGTTTTATATCCCAGAACAGCGTTTTACGTCCCCGAAATGGAGCAATAATAGACCATCTGATGCGTCTATCAGGGTGAGTCAGCTGAATGGCTCTGAACTTTCAAACAAGATCTAACATCCCTAGTCCTGAATAGAACAGAAGCACCCAGCCTTCTTTGCGTGCACTGAGCAGATACAGTTCATTGTGCAGGAAGTCTCCAGAACCCAACACACTTGCAAGGTGATAACTGCTGTTATGCAGGGTCTCTTCAGTGACTCTGTCAATCCTGAACTGCTACTTCCTCCTCTAGAAGGTCAAGTCATCTATTGCTGTCATATATCTATTGGCTAGGGCAGTTGTGCACTGGAATGCATGCAGGTGCTGGGGACCTAGTCCTATAACAAAAGCAGGAATTGCTCTGTTTAGAATAGGTGGGGGTACAGGAATTGTAGTAGAAATGTGACAGATGTTCTGTGCAGGTTTTGTATAGCTCTGATCATCATCACTCTCAATGCTGAAACCAAACCAATCAAGTTTGCCTCTGGCTATTTGGCCCTGTCACACCAAGAACTATCATGTCTCTGGCCCATGCAGCTTCCTTAAACGGTGGACTTTATTACAATACCCATATAACAGGAGTGGTGATTTGAGTGCTGCATTGAAGCAAGTAATATCTTATTGGACTAATCTGTGCAGTGGAGAGAAAGAGAGGACACAAGCTTATGGGCTTCCAGCACCCGTTCTTCAGTCCTGCAAAAGAAACCATTACAGAGCAAGCTAAATACAACTACTCCTTCTTGTACTTAACTTGGATTGTGACAGCCTCTGTTTCAGTCTTGATGAAGGGAGCTTGAAGCCCAAAATCTTGTTTCTTCTCTCAACTATACAAGTTGGTCCAATAACACGTATCACCTCACCTCACAGATCGTGCATCTCTCATGTCCCTGAACCATCATAGATACAGCAACACTGCTGTATCTCAGGAGATTAGAAGTTGGTGAGAAAGGTTCATGTTATGGAGCTGGAGGGAAATGGGAACGCTGATTATTTGGCAGATCCAAAAGTAAAGCCTCACAAGCAAAGGCAGTTGTGCTGGAGAAGCTGGCACGGGCACACAGAACATAACTAAAGGAAGCCAAGGGAACACCTTGGTTTAATTTCTGGTACTGAGGGTTAATTACCCTGAGACTCATAGCAGCCCTGTGTGAACAAAGAGAACAAAAGGGTACGTGCAGAAAAGCAGCAAGCCAGAGAATTTGGGAGGTGGGTTATTTTTAGAATCTCACATCTCCATGATAAAGAACAGTGTTATCTGTAGCTAGAAGGAAAACTGTTTTAACAATGGGTGAATAAAAATCACCTGGCCCTGCACAGCTCCTGCAGTCCAAACGGCTCTCACTGCAGTTGCTTTTCAACATGGTGATGTTGTTATGTCAGACCCAGACCAGCATGTGCGCAATACATTTCCTGGGAAGTGGTTAATGCTAAGTGCTGATCAAGGGAAATTCTGGAATTGTTGTGCATGGA
>NW_005842403.1:778095-788237 GCF_000455745.1 Alligator sinensis | reverse complement strand
CAGCAGGAGCAAAAGGACACAAAAGCAGCTCACCAAAACACTTATGTGTTACGCACCAGTCTCACTACTACATTTGCAAAAGAGCTGTGGAGATTCTTATAACTGGTTAACCCAGCCGTGACAATCCCAAGCACTGAAAAATCATGAGACAGGCTTAAAAATCATGTCATTTTATATAATGAAATATTGTGGGTACTTTGTATTTGCATTAAAGCTGACCCCTGAGCAGCCAAGAAAGGGAGATATGTGGGGCCAGGAAGAGGCAAATACGTCTGAGGGTATGTGGCTCAATGAGATGGCTGTTGCCCTCGATGCATAGTTCTGTATTCTAGCTTGAGCCCATTCCCCTCCAAAGTGAGAGAAACTTCCCCGTTGTTCTCCATCTGTTTTATCCAATGACTCTTAAATACAGGCAATCCTCGACTTTACAATGTTGGAGTTACGACAAACAGCACTTACGATGTTTATAAATTGACACTGTTTTAACTTTCTGACGTCGGCTTCGACTTTACAATGCTTGTCTGGATGCAGAGCTGGGGTGGGGGGGCAGGTTGGTGGCTGGATTCAGAGCAGGGGGCTTGCATGCAGCAGCACTGCAGGGTGGTGGGTGGCAGCAGCAGTCGCACGGCTGGTCGCACATGCAGCTCTGCAGGCTGCTGATGGGCCTCGCACCCAACCAGTCACGTGCTGCCCATCCGCAGCCCACAGAGCCGGATGCGCGACTGGCCGTGTGAAAGTGGTGCACAGTGGGGTGGGGTGTTGGATGGTGGTGGTGGCCGCCGTGTGCGAGAAATAGGGTATCAGACCTTGGTTAAGGAACCAATCCCCCATTTATAATATTGTATCTATGGGAAGATCAATTCTGAGTTATGATGCTTCGACTTAAGATGCGGTTTTCAGGAACCAATTGTGTTGTAATTCCAAGGACTGCCTGCACAAGGTGAAGTGGCTCAGTTTCAAAAGCAGGTCAGTCTGTAAAGAGGTCCTGATAGGGAAAGGGCCGATTAGAAACTGTGCTGGGAAACAGGAAATGCAGAGTCAAATGCCCTATGGGTGAAGGGGCCAAGGATGTCAGTCTCCCACTCCCTGGGCACATGCCCTAGCCACTAAGCATCTGGGCTAAGTTATGGCAGATGATCCCCAAGCACTAGAGACATGTCATGCCCAAAGAACTCTTTCTTGATTTAAGACTGTCTTTACACACCCCTTCATAAATGTTCTTCCTCACTATCCATGTGGCTACAGGCATAGGAACATAGGACTGGGAAGGGCCTCCTGGGCCTCTGAATCCTATTCCCATTGGTCAGCCGAACTGCACACAACAGTCCAAATAAGATTGCACAGAGGTGTAACTATCAGTTTTAGCATCCTGAGCAAAATTTCTTGTGGGGGGGACCAAGTGTTTCTTTACCACATCTGGAGCATCTCTGCACTGACCCCCCCCATCTGGCTATAGGGGGTCTTACCTGCCTTGAGGACTCAAAGACCCTGCTGCTCATGTCATGTCCAGCTCTTACAGCTGGGCAGTGCAGGACTGCTCCTGCTGTGTTCCAGCACCCAGCTCCTACAGCCAGGTAGCAACTCTCCAGCTCAGCTCCTAAGGCACATCTCTCTTTGGATGTAATTCTAGAAATAACGCATTTCTGAAACAGAATAGCAGACAGCAAATTCCCTTTGTGCCCAGCTGTTTCCTCCAAGTGCTGCACCAGGGCATGCTGATGGATGGGTCCCACACAGCAGTCTGGTCTGCACACATAAACCAGGAGATCTGAGGTTACTTTAGCATAAGCAACATATGAGCGTCGCCTTCCGTATGAAAGCCTCAGAGCACAGGCCTGCTGCTCACATTAGGCTATGGACAGATGTAGTTTTTAACAGTCTTTAATGGGGGAGGGGGAGTTGCAGCTGGGGAGCGGGAATCAGCTGTTACTATGCAACTTAGATTGCTTGCTGCTGTAGTACTATAAATTAGCACCCAGGGCAAAGTGAAGCTAAAGGGTAAAGCCTGGGAGTAAAGGGTGAAGCCTGGGAGTAAAACACTCCACGTGAGAGGGAGCAGTCCATTACCTTTGCTTTGCATCACTCCTGATTGCTAAACTCTACAGGCAAGCAAATACACCAGTGTCAGATGGTCTGATGTTGAGATGCTAAGTAGGTCAAGGTTGTCAAGTCCTTGGTATAAGTGGTATTTTGCCAGTGCTGGGTTATGGCATGTAGAAGGCCTGTGATGACAGCTCTACGTTACCTTTAACAACCTCACTATAACACTGGAGTTCAAACAGGACTCTTTGGTCCAAGTACTAGAAGAAGGTGAGGAAAGAAAATGAACAGCTAAGCACTCCCCGTAAGTCCTAGACAGTCACTTGCTGCTAGAGGAGCAAATCAATGAAGACTGGTTCAGCAGGGACCTACCTTTTCCATCCCTTTGGGCATTTGGAACTAAACTGGACCAGGGTTCAGACATTCCCTGTAAAGAGCAGCCCTGTACTGCCTCCCCAGGGAAGGTGCTTGCCAGTTCAAATGTTGGCAACAGGATGGCTAACATAGCCTGAGCAGCTGTGTTACACAGCAGTTGGTGTTACACAGCCCATGCCTTTAAAACAAGAATCTGACCAGGAAGTGAGACTGAGTCTTTTTTGAGCCAACTCACAATCCTTTCTGGCAGTCAGGGAGCTGTGGGAGTCAGGATGGAGTGGAACAAGAAACATCTCCCAATACTTCTCATTCTTCCTTTCAGTGACTCTAATTGCTCTCCTTATAAGGAGCTTATGCTCTGGAAATACTGACATACAGACCTTGGTGCCCTGCACTAGCTGCTGCTAATTCAGACAATACTGATCCAACACCTAATGTTTCCTGGTAAATCCTTCTCCAGAAAGGCATTAAGCAACATGACTGAAAGCCACCTTCTGTGCTTCTTTCTATCTCTTATGCCCACCACAGAAAACTGCACAGAACGTTTTTAATCTGTCAAGAGGCTTATAATACATTATATGAAGAACGTGCTATGCATCTGCACTATCTAAAGCAAAATCTAAGCATTACACATTGTAAGAGCATAAAAACCTAAGTGCCATACTGGGTCAGACAAATGGTCTATCTAAGTCAAATGACAGTGGCAAGAGTGGATGCTATACTGGGAGAGCACTGAACTGAATATCTCTTGAGTGATCATCCCCCATTCAATACCGTCCCTGGCATCCACCATTTATTGGCTTAGAGATGCTGGAGGAAACATCTCCAAATTTGTGTGGAATTTGGAGAGATCCATGAAGATTCTTTATTCTTGTGGAAGAATGACATCCTAACTTCCACTTCCCAAGGGCACCATGTTAAAAAACAGACCAGAAAGACAGCTGAAAGAGCTCACCACCTCTTAAGCAAGAAATAGCACATGGATATAGTCAGATGGGGCACACAGCAAGAACGAGTCAATAGTGGTGAGCATTAGCTCAGCAGCTTACTCAGTCTTTGTAGCAAGTTCACTCTTCCTTCTCTCTTTCAAAAGCTGATGCCACCTTTGCTTTTCTCCAATCTTCTATTGCATTCCCCATACAGAACTTTACATGCAGGAGAGCAAATTAACCCTGTAAAAGTATTAGCTGGAATAAGAGGGGCAACTATAAAGGAGAGGTGGCCAACCTGTAGCATGGGTGCTACAAATGGCATGGACAGCCTGTGTGTGCGGCACATGGCAAACTGGGAGGTGATAGACAGCACAGTGGCATATAGGGTAGGGAGCAGAAAGCAGAGCACCCAAATGGGTAAGATTTCATAGACATTTGGGCTGGAAGGGACCCCAGAGGATCAGAGTCCAGCCCCCTGCCCCAGGGGCAGGAAGTCAGCAGGGATCATAGGATCCCAGCAAGATAAGCATCCAAATGTGTCTTTAAGACATTCAAAGTGGGTGCTTGAGCCACCTCCGGCAGCAGTCTATTCCAAAACTTGGGGACTCGGACAGTAAAGAAGTTCTTTCTTATGTCCAGCCTGAATCAGTCGCAGTAGAGTTTGTGACCATTTGATCTCGTCATCCCTTGGGGCGCTCTGTTGAACAGACGTTCCCCCAGATCCTGATGAGCACCCCTGATAAACTTATAGGTGGCCACCAGATCACCCCTGAGCCTGCACTTTTCCAGGCTAAAGAGTCCCACAGCTCTCAGCCTCTTATCATAAGGTCTGTTTTCCTGACCTCTGATCGTGCACGTGGCTCTCCTCTGCACCCTCTCAAGGTTCTCCACATCCTTTTTGAATTGTGGAGCCCAAAATTGGATGCAGTACTCCAGCTGCGGCCTCACCAAGGCCGAGTACAATGGGAGAATGATGTCCTGGGATTTGCTTGAGAAGCATCTATGGATGCAAGCCAGCGTTTTGGTCGCTTTACTAGCCGCAGCATCACATTGAAAGCTCATGTTCATCTTGTGGTCAACCATGACCCCCAAGTCCCTTTCATCTGTAGTGCTAACCAGCGTAGCACTATCAAGCCTATAAGCATGCTGCAGGTTTTTCCTCCCAAGGTGGATAACCTTGCATTTTTCAGTGTTCAACACCATCAGGTTCTCGTCAGCCCATTTCATAAGCCTGTCAAGGTCAGCCTGGATCGCCCTCCTGTCCTCAGGTGTGGATGCTTTACCCCAGACTTTGGTATCATCAGCGAACTTGGCCAGTCCGCTTCTGACACCAATGTCCACATCATTGATGAAGATGTTAAAAAGTATAGGCCCTAGGACAGAGCCTTGAGGGACCCCACTGGCCACAGTGCACCAAGATGATTGGCTCCCATCGACCACCACCCTCTGGGTCCTACCATGGAGCCAATTCCCCAGCCAGCGGATTGTGATGAGGTCGAGGCCGCAGTTAACCAGTTTAGCCAAGAGGTGATCATAGGATACCAGATCGAATGCTTTTTTAAAGTCAAGATATACAACGTCCATCTCTTCCCCCTTGTCTAGGTGATAGGTCACCTGGTCATAAAAGGAAATGAGATTGGTCAAGCAAGACCTACCCACACCAAACCCATGCTGGGTATCCCCCAGGATATTGCTTTAAGCTAGTCTGTTAAGGATGGCCTCCTTGATAATCTTTTCCAAGACCTTGCCCAGGACAGAGGTCAGGCTGATGGGCCTGTTGTTTGCCGGATCTACTTTCCTCCCTTTCTTGAAGATAGGCACCACATTGGCGTTCTTCCAATCATCAGGCACTTCACCAGATCGCCAAGAGCTCTCAAAGATCCATGCCAGGGATCTCACCAACTCTTTGAGTACCCTTGGGTGTAACCCATCAGGGCCGGCTGACTTGAAGGTATCCAGGCTGTCAAGGTGTTCCTCCACGAGGTCAGCTTCGATGGAGGGCAAGGAATCTCCCTCACCCGGGCAATCCCATGGGACTGGTGAAAGACTTACGCAAAGTACCCATTTAGCAAATTCGCTTTTTCCTGGGTGTTAGTTGTCAGTTGCCCCATCTGGTTTAGCAGGGGTCCAATGTTGCCCTTGCTTTTCCTCCGGCTCCCCACGTATCTAAAAAAAGGACTTTTTATTGTCCTTGATATTTGTAGCTAGCTGGAGTTCCATCACCGTCTTGGCTTTCCTGGTTTGCTCTCTGCAGGTCCAGACCAGAGCAGAGTATTCCTCCTTGGTGGCGGTTCCAGTCCTCCATCCTTTGTAGGTCTTCCTTTTAAGATGCAGGAGGTCCGCCAGTTCCCTGGAGAGCCAAGGGGGCTGCTATGCCCTTTTGCTGCCTTTCATCCGGGACGGGATGGACTTTGCTTGCGCATCCAGGATTGCTCCCTTGAGGAGCAACCACTTGTCCCCTCTCCATTGGGTTGTGGCCTTTTAGGGCCTCTCTGACAAGCCTCCTTAGCTTGTCAAAGTCAGCTTTCCTGAAGTCGAGGACTTCTGTATTACTGACTGACTTGCCAGCTTTACAGCAGATGGTGAAGGTGATCAGTTCATGGTCACTGTCACCCAGCTTCCCTTCGATCGTTAGGTCACCGATTAGGTCATCCTCGGTTGCCAGTACCAGGTCAAGCAGCGCTTTACCTCTTGTCGGTCCATAGACTTCCTGTGTCAGATAGAGGTCATCCACACACAAGAGAAAGCTTTTCGACCGCTCGAATTTGGCCGAGCACTCCTCCCACGGATGTCTGGGTAGTTAAAGTCTCCCATGATAACTATACACTGGGATCGTGCAGCCTCAGCCAATTCCCTGGTGAACTCCTGGTCAAAGTCTTGACTCTGGGTAGGGGGTCTGTAGTACACCCCCACCATAGTATCCCCTGTGCCGTGTTTTCCACGGATTTTAACCCAGAGGGTCTCAAGTTGTCCACCCTGGGTGCCAATGTCGGCTTGCAGGGACACGTAGCTTTCCTTGACATAGAGAGCTACGCCCTCGCCCCTTTTGTCCCCTCAATCTCTCCTGTACAGGGTATAGCTGTCTATACCCATGGTCCAGTCATGGGTGGAGTCCTACCAGGTCTCTGTTATCCCAGTGACATCATAGTTATTTGCATTTAGCAGGAGAACAAGTTCATCCTGTTTATTCCCTAGGCTCCTGGCATGTGTGTATAGACACGCAAGTGTCCTCTTGGGATCAGAGTGGTACTCTGGGAGGGTGCAGGGCTAATTTGTGGCATGCCTGCCAAAAAGGTTGGCCCCCACTGGTCTATAAAGTATCACCAAAGAACTAGGTTTGTTGAATATTTTAATGACTAAGATGCTAAACTTTTAAAAAAATATGTCTGTAGCAAGAAAAATGAATTAACAAAGACTAAACAGCTGGAAAATATGGGGGATCTTGTAAACTAGTCATTGAGAAAGAGGAGTAAAGGAAACCCTCAGCAAATCTGAACATACAGAGATGTTAAGGCCATTATTTGGCTTTGCAGGAATCAACTACCAAACATACACTTGCTGTCTTCTTTCTTCCTGTAAGAACGGCTTTGTAGGCTATTCCTAAATTGCCTTAGTTGCTTTTCCATTTCAAAATCTGATTCTTCTTCCCTTTTCAAATCTCCATGAAACCTCTTAATGACACCCCATTAGAGACTTCTTGTTTCTGCACTTTTCAGCAGAGAAACTACAGTTCAGTACATTTTCCTTACGATGCAGCATTAGGATTATCCAGCCTGGTCCTGTATTGCATGCTTTTAATCATCCCTCCCACTTCCCCATAACTCACTAGATTTCTTAATAGGCCAAGATTTGTTTTTCTAAAATCTAATCTCCAGCTGTGGTGTTGCCGTCTACAAATTCATTCTCTGCTTATTATTTAGCACTACAGGAGGCTCTGCTATACCAGCATTTGCACTTCAGTGCTTGCATCTGGGATTGGCAGCTGGTTGGCCATATACTGCTACCTGTATGCCTACTAGTCTGAAGGTATTTAAAAAGCCTATTTAAAATGCAACTACTGTGGGCAATACCATCTGCAGTTGGCTAGGTATCTACAGCCTCCCCACAGCATCCCAGGACTGCATAAACTCAGTGAGGGCAACAGAAAGTAGACAGGGAACTGCAATATGAATAAAAGAACTTCATAAAGTCACTAATTTGTGACTGAAGCTCACTGCAGCTTCCTTGTTGCACCACACAAGGCCTGTCTACACATGCAAATGCTCTAGGGTAGGTTTACTTTAGAGTAATTTACTCTAGAGTAAACCCAGCCCAGGCAGGTGTCTACATGTGTGGAGAAGCCAGAGCAGATTTGCTACTCATGGCAGCAGTCTGCTCCCACCTGTGCCGACCCTGAACTGATGCCCTACAGCGGCCAGGGGGAGCTGTAAGCGCTGGCAGGGAGCAGGGTGCCAGGAGCTGGCAGATTGCTCCCTGCCCCTGGAACTGCCTGCTGCTGGGGCGGGCTCTGCCACTGAAGCCTGGGGAGGGGGTAGTGGGGAACAACATCCCCCTTCCCTGGCATCAGGGAACTCCAAGTCTCCACTCCATGACTGTGGAGCAGGCGCTAGGAACTCCTTACTGCTGGGATAGAGGGACACTGTCCCCTCCTGGGCTCTGGTGGTAGAGCCTGCCCTGGCAGCAGGCATCTTCTAGGGGCAGGGAGCAATCTCCTGCCCCCTGCTGCCCAGGAGCACATTTGCTCCCAGTCCGCCATCTACACGTGCTGTACAGTGCGGTAGGTAATTGCAAGTACACCTGCTACTTGTATTTACAGGTAGAAAAATGTACTCGTGATTAGAGCAAATTACTGTGCAGTAAGTGTCACCATCTACACGTGAAGACACTTATTGCACAGTAATGTGCTCTAATCTCGAGTAAGGTGTCTCATGCAGATGTGCCCAGTATGTCTCAATAATGCTGGTAATCAATTGTGACATCTAAAGAGACCACTGGGAGAAAAAAGAAGTAGTTTGCAGGAGACTGCAGTACAGAACTGGAGTGATCGCACAACGACTTGAGCATTTAGCATCATTGGCCCACAAACTCAGCAAGTCCATTTTTACATCTAAAGCAACAAAGGTCTTCCTCTAAGAAATCAATATGATACACACAAATTGAACTGCATCACACAGCAGCCTGGCTAGATCTGTTCATTGCAACAGTTCCAATATTCACTCTTGTGTTTCATAATTTGTGTTATGATAACAATGATAAATTAAGCAAGTATTTTTCATTTTTGACCATGATACATCTTGATTTTCATAGATCCACAGATTCATAGACTTTTTTTTCAATTCTACAGGGACCATTGAGATCATCTCTCATGACCTTGTGCATAACAGATTAGAGAATTTCTCCCACAAATCCCAGTATCAAGCCCATAGCTCTGGTTGAGCTACAGTATTATTTTTAGCAAGACAAAGATTAAAAATGTGCACTTCATTACTAATCTGCATTTGTCTAGCTCCAGCTTCCAGCCATTGGATCACATTATACTTTTTAGAGGCACACCGATATATCAATCCGTATCATATCAGCACTGATAATAGGAAAATTGACATTATCAGCAATCGGCTTTTTTGGCTGATGTGGCCGATAACGTCTCTGATAAATGTTGCATGCATGCATGCAAGCTGCAGCATGTACACGGCCAGCCCGGCAGCTCGGAGAGCAGCGTCTGGCTGGTAAGTCTGTTGTGGGTGAAGGGGCAGGTGGAGGGAAGGGGCATGAGGAGGAAAAGGGCATGGGGGGGCAAATTGAGGTCCCCCCGCAATGAGAGAGGAGGGGGGCTGGGGTAGGGGCAGACGCTGCTCCGTTGTGGTGGGGCACAGGACAGAGCCATGAGCAGCTTGTCTGGGTGCTGCAGGGGGATGTGGGGGAGGCGGCTCCCACCGCTGTGAGCAGCGCCGGGAGAGGAATGGGGGAGCATGTGCCCCCTGGATCTGTGTGCGGGGTAAGGGCAGGCTACCAGTGTGGGCTCTTCCTGGCAGTGGGGATGGGCCAGGGCTGTGCTTGGGCTGGGCTGCAGTGGCGCTGGAAGGAGGGTGGGCCCCATAGCTCCCACTCCCAGTGCTGCTGCTGCCTGGACCAAGCACAGCTCTGGCCCAACCCCCCACCAGGAAGAGCCAGGCACTGCCTCCGGCCCCAACCCATGACAGCAGCCCACCCTTGCCCCGCACACAGATCCAGGGGGCACACCCCCCCCCATACCACCCCCAGGGGTGCGTGCAGCAGTGGGAGCTGCCCCCATGCCCCCTGGATAAACTGCTTGTAGCTCTGTCCTGTGCCCTGCCCCGGCTGGGCAGCACCTCCCCTGTCCCAGACCCCCTCACCCCTCACTGCAGGGGCCTCGACCTGCCCCCCCAATGCCTTTTCCCTCCCTCCACCCCTTCCCCCACAACAGACTTACCAGTCAGATGCTGCTCTCCAAGCTGCCGGGCTGCATATCAGCAATCGGATTGGTATCGGCCGATATAACTCATTAATATTCAGCCATCAGTATCGGCCCCAAAAATCTTTATTACACTCCAAATACTTTTGTCTGCTAGAATGAAGAACTACCTATGATCAGACTTATTGGGGTGTCTGTACATGTGCTTTGGGGTGGGAGAGGGGGGCACTGTAGTGTCTCATGTATTCAGTGTCCTGCATTTCAAAATGGCTGTGGGGGGTGCTTTAACTAAAGCTCGTTCATTAAAGTGCTCCCACTGCCATTTTGAAATGCAGGACACTGCGGCTCAGTCAGCACCATGT
>NW_005842403.1:766673-777973 GCF_000455745.1 Alligator sinensis | reverse complement strand
TTCTGCTGGCCGGTGCAGACCCAGCCGGGCTTGCCCCATCCTCAGCAGCACATGGGAAGCTGGCTTCAGCTGCATGCTGCTCCAGATGGGACGGACCCGGCCGGTCTGCACTGGCCAGGAAAGGTGGCATGTAGCTGAAGTCAGCTCCTTGTGTGCTGCTGGGGACGAGAGGAGCCTGGCCGGGTCTGCAGGCAGAAATGGCAGAAGTGAGGGGCCATTTTGTGCCCACAGTTTTGGAGGAAATGACAGTTGTCAAAAGTGATACTGTGGGTGAGGATAGTGTAGATGACTTGTGCCATATCTTGTGGTTGTAAATCCAAGTGTGGTCTGTGTTCTTGTAGATATTTCAAGCAGGCAGTTATGCATTCAGGTGTGAGATGCTGATGTATAGGCTGGTGACATCCGTGGTTGTCAGTGTGGCCTTCTCAGAGAGGTGGTGAATAGTCTGGATCTTCTTGAGAAAGTTGGTTTGTGTCCTATAGAAAACTTGGTCTTAGAGCAACTAATACTTTAAGGATAGTTTTTATGAATCCTGATAGTTCTTCAGTTAGACAGTATGGGTCTGTCAGAGTTACCTCCTTTGTGTATCTTCAGAAGCATATATTAAGTTCTTGGGGTGGAAGAGTAGGGAATAAATGCACAGGTGTTTTCTGCAGCTGGTGTGGAAAATATTTAATTATATTTTCAGTTCACAGGTGAACAGTGGTGTGAGTCCTCCACAAGTTCTTTATAGTAACTGGTGTCAGATACTTGTCTGTTGGCCTCACTGATGTAGTCTTGGCAGGTGAGGAGGACTATGGCTCTTCTTTTGTCTAGTGGTTTGATTACTATTTCCTTGGTGGATCTAAGTGGATCATAGCTTTCCTCTCTGAGAGGGCAGGCTGTGGTGGTGCTGACCTTTGATATAGTGGTCTAATGTGTGGTTCCATCCACTGGGAAGTGTCCAGTAAGATGAGTTTTTTCTGATCCTTTCTGTTGTGGCAGGAAGGTGGACAGATGTGATTTCATCCTGGCTGTGGAAGATTCCTTCAGGCAAAGGCTTTCAGTTAGTATTTATCTTAGTCTGCATCTGCTTTTCCTTCAGACCTGAGCAAGGACACTTGATGTCTGAAAGCTTGTCCAACAGCTCTCCCAACTATACAGCTTGTCCAATACAAGAAATCACAAAAAGCCTTGCCTTTTGCTAAGCTACATGACATTTTTGACAGAATAACAAGGTTTGCCAATAAAGGAAATGCAATAGGTATACTCTATCTACACTTTAGCAGAACGTGTAATATGATTTTGTGTGATATCCTCAAAGACATCCTAAAGAAATAGAGATATGGAAAACTACCATATGGTGTAGAGACGGCCTTTGAAAAACTGAATACAGGGTACAAGTATTAGGAATTCAGAGATAAGCAGGGAAGATGACTAATGAGGCCTACTCCGAGGTCAGTTCTGGGTCTAGTTCAATTTAGTATTTTCAAAAACATCCAGGGTAGAACAGAGTTTGCTAATCACATTCACAGATGATCCACAGAAGGGAGAGATCTGCTTTCTTTATGAGTCAGATTTAAAGACGGCACAAACTTGATTAATCGCCACAATGGGCTTAAACTCAATCATACTGATATTGATAGAGGACAAGTATTAAAGTGGTTCTCAGACAAAGGAACAAAGGCCCAAAACAGCTCTGGGAACATTGGCTCATCAGCAGATATCCTGAGAAGGGTTAGGGGTTAGTGCTGGAAGAAATTAGATGCAAGTAGTCAACAAGACAGCCAGAGGCTTTAATATAGCCAAATGCAACTATTGTATCTGGGAGGCAAAGCCAGAAGCCTATTTTCCTTTATACACCCAAATGACATGAAACTGCCATTTTTGGCACTTATGCACAGTTTGAAATCCTGCTCCACATCCCATGTGGACGCATCAACATTCACACGGCTGCTGAGCATGCTCAGTCAGCTGCACTTTGGCCAGGCAGGTGTGCGGGTCCATATGCTTGAACACTAGGTGAATGAGCACAAGTCATATCATTCTACCCAGAAAAATCCCATGACTAAAATGTATGCGATACAGGAGGAAGGAAGTTATCTCTTGCCTTTGCCCGGAAGCTGAGTGATTAGGACACTTGCCAAAGAAAAGGGAGAGCTGGTTTCTAGGTCCCCCTCACCCAAAGCAAGGGTTGGTCTGAACCTGCCTCTCTCTGCCCTCCCCACAAGGAGCTCTAGCCACTAGGCTACAGGTTGGCATTAGCCAAACACCTTTCCAGTGCTCCTTTTGAAGCTGCTGATCCCACCCTTCCCAGAAGCTGTGGGAGAAAGATGTGAAGCCAGGAGGAAAAGCATAAACAGAAAGTGTGGGGTTCAGTCAGATGACTACTACTGATAAAGGGACTCATGGGTTCTAGGCTGGACCCTTCTTCCCACTGGGGCAGAAAACTTCATGCTGCTTTGCATCTGCTGTATCCACTGAATATTAAAAGCAAAATCCATTAGCTCAGCTTCAAAAGGAGAGGTAGAAAAGGGGCTTGGATAATGTACAGGGCACTATACTAGGAAGATGAAGAGATGCATGTTCAAACCCCCTCCCTACATGATGAAGACATAAGACCTGTGACTTCTGCTTCCTGGGTGAGTACCCTAAAACAGAAGACTGATATGGCTACACTAAGAGCTCTTTGAGCTATCTCAAAATCAAGAGAGAAACAGAGGCAATGGAAAATACTGGTGGGATGCTCAGGCAGTATACCCAGGAAGAGCATGAACTTGTACAGACAAAGGAAAGCAAAAGCAAAACATGAATACACCTAGCAAAGGTTATTAAAGAAAATACAAAGGGGTTCTATAAATACATCAGAAAATAGATAGATCGTGCAAACTGTGGGTTCACTGCTCAATAGCGAGGATGAGCTATCCATGAAAGGCACAAAGAAAGCAGAGCTACGCAGTGGCTAATTTACCTCAATCTTCACAAAAAAAATAAACCATGACTAGACAGCTTCCACCTCTGCACCCACTCTGAAATTGCTAAAAAACAACAATGCTTACGCCTCAATCTCAGCCTAATGGAACAGAGAGCCATGCTCAGCCTTAATAACAACTCTGATATTATCATACAAGAGGCTGATAAGAGGGGTGCTACTGCTGTCCTGGACAAAACAGTATACATACAGGAAGAAAAGAGACAATTTTCCAACTCAGATTTTTACAAAATCCTGACCAAGGACCCCATCACACTATACCAGTAGGAGTTAAACGACCTCCAAAAGGCACTAGATCTGGGAACATAGGAAAGGATTAATGCTTCCACCTCCCAGTAACCCAGGCCTGGAAACTTTTACTTAACATGCAAAATATACAAAGCTGGCAACCCAGAATTCACCACTGTCTCTAACACTGGCACCATCATGGAGGGAGTTTCTGGCTACATTGACTCTATCCTATTCCCATATGCCACTGGATTTACCAGCTATTTGACAGACCACAGATTTCCTAAAGAAACTAGGTTCCTTTGACAAGCTTCCGGCTACCACCATATTAGCTACAATGTATGTTACACGCCTGTACACCAACATCCCCCAGGAAGATGAACTGCAAGTCATAAAGAACATTACCCTTGCCAGGACACTGTTTTTGTTTCCATGACACTCGCCTGGTTTGTCTTCCCATGCAACTATTTTAGATCTGGAGATTGCTTATACCTACAAACAAATGGCACTGTCATGGGCACGAGTGGCCCCAAAATATGCCAATATACAGTATTTGTGACAGATTTTGAAGTCCACTTCCTTTGCAACTACTCTCGCATCCTCCCGATATACCTAAGGTACATCTTCATCACATGGACACAAGGGAAGAACTCTCTAAAAAAATTCCACCCAGACTTTAACAACTTCCACCCCTCATTAAACTGACCTTGGAATATTTCACCCAGCAAATTCATTTCTTAGACACCAAGGTGAAAATCTGCCATGGCTATATAACCATCACATGGTATCAGAAAACAACTGACTGCTAGAGCTACTGCCACACTGCCAGCTTTCATCCTAAGTATATCAACTAGGTCCACTGTCTACAGCTAAGCTCTACGTTACAACTATATATGTTCTGATCCCACTGACCAGGATGCACACCTTAAGGATCTGGAACAGGGATTCCTACATTTACACAATACAATCCGAAAACCATAGACATACAGTCAAGAGAGCCAAATTCAGACCTTGCTCCACTCTGCTATAGTATCAGCCCCATGACAAGGGCAACAGATTCTTTCTAGTTGTTGCATATAACCCCCAGCTAGAACACCCTGGACACATCATTAATGACATCTAGCCCCTCCTGGAAAATGACAACCATCATAAGGTAGTTTGTCCTTACTTACAACCTCAAACCGTTTCTCCAGCAATAGACTACTTGTGTCCCTACACAGCTACAGGTGCTGTTAATCAACTGCATTAATGCCTTGCATGTAGGAAGAGAGAACTTTCTGGTCAAGTTTGCAGATGACATAAAATGGGGGCAGGGAAGGTGTCACAAATGCTTTGGAGGATAAGATTAGAAGTCTAAGGAACACTGATAGACTAGACTACTGGGCACTACACAACAATAGGGAATCAGCAAAAGACAAATGTAAGTTGCTACACCTAGGGAAGAAAAACCACATATATAAATACAAAATGGAAGATAGCCGTCTTGGCAACAGCATTGTTGCACTGGATCTGGAGGGTTTGCTGGACAACAGACTCAACATCAACCAGCAAGGTGATGCAGTCATGAAAAAAAACCCAAATGCGATTATGAGTTGCATTAACAGAAATACCAGGCATCTTTACACATGCTCCAGAGTGGTGGTGGTGGGGATGCTTTAATTAGAGCAGCTATCAGGGGCCGCTTTAATTAGAACGGCTTCCAAGAGCCTGCAGTGTCTTGTGTATTCAGCATCCCATGCTTCAAAATGGGTGCTTTAACAAACTCGTTTGACAGTACTCCAGATGTGGCCCCACCAATGCTGAATAGAGGGGAATAATTACTTCTCAATCTGCTGGCTTATTGTCCACTGTAACCCCCAGGTCTTATTTTGCAGAGCTGCTGTTTAGCCAGGCAGTTCCCAGTCTGTACCGGTGTATGGGATTGGTCCATTCTAAGTGAAGAACTTTGCAGCTGTCCTCATTGAATCTCATGAGATTTCTTTTGGTCCATGCCTCCGATTTGTCAAGGTCTCTCTAAATCCTAACCCTACCCTCCAGTGTATCTATTCCTCCCCACAGCTTGGTGTCATTAACAAACCTGTTGAGAGTGCACTCTATGCCATCTTCCAAGTCATTGATCTTCATGAAAAAATGAAGATCAAAGAATGAACAAAAGAAGATCAAGAATGAACAAAACCTGCCCTAGGACTGCCCCCTGGGGCACTCCATTTGATACTAGCTGCCAACTAGACACTGAGCCATTGATTACTACCCTTTGAACCTGAGGATCCAGCCAGTTTTCTATCCACCTTACAGTCCATTCATCCAACCTGTACTGCCATAGCTTGTGTGTTTTTATGTTTGCAAAAAATTGTGGGAGACGGTATGCTAAAGTCAAGGTATATCCCATCCACTGCTCCCCCTACATCCAAAGAGACAGTCATCTCATCCTAGAAGGCAATCAGGTTTGTCAGGCATGAAGTGACACCAGGTGTAGTTACACCTTACAATTGGCATATGCTAAGTTTAATTGGTGTTAAAGATAGCATATGCTTTGAGTAGTTGCACATTAAGGGTTAATGCCCTGTGTACTGTGCACTGCTCTGACCTGCCTTTATAGGGGTGGCAAGCAGGGGCATGGCTAGGAGCCAAGTTGGCTCTACATCTGCCAAGCTCACCTGCCCTCAGGGGCAAGGTAGGTGGCCCAGATTGTGGGCAGCGGGGGGCTGGCAGGGTTTCATTGGGCCTACCAGTACCTGCCTGCCCTGACTGGGACCCCACTGCACCCCGCCACCTGGATTGAGCCTCCCATCCTTCTCCCATGCCCCTGACCCAGATGAGGCCCACCACTATCTCCCCCCTGCCCCTGCAACTCCCCCCTTATCGCTCCTGCCCCTGGGGCTCTCCTGTCTGTGGAAACCCACTCCCCTAGCCGCTGCCACTATCGCCAGTGGGCCTCCATTGCTCTCCGGGCTGAGCCCTATCCAGAGAGCAATGGCAGTGGTGGCAAGTGGGTTCCCCTTTCCTGCCTGCTCCCCTGGGACAGCATTGGTAGCTGTCATGACCCAATGACTGTGTGTGCGCTTCGGCACTGCAGAATTATTTCCCGCCACATGGAGCTTTCTTTGCACGGTGCAATTCTCAGCTGCAGAGAGAAAAACCCCGGTGCAAAGGAGTTCCCGCCACCCGTATGTAAATTTGTTCCCCATTATTGGCTGTTTCTAAATTATTCCCACGTGGCGGCTAGCGACTGGCTCGCTAGTCGTATAAGAGGCTTGAGCAGTTTCCGCCCAAGTCGGAGATCTCCAAGAATCTCAGGAGGATCCTGAGAACCCCGATTCCGAGAATTCCGGGAGAAATCCGAGAGAATTCCGGCAAGGAGTCCATGATTACCTCGTGGACTTCTACATAAATCTCGGACTGAATGGTGGTTTGATCAGCCATCAAGAGTCTCTCCCCGTCACCGGACGACCCCTGACGTATCCCTGCCCTGCGCGCTCGTGGAGAGTCACAGTTCGGACTCTCGTATCGGTTCAGAGAGCTCTCATTGTTCGAGTTTTCTTTTTTCTTCTTCTCTTCTATCTACAACTGTAACCAAGCAAGTTTTCCTGCCTGCACCGCAACCATCTACGGTGTAAGTAAAATAATTTTTAATCAACCTCTACGCGTCAGTGCCTAATTCTAGTCCGCCGTGCCGACTTTCCCCGGCCCACGTGCCCGGGCTGCTGGCCACAGCCCCTCGGCCCCGACAGTAGCCACAGGGGAGCCGGGGAACATGGGTATGGGTGAGCTGAGAGGGGCAGTGGGGGAGCCCCAAGGAGCAGGGAATGAGCCTTGTGGGCTGGGAAGAATCCAAAATGGGAAGGGAGGGGTGGGGCAAGGAGTCTTACCTTTAGGTGCTACCCTGCTGTCATTGTGGGGACAATTGAGTGACTGTGAGCAGTGCCTCATGGGATGCTAGAGGACCACTCCTAACTGGTTTTGCTTCTGTGGAGTGATCACACATGACTACAACAGGAGCTGCCCAAAACCAGTTAGAGATGATCCCTGGTGGAAAAGGATTCTCTCTGAACCAGTGGTTCCAAAACTGACAAATCGCGCACCACCAATTTAAAATGACACAACCTTAGGTATCACCAGCAAATATTTCAGTTCAACCTTAAGTACCACCAGCAATTTTTTCTCATATAAAGTAATTATAATAAATCTGTTAATGCATAACGTGGACAGGTTGTCTGTGTACCACTTGTGGTACCCATACCACAGATTGGGAACCGCTGCCCTAGGTGACAGCTGCCAAGGGGAAGTGAACGGAGTTCATTCAAGAGCCTGCCGCTGCTCTCCCCCCTCCCCCAAGCACATACCACAGATTGGGAACCGCTGCTCTAAACCACTCTGAAGGCCCTTAGCATGTGTTTACTGCCCTGATGTGTAAACACTCCTAGTTTAAGGGCCGTTAGCACGTATTTAAGTTAACGTGCAACAACACCCCCTGACACAGATGTAGGGGTCACAGCAGATAAACACATAAGCACCTCAATATAAATCCCCAGTGATATGCTGTGGCCAGAAAATCAAGTGATGATACCTAAGGAAGTTATTTAATCTCTGTACTTGGCACTGCTGAAGCCAGCATGGAATAATAGATCTGGTCCTGGTGTTTTGAAAAGTTTGAACAACTTGGAGAGTGCAGAGAAGAGCCACCAAAGTGATTTGAGAGCTGGAGAATATGCTTTACAATAAGAAATTTACAAATCGCATTTTGTACAAATCGTCAAAAAAGAAATGGAGAGATGATTTGATTGCAACACGTAATACAGTAGAACCCAGATCATTTTGCACCCAGGTGGTTTGCAACCTGTTTAATTTGCAACAGGTTTTTGAATGAAGAATGAGCTGCTCCCTGCTTTACTTCAAAAGGCAAGACTT
Source organism: Alligator sinensis (assembly GCF_000455745.1). NCBI lineage: Eukaryota > Metazoa > Chordata > Crocodylia > Alligatoridae > Alligator > Alligator sinensis. The sequence goes on along the minus strand of NW_005842403.1, from coordinate 769,866 downwards.
AGCAACAGATGGAGCATCTCAGTGATCGCATGCAGCTGTGGAATCCCCCTATATATGTGCTCTCTATTACTAATTAAACCCTCATCTTCTCAGGGGGGCTAGCAACCTAACCCTGCAAAATATTCAAGTTCGACTGTATGTTCACCGGAAGGAAACACCAAGTAATAATGTGAAAAACATAACAAGAACCAAGGGTTGGGAGCAGAAGCCAGGTAAATTGTAATCACAAACAAGGCACATTTTAACAATTTTGATTAAGCATTGGAACAAACTACCGTGAGAATAGGTGGATTTATCTATCTCTTGACGTCAAAACTGGATGACCTTTTGAAACATATGCTTAAGCAAATATGAGCTATTGGGCTCAATTTGGGGCTCAGTGAAATTGGATAGCTGTTGATTCACAGGGAGCCCAATTAGCTATTCTAATGATCCTTTCTTGTCTATAAATCTTGAATTCTAAACCAGCCAGCAGCAACCCAGCTTCACTAAAGAACAGTAAAACCTAGAACCAACATTTATTTGTATCTCATGAGAAAAGATCAGATACCTGACAGAACAATGGCTGATTTTTCAGAAGAATACATGAAAGCTGCACAGTGCATTTCTGAGCCTATATCTCTGTAAAACACTATGCATGTCTACAATGTCTACAATGCCATAGACACAGCAAATTATCCAATACCAGCTCATTGCAGATCCCAAAATCTATTAGTACTATTAGTACTAACAACCCTATTTAAGAAGAGCTGCACCTTTAAAAAAAACTCCTGCTTTTCATTTCAGAAGCTTTCATAATGTACATTGTCTAAATTGTTAACAAAGTCAAAGGCTAATTCCATATGCCCTTATTGCTGGATTATAAACATGTCCAGACATTAAGAACAATTAGACGTTAGAACAATTTCCACCCACACACAACTAATATCGTATTAAAAAAACCCTCTGCATTCAAGAATTGCTGAAGTTCATCATGCAGCTTGTTGCCTGTGTCAGATTCTCATCTGCCCAGAGCACACATACATCCTGTCCCATGGCTGGGCTAGATTTCACTCCCTCCTCCTAAAGCCATTTATTGAGGACATGGCTTGTCTAATAGCTCCATCTCTCCAAACATCAGAAAGACCGATCAACCCTGACTGCACAAATGTAACTGGTGCTTTGGAGCTGAGGTACCATACTGCCCGTGGTAAAGGAAGACAAAGGCTAGCTAGTTGGCTCTGCATGGCTACATCCTAATCCTTTTCCTTAACAGAAAACAAATAGCAAAAGTAGAGAACTGCCTTTTACAGTTTATAGTGGAAAATAACAGGCTACCATGTGGGTAAAATTACTAAGAAACTTCTAAAGGGGGATTCACCTATGGAGAAAAGGCAAAGATCTCACACAACAAACTTTAATCTACTTGTTTTTCTCTCACTCGTTCCCCAGTTTATTGCTACTTCCATGGATGGATTCAGGATTGCAGCAACAGGAGTATGGCCACAGCCCCTTTGGTTGTATGGCACATGCACGTAAAGAGAGCTCATTGTGTGAGTGGCTGTAACCCTTGCGGTGATCCTGGATGCTAGCTGCCCACCCCACCCTATTTCAGCAGCAGGGAAGCAAGGGAAAGGAAGAGAGGGGCAAGTGGTTCTGGCGTATAGCCCCTGGGATCCAGGTCAGGGGCTGCTTGAAAGCATGGGCTCTGGGTAGCCCCTTTGCAGACCAGCCAGTGAGCATATAGAGCTCACAGCAGCCTGTGAACTCTGAGAACAGTTCAATGTGCATACAGTGGACAGACAAAGGTGGGGTGCAACTGCACCAACACACCTCTTCTGGATCTGCCCCTACTTTTATTATTACTACCACCACCTGTGAACAAATATACAAAAAGATATGAGACCCACCAAGCTAGGCAGTGTATAAGCAAATACCAAAAAAGTCTCTGCCAAAGCTTACAGACAAGAGAGCTAAACAGACAAGCAAAGGATTGTAATGCAAGCTGTGCACACAGCACTGGTTTGCTGATGTTATGTTGGTGCTATGATGTTTCCTGTTTGTTTGTTAATAATTTTGGGGGGTGTTTGAGTTGAGTTTATTTTGCTTATATTCAATTTGATGTGGTACAAAGCAAAGGGAAGTCACATAGGGGAGGCAGGCGTCAGGGGAAGGAAGAAGGGGACACAGAGTGCAGCTCGTGGGAGACTGCAGTAGAGAGACTGAGAAGAAAAGAGCAAGAGAGTTCAAGTCAACTGCAGTAGAGAGACTGAGAAGAAAAGAGCACCAGAGTTCAAGTCCCCAGCCAGTCAGCAGAGAAGACGCTGCAGCGAGGCAGCTACTGCAGGCAGCAGGATGACACAACTAATCAGCGGTGGTGGGGCCGGCTCACACGGGCTGGAGACTGCTCCATAGCTCCTACTGTACTGCCTGAGGCTAGGAACAGACCCACTTCCCATCTGCCACTACCACCCCATTTTCAAATCCCATGTTTGTTTTTTCCAAGGCACCTTCTGGTCTCATTTGTTCTCCTACCCAAATGTCTCTGCTCATTCTCCCTTCCTTAGTTACAGTCCTATGACTTGTCAGTCCTAGTGGGAACACTTGAAGCCAGGGGACCTGACTTGCTCTATATTTATAAAATACTGTGTAGATTTCCAATGAACCTTAATCATCATCACACTAACATTTCCTTACTATCTAATAAGGTAACTAGTAGGGTGAAAGTGCTAGACTTTAGGAAAGCTGATTTCAATTAACTCAGACGATTAGTCAAGGACGCACTGCAGAGTAGGAGTTTTGAAGTGATGGGAGCCCAAGAAGGGTGGCTGTGCCTTAAGGAAATGATCCTTCAGGCACAAAGCAAGACGATCCCGATGCGAGGAAAAAGAGGGAAAGGGGACAGGAGGCTTCCTTGGCTGACCAGAGAAATACAGGGCAGCTTAAGGGCCAAAAGGGGAGCACATAAAAAGTGGAAACAGGGAGAAATCACCAAAGACGAATATACCTCCTCTGCTCGCGCTTGTAGGGAGGCAGTTAGACGGGCCAAAGCTACCATGGAGCTGAGGATGGCATCCCAAGTAAAGGACAACAAGAAATTGTTTTTTAGATATATAGGGAGTAAAAGGAAGGCCCAGGGAGGAATAGGACCCCTACTAAATGGGCAGAAACAATTGGTGACGGACAGGGGGGACAAGGCTGAACTCCTCAACAA
>NW_005842403.1:759697-765003 GCF_000455745.1 Alligator sinensis | reverse complement strand
ACTCTTTCCTGCCTATGCAGGGGGTCGGACTCGATGATCTATTGAGGTCCCTTCCGACCCTAACATCTATGAATCTATGAATAATTCCTTCGTGTTTACACAGGAGATTGGTCCCACACAGCCCTTCTTGCCGTCTCATCTAATCCTGCAGTGAAAATATTGGTCCAACTTTGCAGGTGCCTGAAAAATGGTTTAATTTTCATCCCCACCTATGAAAAAACAAAACTATAACAAAAGCAGTTTTCACCCATACAGTTCTGGACAATGCCAATCCAGCTTGTAACAAAGAGACAGATTCGGAGAGTAACTAAGGGTATAAGAAGCCTGTGCAGGATTTGTCATTGCACTGGGTCAGAGATCACACCCTGGCATCACAATGACACCTGTTGTCTCCTTTTATGACTACCCACCAGGAAAAAGGCTTAACATTTTGAAGAAGCTCAAGCATCAGTGACTGATTTCTACCTCATGCTGCCTTTTAGTTTGCTGATGCATGCCTAGATGCAAGTGCCATCAATATTGCAACTTGCAGGCCTCACAGAATAGATATGTAGCGATCTATGGTTTCATTAAAAAATCCAAACTTAGCCCCAATGTCCAAAAATAATCACAGATACAAACTTGTTTACAAGTCTAGATCATGTTTTGAGCAAACTGGAACAGTTTAGGGTTTGAGGTTAACTCAATACTTGATGCTAAACTGTTGATTTGTTCAAACTTGAAACTGCAAAGGAAGCTTGGAGCTGGGGGTAAACCCTGTAAATATAAAAAAAAGACACCAACTTGCCTGTGAAGCAAAGCCTCCATTTTTCAATAAACTCTAAACTTAATTATGTTTCTGGTAACAGCAAAGGAGAACAGAGTCAAAGAAAGACCCATGAAAATGCCCCCTCCCAAAGTCACAACACTGACAGTGAGGACAACCAAAACCAACACCGTTCACTGCACAGACTTCTCCAAACTCCTAGGGAGTGGATCACAAGTCTACATTGATTGGTGGAAATCTTAAAGATCTGCATGCAGAAGGCATGACAGAGGTGCAAAGTATATGCTCCCAATTGTTATTTTGAGTTGTCTTTCAGGGAAGAGAATGACAACTCTGCCCACCTGGAGAGACACCAAAGGTCAGGACTAGATACACTGCATACTTAGAGGATTTGGGCTTAATATTTAGGAGGAAGATAAACTATATAAACAATAAACGAATTATTTAAATACCAACCAGTGACTCCTCTTGCTGGGAAAGTGACTAAAATTAGATTATGACCTTTTACACACAGTCTAAAAACTATCACCTGCCAAGTAAAATACTGGACAGGTGTCTGGTAAAAGCTCATTTTCATGGAGGCATTCCATTTCTTCAAATAAGTTTTTAGTTGATGTGTAAAAATGCAAAATAAAATGTTCCTGTTTATGTTGCTGCTTACGATCCAAAGTGGGTGCAATGTCACGGTCACACCACAGTTTCAGATCACATGATACAAGCAGCAGCTGGAGACTTGCAAGGCTGCAGTTTTGCACAGCAACAACATACATTACAGGTGATGTTCTGGGTAGAATTACCTGTATTTACTCGATTCCAAGATGATGTTTTTCTCCCCATTTAACATGAGGACAAGAATCCTCTGTCTTGGAATCAAGTAGGCGTGTGTGTGTGTTGGGGGGGGGGTTATTTTATTGAAATCACTTCACCCACTTCACCTACAGCGCAGCATTCACCGTATAACAATGAAGATAACACATTGTTCTCAAGCACTTACAGTACCATGGAGATAATGTCAACCCCCTAGATCAGGGGCGGGCAATTATTTTGGGCGGAGGGCCACTTACTGAGCTTTGGCAAGCCATCAAGGGCTGCATGACAGGCAGCCAGGGGTAGATAAATATTAATTTTCCAAATTTTTTAGGGGCTGTGTGGGCCAGATAGAATGGCCTGGAGGATCACATCCATCCCACGGGCCGCATTTTGCCCACCCCTGCCCTAGATGGAGAGCCCTGGATTTCTTTCACTCCTGACAGGGTCTTTGTGTATTGCCTATCCCTTCTTCTACCACATATTGTCTTGCTGGAAGTATAAGTGAATGGCAAGAATGAATCACTGCTCATTACAGTAATCATAACCACCCAATTTATTCCATTCTTTCTCATCTGTCCATTTTATCCACGTGTCACTTCTTCAGCTTAAATGAAACACGAGCAAGGTTCATCTTTTAATTATTTGAGGGCAGCAGGACTTGCACAAATACCATGATCCTGGACTGAATCCTCTAAGCAGTAGCTCAATACCAACATACAATACAAATACTGAGTAACTCATACTCATGCACTCTGCATAAAAACCTACGTGGCAGCAAGGAAAATACAAAATTGCCTCCTATCAACAATGCAGAGCAACTTATCCCCTGGAATTAGTTTTTTGCCACGTTTATGTCACCAGCACTTTCATGATTCAGTCCATGCAAGCCCTTGAACAGAAGGCAATACTGCAGCCTTCATCTCTAGTACAATCAAACGGACTTCTGCAAAGAAACCTACATCTACTTTGCTATCCAGTACCCGACACGGGTTGATCCTGGCAATAAAAGCACACAAAAAACACCTTCTGCTCTGAACTCTATTTCATTCTCTTCGACAGTTCTCCAAAGGATAGCTTTCTCCAAAGCTGTCTTCGCACACTTCACAGACTGCATGTGCTGTCAGAACTTTGTACAGAGTTCAAAGGGCTATCCTCAAACACATAACACAACCAACAAAAATCTCCCTCTCTAAACGTTTTCCAAACAAATAATTTCTGTGCCACCATGCAACAGTTCTCATTTCTAAGCTACCGCATCATAAAACAACCTTTAGCCAGTACCTCTCTTAACTTGCAACTTCTAGTGAGACAACTGACTTAGTATTTGAATACTCCTACTCCTGTTTTAAAAGGAGACTTCTTTCCAAATGTAAGCATCTCCTCCTTTTCTGAAAACCTTTCTGCTGTGATGGAAACAGAACAAAAACGTGTAGGAACTAACAGAGAAAGTATATGCTTTGATTTTTTAACAGCTACTTCCTGGCCTAACAACTAGGAATTCTATATCATCCCAGAAGAATTACCTGAGTCAGTGCTACATCCCATCAAGATAAGACTGTAGAGAAGATGTAGGTAACTTAACATAGTGGCTCACCGCAGCCAAAAAGAGAAGTATGACATTAAGAGCAATTTCAGCACTACATAAACAAAGCTACTAGAAAAGAACTAGAAAAAGCAATACGTTTTCATTCATCCTATTTAAGGAGTCTGCCTCTGCTTCACCTCTGACCCTTGAATTTGTGAGTGGCCTTTTGGCTTTCTGTTTATACTGTAATTTAGGCAGTTAATTAGAGTAAGAGCAACTGCAATATCCTTCCAGTACTTTACTTTCTCATTCTCTCTAATGAATTCTGCACATACAAAGCTGGCTGATCGCCTCTTCCATGCTTCTAGATATTTCACAGTGGGCTCACTCCTTCTTGAATTTAGATGTCTCTTTATCTGAAGTTTAGCCCCTACTTTCTCAGTCCATTTTTGCCTGTATCATTTAAGAAGGCACTTAATTCAAGAGATTAAAAAGCAATAATCCTTTGAAGTGGAAATTAAGTCTTGAAGATAAAAACAGTGAACTCAAAATCCCTCAATGCAGCTTCTCCAAATGTAACCCCAGCTGTTTATTATGCTTTTTAAAATATTAATGTGACTCTAAACCTTTTTATGTTGTAGTGAAAAGCAAAGTAATATTTAAGGCGTCAAACCACAGACGTAGAGTGATGATGATGATTTCTTGTTTAAAAGGCATCAGGGAAGGAACTGAGAAAATATTGAAATCTGCACTTAACAGCCTTTTCAATATTTAATTATTTTTCATCCAAAGTTTCACCAGAAGCTCCTCTTTATGTGGATGTGATTAGGGAAGCAGGGGAAGAAGCAATTTCAGCATTTTAACTACCACTTTGGAACATCAGGGAAAGCAAGAGGTTTTGCATAGGCTGCTCTAACACAGGGCTGCTCACTAGGGGTGTACAAAGCGGGCCCTATTCAACTCGAATTACGATTTGGCCCGAATCAGGGACAGTGATTCAATTAATTGATTTAGATCACTGTCTCTGATTCAATTTGGCTGAATCCGAATCTGAAGATTCGATGCCGATTTGGAGTATCAGCGATTCGGACACAGACACACCTTTAAAAGTTTTTTCTACATACGTTGAGGTAGCAGCATGGCTCGTGAGTGCTGCGATGCTGGGGTGCATGAAGCATCCCACAAGGGGGGGGGGGAGGGGCCTCCTCGTGCTCAGTGGTGAACCCAGAAGTGGACTGGAAGTGGAAGTATTTCCAGTCCACTTCCAGGTCTGCCGGGGAGTGCGCAGGGCCGCCCCACCTGGCAATCGGCTGCAGGGGGACCCCGGGTGCCCACCCCCAGACCCAGGAGGCACCAGTCACTGAACCAGAATATAGGACAACCCCTTGGTAAGGGGTGGGACCACTGGTCCCCTTGACCAATCAGTAGCAAGAGGTGGAGCCACTGGGTTCCTCCACCTCCCTCTTCCCTCCCTGGCTGGCTCCAAACCCTGCTCCTCCTGGCTGTGCACCACCCTACCTCTAGGCACAGCCAACAGAATCACAAGGACAAATGGCTGTCATGTATTTCCACCAATTAACTGAAAAACAGGATTTTTTGCAGTCCGTTCCTCATTCAGAAACGGACGGGGGACAAAGGGCTTAAAAACAGGATGGTCTGATATAAACAGGACCAATAGCTGCCCTGTTCTGCAGGCAGCCCTGCTCCCACCTACCACCCTACTTGCAGGAAGGGGGCAGGAACCAGAAGCCAGAGGCGGGAGGGGGACCTTGGAAACCTCAGCCACCACAGCAGCAGGAGCCTTGCAAGGAAGGTGCAATGACTGCACAGGAGCCCAGGTGTCACATGTTAACCCCTCGCAGGCCAGATGTGGCCCGCAAGCTGCCAATTGGACAGTCCTGCTCTAGGGGACCTTTGTTTCATAGGGGGCCACAGAACTGCAGTTACAGCAATGAGAACAAGCTTTGTTAAGCTCCCTGTGGTAGTAACTAGGCCTGTGTGAAGCACCTAGTATTCACTTTGGATTCGGCCGATTTGGGGGACAGCGATTCGATTTGGTGTTTCGAATCACAGTCCTGAATCGATTCGGACGAATCTGATTCGAAGATTTGGCTGTTGCCAAATCTCAGAATCAGCCAGGCCCATCCCCTGCCTGCTCCCCCAGCCCAGCAATGGCTGCCCCGCCCACCCCACTTCCCTGCTCTT
>NW_005842403.1:721982-759214 GCF_000455745.1 Alligator sinensis | reverse complement strand
CCTACTTCCCCGCCCCTACTACTTACCAGCTGCGAGTGGCTGCAGCTCCCTGCTGCGCCGGGGACTGCCTGAATCATCAAAGCTCGCTGAATCTTTTCCGAAGATTCGGAGAGCTTTGAATTGATTTGGACCTTTAAATTGGTCCCCTACTTCAATTCAGATTCAGAGATTCAGCCACCAAATTGGGCCAAGTCTCCTCCGCATCAAATCACCACCCGAAGCTTCGCAGAGCCCTAGTGGTAACTATTGCACCACAAGATTCTCTTCTCTTCTCTCGGCGAAAATTATTGAAAAAATAAAGGAGAAACAGGCCTTGATGTCATGAGTGTCTGAGATCCCTTTCAGCCTCCCTGCATTCTGACATGGCTAGGGAGAGCGACTACCCTTTGTAGTTGATGATTTTTTTCTAAGTAATGGGCACGGCTCCCTAATGCGCTCACATATGGGAGTCTTCCTGGGACTATCTTTGTATGGGAGGCTGCTATAGGAGATAGTAAGACATTCCTAAGTACATTGTCACAATTATAAGGAATGCTAAGATGAACATTTCCATTTGTTTGAAGAAAGATACCATGGCTTCCCCTGCTCTCCCAGTGGCTATTAAGGATATGGGAACAGATGGGAGAAATCCAGCTTAGCTTCAATCCAGACACAGCAGAAGGTATGTGGGTAAGTAAAAAACTTTTTACACAAATAGTTTATTTGCAGAATTTGCAGGAAGATTGAGTTCTTTTTTTTCCTTCGTTTTTTCGGTTCAAATATAAAACTGAAAAAAACCCAAGTGTTTAAGCAGCTCTCGCTGAAAGGAATACTCTAAACTAATAAATAAATAAACCAAATTTCTTATGACCTCATCTGGTAACCTGATCCCATTACCTTACTAATTCGTTTTTTGATGCAGACAATCCAATTTTTTCAGTCCCCATGTCATTAACTTCTCTCTGACAGTCTGGTACTAGCCCCCATCCAGTCACCACGATCCACTGATCATTTATTACCTCTCTGTATATTTAGACTGTACTTCTTGTTCTGGTAGCTAAAAAATGTGTAAAAAATAAAGAGCAATGCTGTACAATACAACTCCTTTCCTTTCTCCAAAGAATATGCTTTCCAATCCCTTCCCTTTATCCTTCTTAGAGTTCTCAGTGAATCTTCTTCCAGTGCTTATGCTTGGAGTGGCACTACAACATTCAAGTAATTCAAAATTACAGATCACAATTCACCATCTAGAAACCCTCACTCCAGAGTGTGATAACTGTTCCACATGTTCCGACTTTGGGGTGGAGAAAAACAGTTGTTTTCTCTCTTCTTTCTGGCAGCTTTTCAAATATTTGAAAACTACTATTATGCCCCTCCTTTACCTCCTTTTCTCCAGATTAAACATACCTAGCTTTGGATCCTTCCACTTTTCCTTCATCCTTCTTCAAATGTGATATACCCAGAACAGAGATGTATTTGGTAGTCGTGTTGGTCTGAGTCAAAAAGAAATGCAAAACTCTAGAAAACTTGGTTCAGAGATGATACCTTTTATTAGACCAACTAAGAAATCACAAGTTTTTTTTTTAATTTTATTTTTGCGTTTAGTTGGTTTAAAAAAAGGTATCATCTCTGAACCAAGAGTTTGAGAGTTTTGCACACCGAGAACAGGACATAATATCCCAGCTAAGGTCAAACAGATGTAGTTAGTCAAACAACTCTACATCCACCTAACAGCAATTCTTTTTAATCCACATTTCTCCAGGCCACTTATGAAAATATTATGTGGGATTGTATCAAAAGCCTTACTAATGTTCACATATATTACATCCACCATATCCCCTGATCCAACAAATTAGTTACCCTTTCAAAGGAGGAAATCAAATTGGTTTGGCATGACTTGTTCTTAACAAATCCATATGGGCTGCCAGTGATCACCCCTTCCTCCTCCAACTGTTTACAGTTTGACTGTTCTATAATTTGTAGTTGTAACTTCCCACATATTGATGTCATGATGACTGGCCCATAAATTCCAAGGTCTGTCTTTTTTCCCTTTATCAGAGAGGGGGCTATGTTAGTCCTTCTCCATAACTTTGTTCTTAACAAAGCTCAGGACTTTATAAATATTACTGCCAGTGGCTAAGCGATTTATTTCAGCTAGCTCCTTCAACACCTTGGGATGAATTTTATCAGGCTTAAAATCACTCATATTTGTCAAAAACAGTCTGATATGCTTTCTTAAGTATCATGATTGGCAGAGCCCTCCCCTTCTTTTTTATATTACTGTACTGTATTTACTTAAATCCAAGATGAGGTTCCCCCCGCATTTGGCATAGGTGGGGGGGAAGGCCTCATCTTTGATTTGAGTACTGGTCCAGGGCAGGCAGGGGCTCAGCTCTGGCTTTGACCCTAGGCTTTTTGGCCCCTTTTGGCCCCAGCTGAGCCCTGGTCACTGCTGCTACCGACTGCCCCTGTCTGCAGCAGAAAGTAAGAGGGGGAGTGGGTGTGCGGGAGGGGGGGCAGGAGCAGTGTGGAGGGACAGGTGGCAGGGGTCAGGCACAGGCACAGGGGAAAGGAGTTGGGGGGCAGGTCACACAACTGTTTTCTAGGTAGAAGCAGAATGCTGAGAATGAAGAAAACTGGGCTGCATTCTGACTTTGGGAGAGGAGAATGTGGTCAGAATTGTGGCTATAGCTAAAATAGGCTAATGCATGTTCATTTTGAGATGTTGAGTGGATAAAAACCTTGGATCCATTCCCAGCTCCACCAAGGAGTGAGCATATGCCATCTCTGTTAACTTATTTATAAAACAGGGAAATGATATTTAACTGTCTGCTAATGTGGACTATGAGGTTTTGCCCAATTTTAAGGGGTTTAAAATGCACAAAAATTTGAATAGCAGTCAGAGAAGCTCTGAACATGCAGCTTCACTCTTGATTCAGTGCCTTTTCCCCTCATATTCACTGTGTTTTATGGGGAAGCTCTCTCTTATCCACAGAATATTGTTGGGCAGCCCAATTCAACTTGCATGCCACACACACTGACAAATTCAGGGCCTACAAGAGATCCAAAAACTTATGCCTGTCCACAAAGCACTTCATTCACACCAGCCCACTTTGCAGCCCGAGCTGGTATTTCTTTATGACCATATTTCACTAATCCATCACCCCTGAATCTTTCCACATAACACACATCTACAGAATCTACCTTTCAAAAGAGCTTTACTCTTGTGGTCCAGTGAAAACACAGATTCTATTCCTGGCTTTGCCCAAACTCCTTGTGACTGCTGACAAATCCCTTAGCATCTCTGATCCTCAGTTTCCCTACCTGTAAACAAGGGATAATTCTATTTACCTTTCTGCATAAATTTCTTTGAGAACTACAGATGACCAGTGCTAAGTAAGTGTTGGCAGGTTGTTAGTGGCTATAGACCCCATACAGCCTAAGCAATTAGTTGAGTGAACAATATAATAATGAATTAATCAATTCAATGCACGTCTATAAATAGTTTCCAAAGGGTTAACATGCACATATTAACAGTTTATACATGAGTAGTACCGGTACATTTTGAATTGCTATAGGTATCCAGGTTGTAGCCGTATTGGCCTATAGGGAAAAACAATCGGGGTTCACAGTAGAGGTGATATTTTTTATTAGACCAACAAGATTTTTGCAAAAAACACTTCTTTAATTGCAAGCTTTTGAGCACAAACATGCTTTATCAGGCAGTGGAGAAAAGATTGTAAAAGTCCTCCTGGGTAGAAAAGAAAGTTCAGATTTCACAGGATTTCACAGAGGAGTCAAAAGAAGGAATACTCACTCCTCCAGGCAGACGGTTCTTAGCTGATAGGTGTGTGTCAGCTTCTTGTAAGGCTCTATAGTGATGCAAATTGCCTTGAGCAAAGGCAGGAGCAATAGCTCAGGTTACAGGTGGTCACAAATTGCTTCCTCTTTGAGATATTATGAAGATTTCATTTTTTTTTTAAATTGGCTAAAATTCAGCATCTTCCATGTGTCAGGTATCCAGGTTTTGGATTGCTATAAGCACTCTAACAAGAAGGTGTTTTTCATTTATAAACAGACAAGTTTCTTTGGGTAAATATGATATCTTTTATTAGACCAACTCAAATAGTTGGAAAAAATTCTTCTTTGCAAGCTTTCAGGTATAAATACCCTTCATCAGGATGAGGAAGCATCTGTAGTTGGTGGATGGAAGAAATAGTTAAGAAGCCAGAGGCTGGTTGGTATGCATGCAAGAAAAGCAGTTAGCGAAGATGTAAATTGAGGAGTCAGTGGGTGAGAGACAGGCTGGAGGGGAGGGGAGGTAGAAGGGGAATAAATGTAGCTGGTAAATAGTGGAGAGGTGCCTAGGAAGTCAGATGTTACGCAGGTTTTAATGTGTTATAAATCCAATGTCTATATTTAGTCCATGATTTTTTGTATCCAGGAGGTTGATGAAGTGAAGTTCATAGGCTTGTCTGTAAAAGGTGTTTTGTAATTATACATAGGCTTGTCTGTAAAAGGGGTTTTGTAATTGCAATTTCTTCAGTTATAAGCAGGCCAGTGTCTGGTAATAGATGCTGGATAGAACTATTTGGTCTCTCAGACAATAAAAGAACTAATTAACCATTTTATTAACCGTTGATTTAGGGCTCCCAGATTTTTTAAACATTTTTTGAGGCCCTTAATTGTAGGTGCAGACAGAAATGCAGCTCCCAGGTCTAACTCATGGTGCTTCAAAGGAAGTGCTATGAGTTATACCAATCCTCCTGACTCAACAGGTATTCGCTGTTGGATCGGGAGGGTGAGAAATTGAGCTCTAATTTGGAGCCAACCCAGGGACAGAGGCTGCATCTCTGCAGTCTCTTTTCCTAGCTCTGCCCCCACTGCCCCATTATGTCTCAGGATGGGAGGGGGAGAAGGCAGGGGAGGGAGGTCCATTTTGAGGTTTCCTCAGCTATGCTGGATTGGCCGGGGGGTGGGGGGAAATGGAGTGGAGGCCTCCACCTTGTGAGGGGGCTTCAATCCACCCACTCACCCCGCCCTCCAGCACTGGCTGTGCAACCCCCAGAATGAGCTCCTTTTGCCTCCTTTCTCCCCCAACCCTTCTGAAAACACCAGGAACAGGGCTGAGCTGTATCAGCTGAGCCCTTCTCCCAACATATGCAGACACAAGTTAATGAGGGCTCCGCTTTGGAGCACCTTCAGCTGAACCTTCATGTAATGAGGGTTCAGACTGCTGTGGAATTGGGCCCTTTTAAAGTGCTCTGCAGCTATGCACTTGTGTTTGGTCTTGCCTGTAGAGCACTTTCAGGGGCCTGATTAGGTGAAAACTACAACTTCTGTCTGCGCCTTCTGAGTACTGCTGACTCCATCTAATTGTGGGGGAGTGAGCTGCATCTGGATTTTGCCGCATTGCACCACCAAAAAACCTATCAGTTTGAACTACAACAAACTGAACTTTGTTCGAATGCATTGTAACAACACCCCCCCAACTTCTGCAGCATATGGCAACAGCTGAACTTATTTACAAGTGCCAGTGGTGTCTATAGCATTTCAGTCAGGAGGAGAAGGGAAAGAAAGGGACTTTTAATTCTTGTGGCTTCACAATGTTTCTAGGCTGTATCAATATCTTAAAGAATGTGCTAGGTAGGAAAACAACCTCTATATATCAATTAAACACCCATGCAAACCAAGTCAAGATAAAATTCAAATTCTTTTATTGTCTCTGCTTGTCCTCACTCCTCATTATTTTGCTGTGAATTAGCTGCATTGGCAATAGGTACCTTCAGCTTCCCGTGAGGGAAAGCTGTATTACAGTAGTGCCCTAACCCCTGCAGCTGGGCCACTGTTTGCTGCTGAGCTCATTATTTTGACAATGAACAAAGTTAAACTCCTTTCCCCCTATCAACAGAGACTCCTTTTTTATTATTCATTGGATATACTCATAATATAATTAAATTGGATAAATGGAATCAGGTGGATGACAGAAGTACCGCAGTGACAGCACCAAGCAACAAAGTGAATTTCCCCTCCTGAATTTTTGCTTTCAGTCATTTATAATTTGTCCCCAAAATTACCTTTATTGTGATCACATAATGACAGACAGTGTAATACACTTTACTATTCTAATGATAACAGACAGCCCAGAGAGGCCCCAGAAATTGTCAGTGAGAACGGGAAGGGTGGGGAAGGCAGCCCAAAGACCTTTACACTGCATGAAAGTAAGTTTGTTAGTGAACTACAGGAAAAGTCAATCATTCCTTACACACCAAGGAGGTCAGAATGCAGCTGTACAATGCAGGCAGGCTCTGGTGACATAGAATTCACTACAGATATCAGCTGAACAACCAGAAACTCATCCCATGTCTTACTAGCATGTACAGAAAGGGCAGATCTTTATAACGTGTCTGGCTGGAATTCCAGCAGCATATCATGGCATTGATGATGTAAGGAGTGGGAAGCCCTGGAAGCTTCACTTAGATTGTGAACAGAGTGCTTAGGCCTCTGTAGTACCTTATTCTGAAATGCCTGCAGCATCTTGTGTGGGGTCAGCTCAGCAGAGGACTTTAAGGGTCAAAACACGTGGAGAGGATGATGTAAAAGGGGCTAGGTGAGCTGAATAAGGCAACAGGAAAAGAGGGGGAGGTCAAGTCTTGTACACAAGGAAAGGGACCAACCCTTAGACAAAGAGAACTGATGGCATTTGTGGGTTTAATGGGCACCTGATGTCTGCTCCAATGTATTTTAGTTAGAACACATTGGAGCAGGCTCGACCAATCAAGTCTGCTGGAGCATTCTAATAAGAGCGCTCCAGCAGCCTTACCGTCAGGTGTCATCAGCGTCCCCCTGTTTCAAAATGGTGGTGAAGGCACTATAACTAATGCTCCTCCAACAAGCTTTAGCTTATGTGCCCCTGCTGCCATTTTGAAGTGTGGGATGCTGGATACACAAGATGCTGTGGGCATTTTAATTACACGGGCTCTGGAGAGCTGCTCTGAAATGCACCCCTGCTCTCCCACCGCCTTGGGCATGTGTAAAGATGCCAATTAGACTAGGAGTGGGGGAAGTACAGACATCTGTTAGGGATATCACTGACACAGAGGTCTCTCTGCATCCAGAAAGGGCCAGGAGAGAAGGCCAGGCTGGATGGAAGACGGTCCAGAAGGAGTCTGGGGAGGAACATTTCAGAAAAGTAATTGTGTCAGCTGTTGAAGAACAGACCTTGGAAAAACAGAGCAAGAGTAAAATAAAGTGTCTGGAGAGCAGCATGAGAAGCAAGTCGAACTAAAATGTCTGCCAGTGAAAGAGGAACTTGCCACAGTGGACATCACAGAAATAAGATGGGATGATGAAACCCCTGCAATAAAACCCTACACTTTCTAGCCATGTGCTGTACTGAAAGAACGAAGTAATGGTAGGGGAGGAGACTCTCCATACTCTAGAGATAAAGCTGAGCCCAGGCTCCTCTGTGCTGCATTAACAGTGTATATACTGCTTATTGCCATTTACCTGCCCTGACTCTTTACTGTCTTTTCTTCAACCTTGTTAGGTTTTCTCATTGGCTTATTTCATTTCCTTTAATTTTTTATGATACAATGTTGATTGCAATTAGGCTTCATTAAGCCTTGCGTTGAGAATTGTAATCAGACGCTACCAGGAAGCATCATGTGGGCACCATGGGCCTGGTTCAAAGCCTGCTGAGGTCAGTCACAAACAATGAATGTGAGAAGAGACCCCAAAACTGGAAGCCACAGAAGAGACAGTCGGCCTATTTCCGTTCCCAGTAGGAGATACGTATTTCTGATGTGAACGTGATCTCTGAGCCTTTTGAAGGGATATTTGCAGGAAGACTTCCATAGGGAAAATAGTACATACATGTTTCCTGACTTACGAAGATGAAAAACGGGCAGTCAAACCCATGGCCATTGAAATTCTGGTGTATGTGATAGTATCCCAATTAGCAGAGGAGAACATACCAACAGAGTTCAGCCCTTATTACTGCAACTAGGCTGGGGTGAAAAAAAAAAAAGAAGAGTGAAAGCACATTTTCCAAAGTACCAGACACACAACAGAGGGTCCAGACTATATCCATCAAACCAAGTTCTCTCTGCAGAAGTAACAGCTGCATGTTAAATTGCTATCCGAATAAAAAAACTTCATATTCCTTTGCTTTCTGACTAAAATTCACATCCTTCTATGGGCCTTTGGCAAAGTTTATGCTTCTTAACTCATGGTATTATACTATTACTATTTGTCAGAGCCTAGTACTACCTGCTGTACAAACATAAAACAAGATGTTCCTTGCCCCAAAGCATGGGCGACTGGTGCCTTCCGAGTCTGCGGGGGCACCAGCAGGGCACTACTGGGAGGAAGAGGAGGGGTTCCCCAGCGGCCAGCTGGCAACTGGAGGTAGGGTCCCCCAGCAGCCGGTCGCCAAGCAGGGTCAGTTTCAAGGGGGGGCACCAGCCAGAGTATTCGCTGTCAGGGGAGGCACCAGCACTCTTGGGGGGGGGGGGCACATGCCCCCCCATGCTCCCCATACATGTTGCTTATGTCCCAAAGGTTACAATCTAAGACAGTGGTCTCCAAGCTTTTTAAGGTAAAGATCACTTTTTGAAAAAAAGGGCAATCCAGGATCTACCGTGCCCACCCCCCGCCTGCCCCACCCAGCAGGTCAGTGGTGGCGGGGGCAAATCAAAGCCCCCGTGGTGAGGGAGGGAGTGGGGCAGGGTGAGTGGGACCCTGGCCAGGTTGGGCTGGGGAAGGGTTGGAGCCCAGGTGGCTAGTCCAGGTGCTAGGTGTGCGGGGGGGGCAGCTCCTGCACACATCCCAAGAGGCCTGGGGGGCACATGCCCCCCCGATCTGTGTGCAGGGTGAGATGGCTGCCACTGTGCGCTGGGCTTTGCGCCCTGAGCTGCACTCACCTGGTGGCGGGGGGCACAGAGGGAGATCGCCCCACTCACCCAGCCGAGCCCCAGCAGCAAGGGGCATGGCTCAGCCCAGCCACGTACATCCTGCTGCTCAACATCCTGGACTGGATGGTCCACTCCTGGACTGCGTTTTGGCCACTCCTGATTGCAGAGCCTCTGACAATAGATTTCAGCCGGGGGGAGGGGGGTGCTAGCCCCCCCAGACTAAGCTCAACTGTCAGGGGCTCCTTGATTGACTAGTCGATCAGCATCAACCAGTTGGTGACCACTGATCTAAGGGCATTTTTACACATATTCTGGGGGTAGGGAGGGCACTTAAATTAGTGAGGGTCTCAGGAGCTGCTCTAATTAAAGCACCCACAGCATCTCATGTATTCAGTGTCCTGAGTTTCAAAAGGGTGGCAGGGGCACTTTAACTAAAGCTTGTTCAATGAGCTTTAGTTAAAGCACCCCCACTGCCATTTTGAAGTGTGGGGACACTGATACACAACATGCTGAGGCTGCCGGGCCGTTCTAATTAGCACACTCCAGCAGACTCGATTAATCAAGTCCATTACAGCACACTGTAATTACAGCACATTAGGGCAGATGTCCTGCATTTCTACAGGCACCCTATGTTTAATACAAAAGAGAATTGGTGGATACAGGGAAATGGGGGAGTACAAGGAAACAACCCAACAATGCTGATCAGCACTGTTCATGATAGAATCTAGCTGTTTGGCTCCACAACCAAAGTGTTGCCTACTTCTGTTACTAGTGCTTTGATAATTATCTGTTAGGCTGTGTCATATCAAACTCCTACTGATGATGCAAATGATGCACAGGGAGGAGTAGGGAATAACCCAGCTTTTAAGAAATCCATTGGGGAAAAATTCAAACTGATGTCACAAGACTAAGTTCCTTAGGAAGATTCATCCTGGCTGAGGTGTAACAAGCAACTTTTGCAACCTGGGCATTAACGGAGGCTGGGGAGGCGGTGACAGCAGCAGCTGCCATTGTTGCAGAAGCTACATCCACCTCTAGTTATGCTACTGCATCCTGAAACCATTGAAACATCAGAGCAGAATGGAAAACAGACTGAGTGTCCTAATGAAAAAGAGGAGTGAGCATTTGGAGGAAAAGGGAGAGAGAGTATATATAAAACCTCCCGGCTGAGGCCTAAACTAAATGTCACCTACAAGAAAATACAGACAAAAATGTGAACTGCTAGCATTGCTGCTAGTAGTGAAGCATGGGCAAAGGGCCCTGAAAAAAATAACTGTTAATAAAGGGCTATAAGCAGACAACATATATAAAACAACAATTTAGATGGTATGCATCTTACTGTATCTAGGGACTTTCCTATTAAACCACTGGATATCTCCATGAAACATGGATAACCTAAGAAATATCAAATGACTAAAGTAGTGTTAAAGCAATGATGGTCTAGGAAATATGCAAGAAGCAGGAATTCTTGTGGATAACATCTTTTATTTGACCAACTGCATGGTTGAGATAGACTCAGATAAACTTTCAGGTATTAAATACCCTTCTTTGGGTCTCTGGAAGAGAAGCAGACAAAGCAGAGCTAAGTAACAGATGGGAAAAAAAATGTGTGTTAAGCTCCATCTGGAAATAAAAACAGGATAAAAGAAATTATCAGGTAGCCAACAGACAAGAGAAACACAGTAAAAACCTGGCAATGGACGTACAAGACCACTTAGGAAGGTTGTTATCACCTATGGAGTGCATAGATTAGCAAGTATCAGGTAGATTATTTATAATGGACTAATGAGTCATTGCTCATGTTAAGCCTCTCATTCTTAGTCTCCAATAGGCTCATGCATTTTTGTTCCCAGGCTCATATTTGAAAGGTGTTTTGTACATTTCCTTCGAGCACAAGAACTATGAGGTCAGATAGGGAGTGATTTTTCCGTACAGAAAGGTTCTCCTACCTGTGTTCTAGTGTCTTTCCTTTATTTTTTTTCAGTGATCATTCATTCTGGTGCATACTTTTTGTCTAGTTTCTACGAGGGCGTTTAGTAAACTGGACGAGGTATACCACATTCTGGGACAGACATGTTTATGATCCATGGATTCTGATGGTTTTGCTGTGGGAAGTGTTGATTGTTGTGGCAGTATAGGTGAATTGACAGGTCTTGCATTTATTAAGGAAGGGATGAGTCCCATTAGGTGACTGCTGATCAGTGGGGAGTTTACTTCTGATGATGATTTGGCCCAGGGTACGGTTTGAAAGCTGGAAGTGGAGAGCTAGGAATATTTCTCTCAAGGTTTAGTCCTTTTCATGTTTAGGGTGGTCTTGTTTGATGATCCTTCTCATTGATTCAAGTGTGAGATGCTGGTTGACAACCAAGGGCATGCAGTCAATGAGGGTTTTCTTTTTGTATTACAGTAGATTGTTGTGGGGTATTTGGTTGTTGTTGGATCATTGCTTTTTTAGTATGTTTCAGATGATTGCTGGTTTTGTGGATGTAATTGAGGTGGTCTATGGGTTTCTGTATATAGCAGTTTGTATCCTGGATGTAGACTGTGGTATCTAAAACACTGATGTTAGTGCAGGAGCAATCCAGAGAGAACTTGGCTGGAGGGTGGCAGTTTTTAAACCTGTAGTGGAAGTCAATATGCGAGTCCACACGTTCAGTCCAGACAATAAAAACATCAACTATGTAATGCAAGTATAGTGCAGGTTTGGTGGGACAGTTTTCTAAAAACTCCTCTTCCAGTGGCTTACTAAGAGGTTGGCATATTGGTGGTATATCTTTGTGCCCTCTGCTGTACCCATTGCTTGGAGGAAGTGTTGACTGTTGAAAGTGAAGTCCTGGGTGAAGATAAAATGGATTATTGGCGTGACATGTTGTGGGTGCAAATCTGAGCAGAGTCCATTTTCCTGTAGGTATTTCAGGCAGGCAGCTGTGCCTTCATCGTGTGAGATACTAGTGTACAGGATGGTGATATCAATGGTTGCAAATATGGCCTTCTCAAAAAGGTGGTTGATGTCCTCTATCTTGTTGAGAAAGCCTGTTGGGTTTTGTAGAAAACCTGCTCTTTGAGTGTTAAGGGATTTCAGGATGGTGTCTATGAAAACTGATAGCTTCTGGATATGATTGGTCTGCCAGGGAGTCATGTGAATCTTTGGGCGCATATAAAATGCTCCTGGGGTGCGAGAGTGGAGGAAGTAGTGGAGTATATGGAGACAAATAACTTCAAGGAGGAGTAAGTTTTCTTGGCAAATACCATTCTGCAAACCTAACTTTATTCTTAGGTCAGTACTGTCATAATAAGTGAGAAAAGCATGTGCTAGTATGTAGGGAAGAATGGAATCATGAAGAGAAGGCAGCACAGAAGATCTATGAGGAATAAATCTTGTCAGACAGACTTAATTGCTTCCTTTGACAAAATTCCAAAATTAACGTATGAAAGGAAGTCAGAGGATAGAGTATATCGATTTCTGTTCAGCATTGGATCTCTCTCTCAGAACCTTAATTGAAACATTAATTTAAATTGGTTTAAAAAGGAATCCATATACGCACTGAAAATCAGCGACAAGATTTAATATATAAATAAAAAAATAATAAAGGGGATCAATATCAGAAAGATGCCAAATGCAGCAGCTTCAGTCTGGATCTGGAAGATGGAATAAATGTTGTTTTCACGGAAGTGGAAGGTAATGCTGCAAACACCAGTGAAGATGAACACATGTAGAGAGGGACCAGAAGGGCCCAGAAACACAGGCAGGAAAGCCATGAGATTTCACTTAGAAAAATAAATGAAAATATAGGGAAAGTATAGGTGTTCCAATGGCCCAATGGTTCTTGTTCTTATAATATTGGGACCCAGGGTTCAAATACCTGGGAAGTCTGGTGGCAGAAGTGAAGATGATAGAAGGGATACTCAACCTCACATTTCCGTACTTAATCAAATCCCTGTTAAAGATTAGGATGAGACCTAGCATGGATAGACTATGGGATTCTGAAGTACTTGGTTCTGGCCACTGTGGTAGGCAGAACCCTGGTCTGAATAGACTTCCAGCCTAACTGTTCTTGGGTCCCTAAAATGATCGAAAGCATCAGTGGAAGAGAAAACCTGAAGGGTAATGCTGATAGAGCCCGCAGGGTGGCAGTGGGCTGCAAATCAGACATGAGTTTGCAATGGATTATGCAGGCAAAAAAGGCCTGGGGGACTCTGGAATGCACACACTTAGAATATACCATAATCCTACATGGTCCTCCAAACAAGAACAGGGCTGGCGGGGAGTTAATATAGTTCTTCTCTCTAATTTCTATGGTACCCAAGGATGACCAACAGCCATGTATCTGTCTGAAGCAACAGAGATGCTTCTAATGGGGTAGACAGACTGACTGATGATTATTTTTTTGTCAACCAGAATCTGGAGATGGTATGTATTCATTCATTGTGGGCTTCTTAATGACCAGGAAAAGTCAGCTTAATTTTTACTGCTGACTTCTTCATCATGAGGTTTTATGATGAAATTTCAGTAGTTCAAGTGTCCTTTTGAGTTAGTCTTCAAATGTGGTTGGTTCACTCACTGCGAGGCACTGATAACAGAAAAGCAATTATAATATGCTACTTTTATCACAGGTCACTGACAGTTCAGTCCAACAATTTACAGAGATGATATTACAGTGGGGTGGCCCTATTTGGTATAATTCCTCCACCATGGAGAAATTACATGTCCAATTATTGGATTTTCGCCTATTCAACTGTCAAAGGATACACCACAGCAAATAGCATCAAACAGCCAAATCCACGTAGGGCAGCAAAAGAGTTCAGGGGGTGGCAAAATAAAATTCTAGTGGGCTGGACTGGTCAAGGAGGTAGAGAGTGGGGTATCGAGGATTACTCTATACATATTTGGATCAAATCACTCCAAATAAGCAGCTTTAAGGACTCGCTCCTATTCTCAGATGCGCAGAAAGCAGCTGATGTTATAAGGCATGCAGCAATGAACACCCACTTGTCAAAAGGCAGGATCAAGCCCTTATAATTAAACAGCAAATTACAGAGTAGCATGCTGAGTGACAGATCAATAGGCATCCTTCCCATTCTTTCAGAATAATCTCTAGCTCAGAGCCACCTGCGGTCCTGAACTACGGCAGTGTTTTCCCTTGATTTTTGGCTTTCCTATTGCTCATTTAATCCACATGGCCTTAATTCGGGAATTTCATGCCTTTGCTAAGGACATTGTGTTTCTGTGCTTGTTTGAGGACTTAATGTGGAAATGTCACAGGGTCACTTTCCTCAGGTGCCACTGGCTGATAAAACAGCTGCAGTGCTTGGCCACATGCACAGAAACATCCAGCCTCAGAAACAAGGGCTGCCACAATCTGGAAACCACAGCCAAGAGCTGAACCAATGCTAGTACATGTGGCCATGCCACATCTTTCCTACATGCCCCAGGCAGGTCTCAACCTCAGGCCTCACACAACACTGCTCATGCTCAGGCGCACTCCAGACTGGCTACGGAGGCATTTAACTCCTGCCTAACAGCAGCTGCAGTCCAAATAGGTCCTGGGAGGTACCCAACATTCACCTAACTCTCAGATTGCTTAGGCAGCCACACAGCACACCTAATGATTGTTTGATGCTGAGAGTATCCGTGCAGTTCATTATAAAACACAGCCAAAGGTAGAGCAGGAAGAACCTACCTGTTTCCCATTAACTCAATGCAGGACTGAACAACTTGCAAGTGAACTGCATGCTGCACAGACGCCCCCCAGCTGTGCTGCGCAAGGGCTCCCCAACCATCAGCTCCGGAGCTGCAAACTGCCATAGCCATGCATGCCGTACTGCACTGAACCTTAGCAGCATGTAGGTCTGGGAGAGAGGTGAATTCAGATACAACCCTCAAGTCAAAAGTTCCTGTTGCCTCAGCACACCGAATCCCAGTCTTAGATGCCAAACTGTCCCCACTGGACAGTGCAGGGATCCCAGGCACCTAACTCTGGTTTGTGAATTCCACTCCAGCTGCCTAAAACTCTGTCATGACAACACTGTACAGCATCATCATGCCTAAGTTGCTTGTGGATCTGAGCCTCAGTGATTTGCCCAAGGTCAGAGAGCATGCTCCTTGCTGTGGTGGAGGCAGAGAAGTGGCGGCCAGTGAGACGACTTCAGCACAACTGAGAGCTGTGTTGCACAGTCCTCACCCACCTGCTGCTGAGGGCTATTTCCACCAGAGCTAAAGGCTCTGGATTGTGCAGCAGGCCACATCCACTGATGACCATGCCCTCAGCTTCAGGTAGCCTGCTGTTAGCCTGGCGGGCCAGATGGAGTGGCTCCGCAGGCTGGATCTGGCCTACAAGCCATATGCTTGACACCCTGCTGTATCAGATGTGAATCTTCAAGGTTTGATGTTTATCAGCATCAGTAGCCACTTGGAGGTCAGTAACTGTCTTGAAGAAGTCCAAGTGCCTGCACTCTTGCTTTACAAAGTCCTAGTGCTTGAAGTCATTTTTGCAACATATGTTTAAAACCTCTCTAGGCACAAAAGTTTGAGTTGATTCCTATGCTGGCGAGTGCAAGGGTCTGCTATGCTCATGTTGTGGCCTCCTGCATAACCAATCCAAGGATTAGTGCTATTAGAGCATTAGAGACTAGGGCTGTGCAAAGCTTCGGTCCCTGATTCGATTTGATGGAGATTCGGCCCGATTTGGTGGCCGAATCTCTGAATCCAAATCGAATCAGAGTATCCTTTAATCTCTCTGAACCAAATTGGAACCCTCCAAATCGATTCAGAAAGATTCGGCGATTCAGACAAAGACACAGCTTTAAATGTTTTTTCTACATACCTCTAGGTAGCGAGTACCTTGTGAACACTGTGATGCTGTGGCGCATGGAGTGTCCCACAAGGGCGCGGTGGGCTCCCCAGCACATTCAGCAGCAGACCCGGAAGTGAACCAGAAGCACTTCCGGTCCACCTCCGGGTCCGCCGGGGAGTGTGCAGGGGGGCCCTTCTGTGCCTCCCGGCTTCGTGACTGGTGCCTCCTGGGTCTAGAGGGACACCCGGGGTCCTCCTGCGGCTGATCACCAAGTTAGGGGAGTGTGGGGGGGGACCCCTGCATGTTATGTGAAATTGCCAATAGCTCAAATTAATAGCGAGACCTTAAAAAGGGGCAAAATGCCATGTTTAGTGATTACATGAAGCTAATACATAGCTTGGACACACCAGCTGTACAAACAGACATACACAAGCATACATACAAACAGCCATACAGACAAAACCACTCCAGTAAGATGTTATAGTTACCAGCAGATGTTACTCAATATTAGCACTGGATGGCCAGGTCCAGGCTTACTGAGGGTGATAGGAGCGGGGGAAGAACAGACATGCATGCCTGTGCTTCATGAGGTTGCAGAGAGTGGACTCCCCATCTTGGCTTGCCTGCATCTCACTTTTATAGGGATTTCAAGTCTTTGCTTAGCATTGGGGTTTTTCCATGCTCTGTTTTTAATTAGAGGTTGTTTCTTCTTGTTATCTCAGCTGGAGGTCATTCCAGTAAAGTTGGTTATCTCCACTGAGGTATTATGTCCTTGATCTTGAAGCACTGTATAGTTCAAATGGTAGGATATGTAAAATTCCTTCTTCTTCCTATCTTCTTTGCACCTGATCGCAGATGAGTTCTTCAGCCATCCATTAATTAGTTTATTGTCTGGTAGCTTTTACATTGGCGCCTTGCTGCTTACCCAATCAATTAAATCTTCTGTTTTCATGCAAATAGTTACCATTCTTTCACCATTCATCCTCTCTCACAGACACTCACGTACACAGGGCATAAGAAGTTCATCTACTCATGTCAAGCAAGCACAAAGTAGAATTTTAGTTGTTCATAAAATCATAGAGGTTTATCAATTCAATACTATTATCATTTAAGCATAATAACTAATATGCAAAAATTCATACTACATGCACGCTCCCTAGCAGACCCGGAAGTGGACCGGAAGTACTTCTGGTCCACATCCAGGTTTGCTGCCAAGCACGTGGAGGGCCCCCCCACACTCCTGTTGGATACTCCATGCACCCAAGCACTGCAGTGATCACGAGCCATGCTGGTACCTTGAGGTATGTAGAAAAAACATTTAAAGCTGCGTCTCTGTCCGAATCGCTGATTCTCCAAATCAGCATCAAATCTTCAGATTCAGATTTGGCCGAATCGAATCAGAGACAGTGATCCGAATCAACTAATCGAATTGCTGTCCCCGATTCAGGCTCAATCTGAATTGGATAGGGTCCACTTTGCACACCCCTTTTAGAGACATTGTGAACCCGTCACTCCACATACACACCAGAGCCCAGGAACTTCCCATATCCAGGTACATTAAAAAAAAGGCTACAAGAGCCTAAAGAATCCCAGCTAATTATCCAGGCAAATCCAGGATAAGGAGATGGTTTGTTAGGATTGTGCCAATCCAGAGGACAGAAGAAGGGACAGTCTATCTGTTAGGATGCTAGCATGAATCCAGCCCAGGTGAGTTTGACACCCCTGTGCTATAGAATCCAAACAAGAAATGCATCCCAGCCAACGCTATGAAATCATCACACTGATGTGACCTGAAACTAAAGCTGTCCTCTCCAGATGAGAACTAGGGTGGTTTGCTCATCCAAGTACATGGAAATAGACATCCAGAAGGCCATAAGGATAAATACTGGTAAGAAGATTGGCTGTTTACAAAATCCAGACAGTCCTGCTGATCCAACATGCTAAGTATGCTTATTAGCTTTTGTTTCAATCAATAATATGTATTTATGCATCAACAATTTTCATATACTTATATCTATGTACTATGACTAAGTTTAAATCAAGCTCCCATGATACTTTTGCTTATGCTAAAGTTGCAGTAACACCTCTTAAGAGCCTGCAGGAAGGCATGGCAAAAAGACAGAACTAAATGGATGATTCAGTTTATGTCCAGCAAGGATGTTCTCCCAGCTAGGAATTGACTGGGGCACCACATCTGTAGGCTTGCTCCATTTCTGAAGTGCTTTGCTGAAAACTAGCTCAGAAACGGGCAAAAACTTGTGTGCATGATGTTGATATATTGTATAGAATATTCTGAGAAAGCCTGATGAGGTAATGCATGCTGTATTACTTAATTTGTTGTTAACCAGTGAACTGTAAGTCTTGAACAACAGATAGGTGTGGTGGGCTTATTTCATGGAATACCAGCACTGCACAGACCTGGCATGTTACCTAGACTGCTGCTGTTGAATATATTCTTCATTCTTACAATAAAATAACCATGCTAAACCAGTCTGTTCTTTTGACCTTTCCTTTAACAAACAGCCAAAAGTCAAAAGCACCAACTGAAATGAAGAGGAAGGACTGATCAGGGACCAAGGCCCACAGCTCATCTCACTGAGTAAGAGAACAATGGAGCCCTGCCAGAACCCAGCCAAGACATTCTTAGAGGTGCCAAATGTATCCAGCTTTTTCTGGAGGTCACCTCTACCTAAGGATTTCCCACCTCCCTGAGCAACAAGAACCCTGAGGAGTATGGATGAAAGAAGCTATCAGAGAAAAGATTTCTCTTGCTTTCCCATTTGAGGCACTTAGCATTTGATCATTTTCTATTCCCCTGCATAGACAGTGGCTCCTCCACTGAGAAAACCCTTACAATCATCTGGAAGTAAAAAATTCTTTATAATACTTCTTGCAACAGGATATTTTTAATGTCAGGACAAACTCTGTAAAGAAGCTCTACCAGAACTAGGCAAATCTTAAAAAAAAAAAAAAGCAAGATGGGAGCATGCCTTCAAAGTCTAGCTCCAGGACCTGCCTTAGCAAACTCCCAGCAGTGATTTCCATGAGCTGATATTTCCCTGCACTCAAGGGGAAGACATCTTCTCCCTGCTTCCTTCTGAAAGGCTGCAGCAAATGCCACTGCCCCTATTTGTGCCCCACGAGCCTTTCTGGACAGCTCAAAAGCCCATTACATCCAAGCAGCTTCTCTTGAGCTGCTCCTTGCCTCATTTTTGACGGAGGCCCCCACTTTGCTGTTCACATCCTATTGTCCAAAGTGAACACCCCTGCTTGTTTGGCACTGGGAAGATTTACACCTTAGCAGTAAAAATCAGTTTCAACCCCAACAATCCTAATGAGACCCACCAGGCTCCAGCCTATATACCATGCACTAAGCTGTCAGTTAGAAACAGGTTCAAAAGGCACACAAAGCATTTAGGCCACCCCAATACATGGGTCTGGTTAAGAGACATCCCAACAGCTCTTCAATTTTTGTGTCTTGGGCAGAGCTGGAAGGGACAGGAGTGTTGTGCCAAGTACCTGGGGGGAGAGGGAGAAAAGACAGGCAGAAGAGGGGTGGGAATGGAGGCAAGCACCAGAGGGTCTTTCCTGAGAGTGGCTGTCAAAACAAGTGCTCTACTCCCAGCTTAGCTGTGGCCTGAGCTCTCACGGCAGCCAGAGGAAACACTACAAGGACACATTGAAGGCATCTCTCAAGAAAACAGATGACATCAAGATCTGGGAGGAGCTGGCTGCTAACCAGCTCCAGTGGTGCCACAATCTGAACCAAGGGGCAACCTGCTCCAAGGTAAACTGTCTTGCCCTTAAAGCAGAAAAGAGAGAGTGGAGGAAGGAAAAAGAGAAATCCCAGCCTACAGCCTACTCTAGCCTGCAGAAAGATATGCAACCTCTGCAGATGCATCTGCAGCTCAGGGATTGGACTCTTAAGTCACCTCAAGATCCATCAAAGAGCCACGGCAGAGATCATCTTTGAATTGAGAGATTGCCATTGACACATGCTGGTGCTGCTGGAGCCAGCTCCTGCATGGTGTCCCACTGGCGCCAGGCCCAGCGCCATCTCTCTGCAGCTGCTGAGGTGCGGTCTCCTTGGGGGCTGCCATTCTGGCAACCCCTCTCAATCAGTGCCTGGGGCTGGTGCCTCCTTTGTGCTGCCTGAGTTATGCTGTTGCTCTCCAAAATCTGTGCATGTGGACACAGGCCTCTCACTGCCACATTAATCTCAAAAGAAATAATACTGACCTTTCACTGCATCAAATCATAATAGCCTTAAACATGTGCCTGTTTTGCCTTTACTAAACTTTACATAAGTAACTCGGAGCCTCCCACCTCTCCTCCAGCAGGCTGCCCTCTAAAATGATGCCCACAGAAAGAAGCCACGCAGCGGCTGGGACAGCTGAGTCCGAATCAACAGAAACCAAGAAGCGTTGTTCCCTGCCACCCGATAGAATTGCATGATCTTGTTGCCATACCCCAGGCCTCCCTCTCCACTTTATTTCACTCCCTTGTTGCTGCTCTGTTCAGTCTTAAGTTAGGCTGTAAACACTTTGTGGCAGGAACTGTATCTTCTTAAGCATCTGTACAACATGCGGCATAATGCTGCCCTAAGGGTATCAGCTGGAACTGAATGAAGAGCTTGCACATAACGAAATCTGAGACAAAAAGGATGAAGAGCGCTGATTTTCCATCCACTCAGGCCCAGCATATACTGGCTACTCAAAACTGATACACATATAATTCAACTTTCAGCATTCTGCTGCCTTCTCCTCCCCAAATTTACAAAGAAACAAAATTCTCCAATATTTAATACAGCTTTCCTGGGTAAAAGGTTCATTTTCATCATGAATAAATTCAGCCTAAGACAAGACAAGAATCTCTTCTAACTGTGGTGGTGGTGGAGCACTACAGTAGTGGAGTGGGAACCAGGTATGAGGCAAAGGTGGGGAGATATCATATCCATATCAAACATTCACAGCCATCCCAAGTTAGTCAGATATGGACTAGCTCCCATTGAGCTTAGGAAGGGGGTACGGTTATGGATATATTTCAAATATACATTAGATAAGACCTAAATCTCTTTTCACAGTGATAACCTAGAGATCCCTACTCCCTAGAAAAACAGGTGCTGGTCATGCTAGCCCAAAGACTGCACATGATTTTTTAGGAGAAAGCTTGTCACACTGTGGTTAAGATACTAATCCAAGGCTGCAAGTAGCCTGTCCGATATAACCCAATGGAGCTGAGTTAGAGCTGCGAAGCAGGTCAAAGTAAAAATAATTAAAAAAATAAAAATTAAATGAAGGATCAGATTCAGGGCAGGTTTATCAGCCCAACAGGTGCAGTCCTCAACCACAAACGACACAAGCCCCAGCAATCCAAGGCTTCAGTTACACTTGTGAAGTTCACAACACTGGCTTGACAAAAGATGCACAGCCAGTACACTGGTGGAGGCATCCAACAGAAGCAGTACTTGTGCCCAGAAACTGGGTATGCCCCGTCACAAGCAATGTTCCCGATCTGCCATTGTGGATACTCATACATATAACTCTCCTGCCTTCGTTAAACATTCTGTTACCCTTTGCTGAAGGTCACATCATCTGGCACTGAACCTCTTCATATGATAATCACTGGGGTTGAATTTAACACTTTTGCAAGGCAGCAGCACTCTGCGCTGTAATGGGCAGGTCTGACTGCTATTTCAGGGAGGGACTGCTCTGAATTCCTTGCCAGGAGTCTGGTGCACACCATTACACACAGCTTAGGCTTTCCAATTAATAACAAATGGAGAGTAATATCTCAGCCCGCTGTAGTGACTGCCCATCTTTATAGATTCTTACTTCCAATTAGCATTTGTGCTGTTATGGATGAGCCACCATTCAAAAGCAGACTGTCTCTCTAGAATGCAACAGAATGCCCGGAGGCGGGGTGGGCCAGGCATGTCAGCAAGCAGCACAATCCAGGGGAGAGTGGGCAAATAGGTGGGCAGCAAGATGGCAAATGCTTGTGCTGCCAGGTGCAACACTAGGCGCGAGATCTGGTGAAGCTAGATGGGGTGGATGTGAAATAGGCAGGCATTGAGCACAGGTGGTGCCTGGATATGTGTCAACAGACAGCAGGCTTTGAGTGGACAGACCCACTAGGCATTAGGAAGGGGTGGCCAGGCAGCAAGAGTGTGGGCAGGTATGCCAGCAGGCAGAGGCACTGCACACACTGGGCAGGCACCAAGACTTTCCATGTCCCTGAATGATATGACATTTCATTTTAAGTCTCCACACACTGCTGGGCACCAAGCAGGACTGGCAATGAAAGTGGAAGCAACAAGCATAAATCTAGGCTGCATCCGCAGTGTGTGCGCGGGGGGGGTGTGGGTGTAGGTAGTGGAATTTTCCCAACTACTCAGTAGGGCTGTGCAAAGCTTCAGGCGGCGATTTGATTTGGAGGAGATATAGCCCAATCCGGTGGCCGAATCTCCAAATCCGAATCAAATCAGGTGACCAATGTAAAAGACCAAATCAATTCAAAGTTCTCCGAATCTTCCGAAAAGATGCAGAGAGCATCAGGCAGTCTCCGATGGCTGCAGCAGGGAGCTGCAGCTGACTCCGAGCTGGTAAGTACTAGGGGCAGGGGAGGGGAACATGGGGGGACCCCTGCCAGCCCCCCCGACCTCCCCTGCTCCCCCAGCCTCCCCACAGATGCCGCACCTGGGCCAGCTCCAACCCTTTCAGAAAAAAAAACCCCAAGCAAATTCCCAGGACTCACCACTCCTGCAGCAGCCTTGGGGCTTCGGGCGGGGGGGGCTTGTGCAGAGGCCCCCATGTGATGTGGGGGGCAGCGGGGATTGCCCCCCACCCCCACCACCAGAAGCAGTGAGTCTGGGGTTCTTTTAATTTTTTTTTTCTTAAAGGGCTGGAGTTGGCCCTTGCAGGGCACCCGTGGGAGGGCTGGGGGGGCAGGGGGCTTGTGCAGAGCCCCCCATGCAGCATGGGGCAGCTGGGATCACCTCCCACCCAGCAGCACCTGGTGAGTCGGGGCTTTTTCCCCCCCCCAAGTGCCAGGAGCTGGGGTGGCCGGGGCAATCATTGCCGGACTGTGGGGGATGGGCCTGGCCTAGCTGATTCGGAGATTTGGCAGCGGCTGAATCTCTGAATCAGATTTGGGACAGTGATTTGGGACAGTCCCAATCAAATTGGGACAATGATTTGAATCACTGTCCCCCAAATTGGCTGAATCCAAAGCGAATACGAGCCATTTCACACAGGCCTATTATTCAGCCACATGAATGTAGGTCTCGGCTAGCACAGACATGGAATTACACTGGCCAAGCCAGCACAGACACCATCGTGCACAGGTATAAACCTTGGCCCAAAAGCACTGTTACAGGAACAACTTTGCATATATCCAACCAGGGTCATATTACAGACATTTCTGCTTCCCTTCCTCCCCACAGTCTTTATATTGATTAGAAAAAACAAGGTACTCCAGTTTTTCCCCCTCGCCATTGCATAGGCATGTTCTCCTGTCCTCCTCCCCTCCCACTCCCCCTCAAAGCAAAGGGAGAGCTTTTTTATTCATAGATTATAAAACCAGAAGGGACTATAATCATCCGGTTCACCCTCTGGCATAAAACTTGAGACATAGCACCTTCCTCAGTTAATTCCTTCTTTTTTGACTGATGGCCAATCTCGATGTAAAGATGGAGAATTCACCACACCACTTGGGAAGTTGTTCCAATAGTTAATTGCCCCTATTAAAAATCTGTGCCGAATTCTAGTCTGAATCTGAGGCTAGAGCTTTAATCTCTAGCCAACAAAACCTGTTCTACTTTTGTCTGCTAAATCAAAGAGCTTATTATCAATATCTTGTTCCCTGTACAGGTACTTGTATAAATTGTGATCAAATCATTCCCTGACCATCTCTCTGGTAAGCTAAATGGAGTGATGCAGTCTCTCATTATAAGATATATTTGAATAATTCTTGTGGCTCTTGTCTAAACATCAATTTATTAGCATCCTTCCTTAATTGTGGACACCTAAACTGGATATGATATTTTAGTAATGGTCCCACTAGTGTCCCACACAGAGGTAACAGAAGCTCCCTGGCACCTATGCAACATTCCCTATACAAGGCACACATTGGCCCTTTTGACAGCAGTGTTGCACTTGGCCCTCATGTTCAGCTGGTTGTGCATTATGACTCCAGAGTCTTTGACAGAGGTCATAGCTACTCATACAGTTGCCCTGAGATGAGGAACTTCAAGAAAAAAGCTTGGAAGTAACTATTTAGTGTGAATAAACAAGCAGTTATGCTAAGAAGAAAATATCTTGCCCCGGGCAATTACTCTAGATAGGAACTGGAGTAAAATTATCTAAGTTACAGCAGACTCACGGGATATCACGTCCATGTAACTATGACCAGGGTCATTGCTTCCCCAAACAGAGATGGAAGACTTGCTTCTCCCATCTGCTCTAGAGGTATGCCTTTATATTTGACTGTATCAATGCACATTGTTTGCTTGCGCCCATCTTATAAATGATCTAAATCAGAGGTGGCCAACCTGAAGTATGCATGCCACAAGTGACAAGGGTAGCCTCTGCCTGTGACACATGACAGATCATGAAGGGGACAAGCACATAGGGCAGAAAGTAAAAAGCAGAACAACAGATAGGGCAGGAAGCACAGGAGATGAAACAGAAAGCAGAGCAAATGATCAGGCAGGGAGCACACAGGAAGGAGCAGAAAGCAGAAAGATCAGGCAGGGGAAAGGGATCAGAGTGGTACTTGGGGAGGATGCGAAACTAATTTTTGGCACAACAGCCAAAAAATGTTGGTCCCCATTGATCTAAATAATTCTGCATCAGCAATCTGTCCTCTTCAACATTTACCTCTCTATCACTCTTTGCAAACTTTATCAGTGATAATTTTATATTTTCTTCCATAGGACCAAGAACTAATCCCACTAGAAACACACCTGCTCAACAATCATCCCGTTTGTTATTATGTTATGATGTTAGCCAATTTTAAACTATTTCATGTGTTACATACAGAATTTATCTTTCTGGTTGCTTAATCAAAAGGATGAGGGGAGAGGGGTGTTACCAAATCTAAC
Source organism: Alligator sinensis (assembly GCF_000455745.1). Lineage (NCBI taxonomy): Eukaryota > Metazoa > Chordata > Crocodylia > Alligatoridae > Alligator > Alligator sinensis. The sequence goes on along the minus strand of NW_005842403.1, from coordinate 734,423 downwards.
TCCCTTGCAGAAGTCTCGCACATGAAAGACTATTACTGTTATCAACCAGATGTGTAATAGGCCTGTGCGAGTCGGCAGTGATCCGATCCGGCTTCAGATCCAGCTGCTTCGGATGGCCGCGATCTGATCGGGAGCTCTGGACTGGGTTTCTGCCTCGATCCGGCACTGAAGCTTCGGAGCCACCTTGGAGATCCGGCCATAGGGTATAATGGGGAATCAATGAAATATCTATAACTTTGTTGTTTTTTGTCCAATTTGGATGAAACTTGCAGAGTTAGTAGCCTCTGCTAAGAGCATTAAACCTGCCAAGTTTCATGAAGATTGGTGCAGGGGTTTGGGGGAACACTACTCCAAATTCTTGAAAGCCATACTCCTGCCATGTCTATGTGTTACACCACAGGGGGGTCAAAACTGCAGGGCTGGTAGCTCTTACTGAGGCCACAAAACCTGCCAAGTTTCAAGAAGATCGGTGCAGGGGCTTGGGGGGAACGGCCCCTCAAGCTGCAGACAAGCAAAACGGGTGCCATGGGTGACACTGCGTGTGTTAAGGTGCAGCGGGGTGACAGCTGCAGGGATGGTGGCCCCTGCTGTGGCCACGACGCCTGCCAGCTGTGGAGGAGATCAGTGCAGGGGGGTTCTGGGGCCCTGCACCCCTAGCTGCTGACAGACAAAACTCGTGCCATGGGTGCTTGTGGGACTGACTGTGTCTGTCCTGGGGCAGTTGATTGTCTGTATTGATTCTTTCCTTTCCTTAACCTGGTTTTGTAGATGCTAATTAATGGCAATTAACTGGCTACATTAGCTAAGTCCTGGGTATTGAGCTGGTCCCTGAGTGAATCATGGTTGATTGGTAACTGGCAACACAGTAGCTTAGCAGCCAGGCCTGCAGCAGTCTCCCCCCTCCCCGCTCCAAGACAGAGACAGTCAGTCCCACAAGCACCCTTGTCAGGAGTTTTGTCTGTCAGCAGCTAGGGGTGCAGGGCCCCCTGCCCCCTTCCCCTCCACAGCTGGCAGGCGTCATGGCCACACCAAGGGCTACCATCCCTGCACCTGTCACCCCGCTGCGCCTTAACATACAGTGTCACCCGTGGCACGAGTTTTGCTTGTCCGCAGCTTGAGGGGCAGTTCCCCCCAAGCCCCTGCACCGATCTTCTTGCAACTTGGCAGCCTTTGTGGCCTCAGCAGAGGCCACCACCCGTGCAGTTTTCACTCCCCTATGTTGTAACGCCTAAACGTGACATGAGTTTTGCTTTCAAAAATTTGGGGTGCAGTTCCCCCCAAGCCCCTACACCAATATTCTTGAAATTTGGCAGGCTTCATGCTCCCTACAGAGTCTAGCACCCCTGAAATTTTCATCCAAATTGGACAAAAAAACAACAAAGTTATAGGTATTTTATTGTTTCCCCATTATACCCTATGGCTGGATCCCCGAGGCAGCTCTGAACCACTTTGGGAAGCCGAATGAGGCCAGTGCTTCGACCCGGACGTGCTGCTTCGGACCCCAAAGCTTCTCCAGATCTGAAGCTCTGTCCGAAGCTTCACACAGCCCTAATGTGTAACCTCTAAAAAGATCCCAAAATACCAGGTTAGTTTGACAAGCCGTACTTTCCCTAAAACTCTGTTTACTGGCTTTAAGTAGATTAGCCTCCCTTAATTCTTTTAATTAGAGTCTTGCATCCCTTAATCCATTATTCTGTTTGGGATTGATGACAGGCTCCTAAACACTAAGGTCATCCTTTCCCAAAAACTGAACAGCTAGCTCCTTTCCAGTCTTCTGAAAGTCTCCCTCTGATCCATAACTTATTGCAAGTCAAATTTAACTCCTCAGATGGTTCATTGTAACACTATTGAATGAAAGCTATTCAAACATACTGATTAAAAATGATTTAAAAATCCTAGTGGCAACACTATTTTAGGATCCCTTTCATTTCTACTATATTTTAATATACCTTCTTATTGTCCTTAGATATGGTGCTCATTGATTTCTCCTTGTGCCCTTCTGTTATTGCCCTTATTTTTTCGTACAGCTCCTAGCTTTTAATGCATATTCATTATCAACTTCCCCTTTTTCGTAAACCATTTTCATTATTAACTTTTATAACTGCTTTCAGTTTTACTTTAAGCCATGCCATTTGTTTAACTAGATAGTCTCCTTCCTTGGGTGTGGAATTGTAGATTTTCTTAAACAATTTCCAATTTTTTGTTCAAATTGTTTCTTAGATGATTATTCACAGGTCTGAGAAATGAGCCCTTTTCAAAGACCAAGAAGGAGCCACTATTTCTCCACACACCCACAATGCCCACCTCAGCTTCCCCTAGTGACCGTGCAGAAAGGAGACAGGTCTATAAGTCCCAAAGAGCATCACTGCATGGCTTTGCTGAACAAATATGAAGGGCAGAGCAAAGGTCCATTTCCCTAGCTGAGCAGCACTGGAGCCTTGTAAGTTGTTCACTTTAATTTCTACAGCTCACATGTGTAAGAGCTCTGGCAGCTCATCTGTCACAGGGAGGGAGATCTGTCTATTAGGCTGCTCGAGCATGTCAGTCAATGCATAACGCAGCATCTCCTCCCCTTCAACACACATTTAAGCAGCTGGTCAAGGACAGAACAAACAGCCCCGTAAGACATGTTTTCAAACCTCATTCCCTGAATGAAGATGGGCTTCAGGCTTCCAGCCCTCACTTCCTCTTACTGAATAAGGCCACTTGCCTTGAATTTCTATACAGCAGGATGCTTTCCCCAGGTTGGCAGCAAGTGGCAGAACCACAGTAATCCTAGTTCACCACAGTAAAAGGATTTGGGGCTTACTTTCATCTCAGCCCTTCTAAATTAATTTCAGCAAATGGATTATCCCCATTTGTCACTGTCAAGACAATCAAAAATTGCAGGGTTAAAATGAGATCCAAGAGCAAAAGTGCATGTCATGGGATTTATATGTGAAGTAAAGGAGAACACGCTCCCTTCCTCCCATAGGACTCTACTCCCTTGTCAGAAGGATCAGCCATAAACAGCAAACACCTGAAAGAAAACCCCTGTAAGGTAGCAGCAGCAGGATGAAAGGAGGCAGTTTAAGCACCATTCTGTGGCTCTCTGCACTGCATCACTTAGAGTGAGAGGGGACAGTGACTCTGTCCTTGGTTTGCTTGAGCCAGAACATTGCCATGGGTTTGACAGAAAAGTTTCAGGGCTGCATCAGAGTTCTTGCCTCTCCCAAAGAGGATATAACTTTGGGTATAAACAAAGTGGCATTTCTCCTGGGAGAAAGCTTTCTGTCCTACAAAGTACCTGAGATAAAATGTGGTAACACTTCCCCTTCCCCCCACCACAATGCAGTGTATCGCTATGAGTTAATAGCTACTCATTCAAGTAAATTCCCAGTCCTTCCAGGGCCAAGCCTGTCAGGATGTGAGCTCTTCCTGGGCACTTACTGGTAGAGGAGCAGCAATGCCGCTTGGAAGGGCTATATGCGTAAAGGGCTGTGCCACTCCCCTTTTGCCCCAGGTTTTGACTTGGGTCAATCAGGGCAGCCTTAAAGGTGACATCTGTTTACAGCCCTGGACTTCCAATGAGATGTACACTGCCTTTCTTCTGGCTTAGCTTGTTGTGTGATGATCACAGAGCCCGTGCTGGCTTGTCTTCACTGTAAGCCCCCCAATGACTCCGATTACTTATTCAGGCAACTGGCCCATATTGAAGTCTATGTTTGTCTTGATAACATCCTGCGCTTCCTCTCCTACCCCTCCCCCCAAAATGCAATCCCATGCTTTCCATGTTTCCAAAATGGCTAAGACAAGAATTCTTGCAGACGTATCCCAAAAAGCAGACATTCTAGGATTACACACAAAAGGTTATGCCTGTGGTTTGTCAGGAATATTCAGCTTTGAAAGACCACTCTGACACCCAGTTTGAGACTCCCTGCATGACCTGGGCCAGAGAACAGCTTCCAGAGAATCCTGCCGAGAGTCCAATAACTCGAGCCTCAAATCAAGTAGATCTTTTAGAAAACTCAAAGTTATCTCCGTCAAGAAACACTAGCAGAGCTGCTCAGAACTCTTAGATGCCTCCTTTTTCCAGCAATGAAATAGGAAAGCTCCAAGTTCCTGATCTCGTATACCACCTCCTCCGGCCAGCTCTGTTTATACTGACACATAAGCGCAAACAGTAATAAAGCTTAACGCTGGAAATAATAATGATCTTCACCCTGGCTTGGGGCTGTAGGATGGAAGGAACTGAACAGAGGTGAAGAGGGGACCCAGGCTGTTTGCTGATGCAAGGAAGTGAACCAGGTAGCAGGAGCCAGAGAATCAGCTGAGAGCTGCCATTATAAACCCTAGTCCCTTTGCCTCCCCCCACCCTTTTCTGTGGCCTCTGCTCCCAAGCGAGAAGGGATTCCCCTTACAGTTAGCTCAACCCCCATGGGATACAGCTCACCTTCATGAGTTTCCTAGAGACTGTCATATCCCAGTTGCACTCTGGCAAGCTGCAGTAAGCAACAGAGGAAGCAGCTGCTTGATTTGCATATCTGGTAATCTTAGCTCTGGTCTCTCCCTGCCTCCCCCTGTATATCCTAGTCCTCATACCAAAAAGGTAGAGAGGGGGAGGGGTGCATTTTCAGCTGAGAGCTGCAAGGAAACAACCTGGCCTTCTGGGCTGGTTTCTGTGGTTTGCCAGGGGGAGTCCTGACCTGGCAGATCTAAGTATTTCTTTTGGATAGGGAGGTCTAAATCTAGGAAGCACTGCATGCATGTGATTTCCCCATATTCCACATCTTGGCTCCTTCCCATGCCAGCTTCTTCATTCACTCCCTACTGGTGCTATACTCCGGCCAAAGGACAACAGCTGGATTTACACCTGCCAGCACTGTGCAGCATGGAGGGGATGTGTCATGCAACATCACCATGCATCCTCCATCAAGCCAGTAACAGAAGGGCTGCTGCTGCTCTAAAAGCAAAAAAAATCCCTGCCATCCATCCTGAGATGATCCATCCCCTTCCCCAGTTTTGAATGAGAGTTGTGAAAGCAGAGCTCAGCACTGGATAGTTCCAGGGAGGTATAAAGGAAAGGTGTGGGTCAGGACTAATCAGCATACAAGCAGCAGGTGTTTTAATCCAGTCAGCAGAGATAAATGTTTAATGAGAGGGAGAGCCAGCATAATAGCAGGAAGCTCTTTCAGAGACAAATCCATGGCAGGCCCCATATCCCAGGAGCCCCAGGCTCTGCCTCCACCTACCTGGAGCCAAGCTGGAGATTAAACTGTTCAGCCCCTGCTGGAAGTCACTTTGCTCTGGAGCCTTCTCCCTTTTCACTCGCCTCTCCTTTGTTAACTCAACCTATAGTGTACTGGGAGCAAGAGGAAACATTTCCTTCAGAGCAGAGGAACAGCCTGTGCTAGAACAACCCGCAGCTCGTGGCAGCTAAATACACTGCCTGTTCTGCTTCACCAGGAGAGAGAGAGCTTAAGGGTCCTGCCAAGGTGCAGAAAAGTCAGGGCTCTCATAATTCAAGGGGTTAAAGAAAATGTAATAAGCAGAATTCCCAGCCAGAAAATTTGCTAGACTTCTGCGAGACCTGCCACGCATCTCTCCCAGCATAAACACTCTTGCTAGTCACTACCAAGAAAGATCCAATTTTGGCAAGTGATAAAGCTTCCTTTGTACCGCAGATAACAGAGATTAGCTGTTGATCTACGACCTACTGAGGCCAGTCTACTGAAAACTGGAATAATCTGGCGGACTGTAGAGAGCCACCACCTTCAGTTGCGTTCCTCCGCAGAACCCGGGGGCTACTCCTAGGCAGATCCTGAAAAAAACTGTGGAACCAGCCCTTGAAGGAAACCAGTGGCAAAAAAAGGATGGTCCAGCATTTATTCACCACCAGGGTGCTGTGCTTCTGTAAGTAACATTAACCCTACATGAGGCACAGCAGCTGCCTCTTACTAGCACAAAGCGGCAATACCTCCAACAGTTACCAAATGAGCTCTGATCAGGAATACAGCAGCCTACAGAAAATCCCCAAGTGCACATTGCCAGGGAAATGTTCCACTGGGAGATGAGTGCAGCCTCTGGGCTACAGTGGGGCGCCCTTAGCAGAGAGAACATACATTACTTCCTCACAGTGAAAACCATTCCACGAACGCGCCCCACCTCTCCTGCCAGCAGCTTGCTGCAACCAGAAACATGCCTTGGAGAGGTACTGCTAACTATGTGGTCTAAATTAAAACAGAAATAATTATGAAGCAGCTTCTTTTTTATGTTCTCATGAATCAGGTTAAAGTTAATTGATATTTACTATACAGACACTTGGTATTTCAGACAATATGGTATTGTTTTGGATGAAAGAGTAGACAATAGGCATCTGTAACCACAGAACTTAAACACACAGAAAGATCTGTGTCAGCTGCTTGGAAAAAGAGAATTCCACCTGCAATAATGCAGGACCTGTCAAAGGGCCATCAAATGGGAAGACTGTAGAAATACAGGAAAAACTGTGTTGTTCCTGCTGCAGCATGACTGCTCTCCTTATGGACCAAGACACATTTCTATTATTTGCTTAGCTGACACAGTGAGCCAGCTCAATGTTGCTGCTTCTCTGACAGGCAGTAACTAGATTACTCACAAGTAATTGGAACCCTTACTGTTTATCCCAATGATTCTCAACCTCCTTAGACTCGAGACTCCCTTTGTTGCACACACGGCACCTTTCTGAAAATGCCAAATCTTAGCTTTCACTTGTTTTTTGGACTACAGAAAAATAAGAGCAATTCTTCTGCTGCAAAGAACTCAAAAGCTATAACAAGTCAGACTGTTTTGGACATGGTTTATTTATGATTAAGAACATTGTGCATTCAAAAGTTTGTCTAATTCTGTTTAAACTACATATTTGGTCCAATAAATGATCTCACCCTAAGAAGCCCTTGCCTTTCACATGTATTTGTTAAATTTATATCCTGCCCTATCCAAAAGGCTTAGAGCAGCTTACAACAACCAATCAACTAACCAAAAAGACATGATTCCCCAACAACATCCTAAGTGCAAGAACTCCAACTCCCCACCTCCATGCAAGCAAACCTCATCACCAACCCCAACCAGGTCTGCCAAATGCCATCAAACCCAGAGACAAGAAGCTTTTCCATACCCCACCTCACTCAATACTCACCATCTACCCACCCCCTGCCACTACCCCATCTAAAGCCAAGGGAGATCCCCACACCCTCACCTACAGTACCCTGAACACCACTCCTGCAGAAGGACTGCGCACCCAACTCCTTCCCCTCCTCACAATAAACACAATGCTAAATTCCAGGAACTGTAACAAAAAACAAAAAAAAGACCTTCTGTCTCTGCCTTGGTCGCTGCTGAAGGGCAACTTTAGAAGGCAAAACACAAGCAACTGACCTGGGAGAAACAAGGGCCCCTGAAGCACAGGCCTGAGCTCACCTGTCTTCTGTCCCAGGTGAAGCCTGTAACTCATTATTGCATATTAGGAGATTCTTGGGAGAACACTCCCAACCCCAGGACATGCAAACCTAGTGCCTGGGAAATGAGGAGGAGGTGAGAGAGGACATGGGGAGGAAGGGGAGGTGAGATTTGGCAGAAGATAATCCATATCAATCACTAATATGGATTCCTATTTGAAATCTCTGGGTATTTGCATATTTAACTGCTAATATTTTGTGGCACCCCGCATCATCCATAAAAGGAACTCATGGTACCCAGGATGCTGCAGCACAAGGGCCGGAGATTATGACTTGCTGGGGCCTTAAGATATGTCAAGCTTAAGAGGCCCCCATAGTATTACCAAAAGAAGTGAAACACTCACAAAAACCGGTGCTTCCCCTGCCACTTTGGGACCGGTCACTGCTTCCCCACCCCGCTGGCCTGGAAGTGGCGGGGGAAGCTTGAACGTGGCTGCTGCCACCTCCATTAAACACCCTGTGCCATTGCTCTGTGTGCGGCTGGTGCTGCGGGACCAGCTGCCGCAACCCCCCTACCCCCACCTCTCCCAAGCTCCAGGACTAGCTGCAGTGCTGGTTTGAAAAAAATGGCATTTTCAAATTTCTGGCATGTGCAGATTTGTGAGGTTTTACTGTATTTTTTTTTCCTATTTAGAGGCCCCTTGTAATGTGAGGCCCTAAGCCAGGGGAGGGCAATTATTTTGGGCAGACAGCCGCTTAGTGAGTTTTGGCAAGCCATCAAGGGCCACATGACAGGCAGGTCAGAGCAGTTTAATATTAATTTTCTAAATGTCGTAGGCACCCCGTGGGCCGGATAGAATGGCCTGGCAAGCTGCATCCGGCCCCCGGGCCGCATTTTGCCCACCCCTGCCCTACGCTGTATCTGACTTAGCTTGTGCCTAAATCTGACACCGTGCAGCACCCTTGCTGAGATTCACTGATTTATCTGGTTTACTTTGGTAATACCTAAGAGCCAAATGAGATTTGGGTTCCACTGTGCAAACAGCAGAGTTTTTAATCTCAACAGAGCAGACGGACAGAGAGCAGGGGAAGCGACAGCACGTGGCAGTCGAGCGAACATTGTGATGACGACAAACATCACGTGAGTGTCACTGTGCTTGCTTGTCTGTTGTTTAATCCATTTACCAGGGTTTCTATTAAGGGAGTTTAACTAGCTGGAAAGACAAAGAGAGTGAGGAATGGGAGGGGTTGGAGCAAACAGCCAGTCAATACCAGGGAGAGGCTGGGCAGAGTGAAATGGGCAGAAAGCTGACTGATAACGTCATCTTTTTTTTTTTTAGTCCCTGCTTAAACAGCTGCTGCGCCAGCTTCTGCCTCTGGCTGTCTCCTCCCTGCAGCTACTTTCCCAAAGAACTCATGGGAAGAGGAAAGGAAGTGCTGCATGGATTCGACTGCCCTGTGTTCATTCTCTGCACCCTGGCAGAGGAGTAGCTGCCACTGCCTCCCCCCCACCCACACAAATACACACCAGCACAGTTGGGCAGTTCACCCTGAATTATTCAACTCCCCCTTGGAAAACACAAAGCCATTTAGATAGCTGAATGAATTCAGCTAAGTGATCCTGTAACAAAGTCCATGAAGACTGCAGCAGCTTCTCTTCATTTGTCTTTATATCTGTGAGGGCTGCTTTCCCTATGCTGTATCAGTCACTTACAATGTATATTAAGTTCCAGACTTAAATCAGTAATTTTTAGTTTCTCCCCTCATGTTAATACTTTTCTCTTGCACCCTCCCACCATCTCACTCTTTGTTGCTAGTTACCAGGACACATGCATCACATTGCAAAGGTGGGGACAGGTTCACCACTCAGATAATTGATGAGCCAAATAGCCAAGGTGTGGAAATTGCAGTTGCACTGTCATTCCTCAGTTACACAAATGTACTGCCTCCAGAGCGACTGTCCTGACAATCAGGATCCTTGTTTTTTCGTTTTGTTTTTTTAAGGTTTGTCCAGGGTGGGGGAGCTCTTAGACTGGAGAGCCCTGAAGGAGCCACAAACTGGCCTACCCAGTGAATGGATAGCATTAAGACTAGCTGCAAGGACCATGTCTGAGAACTGTCACACTCCCAGAAATCCCTAGCTTTCCTCCCACATAGAGCTGCCAAAACCCTCCCTGATGTTCACCAGGACTGTTCCCTGCACCTCTTCTTTCCTTACAGCAGTCTCTATGTTTTTTTCTTTGAAATGCTTGTCAGTCTTCACCAACCCACACTTTCTCAATACTGTTGACACTCCAAGAAAGTGACAGTTAATGATTTGCTTGGGACACCTGCCAGGAGGGTTTCAACCGAACCCCAGTTTATCCAAGACTGCCTACAATGGCTTCTTTCTGGTATAAACAGGAATGCAGCATCTTCACCGGTTCAGCCCGTTAGCCTTCTAAACTCCTTACCCTTCTAATTCTAGCCAACTGTTCAAAGCCCTGCAGAAGGATGTTATTCAACAATCTTTGATCTCATCAACAATGCTGAAGAGAGCAAAAGAGGTTTCCAAGGAGTGCTAGAAGGCAATGGGTATAATTACTGCCATAACCAAGGCTGTGTGCACAGATGGGTGGGCAAATAGTTTGTGATCCCACGCATTTCAAGACAGTATCTCAGTGCTTCCAGCATGAGTCTCCATGTCAACATTCAAAATTCTTTAGAGACTCTCTCTTCCCCAACACATTGTTCTGAACAAAACAAAGAAAGGGCTCACACAAATGGGCTGAAAACAGCTCTCATGTGGGTGTGCTAGAGAAGTTCTGTCAGAGCAGAATTACTAGCCAGCTGCAATAAAAACCACTACTTGCAATCAAATGGCCAGATTGTATTTCAATTTATTAAGCCTCTAAGTGAACCTATGCACCTAACTGCGATTCTATTCTACACTGTTCAAGTCCCTGAAAATCCATATTGCACCTACTTTTGTAACACACAATCATTTTACCCTTGAGAATGAGTCACAGAAAAGCAGCAAAGAGGAGGAGGACCATCAGCCTTTTGTATTTTACCTGTTTTTAAGGATTCCAGCAGGATGAAACAGAATTACACCTATGCGCCCAAGCCCACTTACATGCTGAATAGGTGGGCTAGAATCTGGGCTCACATGCTTTGCTTCTTGGATAGCTAGGTATCACAGCACTGTCAGCCTAAACACTCCTCCCTTGATCACCTGCCCTGAATCTGCAAAGACCTGAAGAGAGAGGAGGAAAGTGAATCTGAGAAAAAACATGTTCAAAAGTTTCCATGAGGGTCAACAGACTGCAACTACAAGTATGGAGTCTTGTTTTCTCCCAGGAGCAAACTGCCTACAGAAAGCTCCACTCCTGGAAATTAGTAAGCAGAACAGGCCCCTTCAGCCTCCTCTGTTAAAGGAAGAAATCTAAGCAGGGATGCTTCACCGCCACTTCAGCAGAGCCACATTGAACCTCTACATCTAGATAATAATTCTGTGTGAACCCACACAGTTCCAAGTGCACTCAGGCCCTTCAGCGAAACAACGCAGATGTTGGCATATGCAGGAGGAAGGAATTTGATTGTGAATCTCCTAGTAACAGCTCGTCCAAGTAGGATGCATTTTCATTATTAAGGTCTGGTTGCTGATTTATTATGCATTTCTTTCCTACAGTCCTGAGCAAGACTGGCTTTTTAATTTTGTGTCTGTAGGTGGTGGTGCTCCTGAAGCATCTTTCCTCTGCACTGTGCTGACAGTGGTCCTGAAACCTTCAGGCTTCTGTGGAAGGACATGCTTGAAAGAGCAAGTGGATTTGCATTGTGCATATTATTTTGAAGTTCACACAGGGAGTCTGAGATGATAAATGCATCCAGGTTTCAAGACCTAGTCCAGTGACTTAAAATCAACCTTCCTATTCCACCAAGGCAATTGCATATTCTGCCAAGGCAATTGCAGGCTATCAAGTGTAAACTCCTTGGGACAGAAACTGCCTCTGTGTGCTCACATCCGCCAAGATAGGAAAGTATTATTGACATTGAATAATGCATTGGAGAGACCTCATATGAAATACTGTGAATAATTCTGGTCACCTGTCTGCAAGAAAGATTCACACTGAATTACATACAGAGAAGGGCTACTAGAGTGATCAAGGGAATGGAACCTATCATGCCAAGAGAAGATTAAAAAGCTGGCTTGTTTAGCCTACCAAAACTAGCAGAGGCGGGCTCCGATTGCTGTCTAAAAAACTTCAGGGGGTAAGCACCAGGGAGGGGGAAGCTATGGAAACTAAAGAATTCAGTGTTGGCACAAAAACCAAAGCAATATAAACTGGCCAGGAAAAAAAAAAATCAGACTGGAAGTAAAAAGAGGATTTCTGACTTCCAGAGGAAAAACCTCTAAAACTATGGAGGCAAGAAACTTACCTAGAGTTAAGATGGAACGTGGCAGGCTTATAAATAGGTGCCTGAGATGTATTTCTCTAGGACAGCAAGGGAATGGACTTGGTGATCCAGAGGGTCCTTTCCAGCCTAATGTTCATACGGTCCTGTGACTATGGGGGACCATTTCTTTGTTGCTCCATGAGTAATACAATAATCATCATCTGTTGTTGCTGACAATATTAGCACAGCTCTGGTCAGGTGGTTGCAACCAACTTTAGAGGAAGCTTAAAACAAGACATCACTTCAAACACTGGAATGGTTCTGAAGCAGCCACTCATCTGGAGTGCGGACAAACAGCTGACTAATATCTGTGCACGGAGAAATTTTACCTAACCAGGGAAAGGCCATTACTCTCACCCACTCGGATTTTTTACAACCGAGCAGACCTAAACAGTGATGGCTCCAAACAAACAGCTTTCCACAGTGGGTCATTGAACACGAATAGAACAGACTCAAACAAAAGCCGGATGGAATTTGTGTCTGGAGAAATGCTAGGTGAAAGGCACTTGATAAAAGAATACCCCAAACTGAAAACATTTTCTGATCCTTGAGACAAATGCAATTGTCCGCACAATGCTAGTCACCCAGA
>NW_005842403.1:690128-721951 GCF_000455745.1 Alligator sinensis | reverse complement strand
CAGGAATTCACCTTGTGTAACCTTCTTGCTTCATTTATTCTGACATGAAGTTGTGTCATTGGAAATTACTGCAGAGCAGACTTTTCTTGTTCGTGCCTTCCACGTCAGAGTCTCATTGAGTAGCCGTGGCAATTTCGGTTCCTTCCGGTGCTAACACAGTCGATGGATGTTCATGGGAGATATATAAGCAAGAATGTGTTGCATATACGTCCACATTCCCCAGAAGTTCTTTGCCAGGCCTTTGACACATGGACTGGAAACCAGATCACCCAGGACCCTTTGCCTCCAATTCTAGATCCAGTTTCCTAATGCCTTCAAGGGAACAGAAACGTTTGTTAGATTCCTAACATGGAATGATAGAGCATCCTGAGACGTTATAACTGTACCCTGCTCCTTCTCATGGGCAGCCAGCCCGGCAACAGTCAGAGGCCAGTTTCTGGAACATGATACATGTCATGGCCCTTGTACCAGAATATGGTACACCACCAATTTGCATCTCTCTCTGCAATGGAAAACAACCTGGCACTGCCAATCCTAAGGTTTTGCAGTATCTCCTCCAGCCACTGAATGGAACAGGACCCAACTTCCCCTGGTCTTCAGAGAAGCAGGGTCCTGAGATGCAGCTGGTGTGCAAGAAGGTTTCAGTGGGGTTAGGCAATTACAGGATACCAAGATATGCCTCTCTTGAAAACCACTGTGAGCAGCCTGTCTCACTTCTCTGCTCCAAGCTCTGTATCCCTGGCTCTGGCAGCTCAGAAACATTCATGAACCTTCTGAAGCTTTCCGAGGAACAGAATCTTCATAAATTAATCAAACCACGGCTTCAGCTTCCCTCTGTATTTTATATGCCATTTGCTGCTCTGGGCATCTTGAGCCGAGCTGCTGATTCTTCTGCCCAGCAGATCGTTCCTTCCATGAGGCCTTCTGCAGAAGCAGCTTTTAATGAATACACAGGGGGAATCTGAATCAAAATTTCATTTCTGGTGCCTTAAGCTGGGAAGTGTAATGATCTTCTTCCCATGCTTTTCCAGTACAGAAGCTTAAACTCAATACTTTGTCCTGCAATTTATATAGGCCCAGTTGTCAGGAGTGGAAGGCACAAGAGGGTTGTTTTGCAAACGTATCAGTGCTTCAAAATCAGACTCCATTTGACAGCGACAAACTGCTGTTGCTAAATCCCCACCTAAGAAGACAATGAGCTCCCTCTTTCCTAGGACCAACAGCTAACAAGTTCCTCCCTTCTCCCTCAGAGAATACCTTTACTAAGTGCCTTTAGCTTTCCATTAGAGACAGATTTCCATGTAAAGCACTGGCCTCAGAGGGTGGTTAGACTACAACCTATTTCCATCCAGGACAGGCTCCCTCATGTTGGAGCTCTGTCCACATACTAACCAGTAGGCACTGACAGAAGTGACATTTGTTGTGCGATCAGGCCCCTGAGAGTGCTCTACAGCCATGCTGTGACACGTGCACGGCTGCAGAGCACTTTAAAAGTGGCCAGTTATGCAACAAATTTAACCCTCATCTAATGAAGGACCAGATGAAGGCACGCCAAAGCAGATTGCTTTAGGTAACTTCTGTCAATTCCTGTGTACAACTGGGGCTGGGTTGATGCAGCCCAGCCCCACCCCCAGTGCTGTCTGCAGGAAGGGAGGAGGGAGAAGAGAAGGGGAGGGAACTGCAGGCTGGGGTTTGCCCAGCCTCAGCTGGGGGGGGGGGGGGGGAGCAGGTGGATTGGGGCCCTGTGCCTTATGTTACCACCCCCCAGCTCCTTATCCCTACTTTCAGACAGCACCTGAGTTGGGTGGGGGGAGATGAGGATAGGGGAGAGAGGCTGCAGGTAGGCAGCTCCTCTCTGCTAAATCAGCTCCAAAGTGGAGCATGATCCTCCTTCCTCCCCCACCGCACCTACCTGCAAACATCTGTTGGGGGGGGGGGGGGGGTCACTCTAACTCATGACGCTTTCTGTGATGCACTATGAGTTAGATCAGGGAGTTGCACATCTGTTTCTCTGCTGTGTTTTTACAATGTCCCAGCATTGAAAGCTCCCAGCAGTGAGACTATGGGGACACTCAGCTCTTATCAGGAAAGGTTTAATGGATAAGGAAATGGTCTTGCCCTACAATGGAATCAGAAGAAGCAACTTGAGTCACCTAAGGGCCTCAGTAAATTTTAGTGGAACCAAGTTTCCCAGAGTCCTTTGCTGTGGTTCAAGCACCATGGAAATCAACTAGGAAGAAGGGGGCTTCAAACCAACAACCAGGCAAGGCCATGGTCTGCATGCCTTTTAGAAAACGTTAAACTTCCACAGAATCTGCTGGAGGTTTCAGGACCACTGTTGGCACAGCGCAGAGGGAAGATGCACCAGGAACATCCCTCTTCCCCCCACTTTCAGAAGACTACAGTTTAGGACTGTAGACAAGAGAAGTGTACTAAACCTTAGTCACTTAGACCTTGACACTTTGAAAATGTGCTTCTCCCACTTGGACTAGTTGTTACTAGAAAATTCACAATATAATCCCTTCCTCCCACAACTGCACAACACAGGAATCTGGAAATAATCCACAGAAAATGAGAAATGAGGCATGAAATACAGAAACTCATTCTTCCCGCACAATCAATTGCAAAAGCAAATTTGCTCCTCTCCTGCACATAGTCCCAACACCAGAAAATCCTAAGTAGAGGACAGCTACACAGAGAACTAAGCAGGTCGATCTAACTTTTAGCAGCCTCTTCCCTACCTTTCCCCTTGCAAACATATCTCAAAGAGGAAAATGCCAAATACAGGAAATGAGGGCACTAGGAAACAGAGGCAGCAGATGGCAGCTGCTGCACTCCACCCCTTTCCACGGGAGTGATTTGGTCCCTCTTCATTGCTCAGTGGTGTTGGTACTGATTGCAAAGTAAAACACACCTTTATGATGAGACAGCTTCTCTCTATTCTTGGAATCTGTGCTCCTGTCTGAGATGCAAAAGGCAGGGCTTTTGCATCCAAGAAGGAAGTGTGAGTAGCAGTATAGGAGGGTTTATTTTAAGGGGAGTTTCCTCTGAATTTCTATAGTGCTATAGGTTTGTGGAGTCCTGGCAAATTCTTTACTTTACACGGACACTCTTCTGGGCTAGAGCAGTCCTTGCTATACATTTGGATATGCATAGCGTGGTAGGGCTGAGGCCTGTAAAAGCTGTTGTTATATAGGTAAGCCATGCCCCAAGTGTACAACATAATTCCTGCAGATATAGTGGGTAAAGATAGCAGCAACGAGCAAAGCTCATATCACATTGTCATGGAACTGATATGATAAAGAGAAAAAAGACAGGTACCATCTTGCTTTCTAATTACTGTTAACTAGAAAAGCTGGTTGGTTTTGCCAACTGATTTTGGGCTTTCC
Source organism: Alligator sinensis (assembly GCF_000455745.1). NCBI lineage: Eukaryota > Metazoa > Chordata > Crocodylia > Alligatoridae > Alligator > Alligator sinensis. The sequence goes on along the minus strand of NW_005842403.1, from coordinate 718,562 downwards.
CGGCTTAACTGATTGTCCTCCAGTCCTTTGTTCACATTTTAATTGAAGCATGCTTTGCTTTGCATTAGCAGCCATCTTGTAGCAAAGGGCAGCCCTGACAACAGGCAAGATGACCAGGGGGAGATTTGCTAGGGGCCTGAAGGAAAAGAGAGTGAATTACCTCCCACAAAAAGGCTCATTTTCATTGTTACCTTTGCAATGATCTTTGAACAAAAAGATTAGCATGTCCAGAACCATGCACAGCAGCAAGGGGAATGCAGCCTTGAACGTAACACACAGCAGAGTACAGCAACCTGCAGGCTTTGGAAAAAACCTTTCTTGTGCTGTTTAGTCTGGGAGCCCCGGTCACAGTCTCTGCTTTGTAAAAAACATTTCAACATTCGCCCTTGTTGAGAGCACTGCTTTCAGAATGCATTAAACCCCAAAGGGAAATCCTACAGTGAACCCAGTAATAGAGCTCTGGCTTTATGCGTCAACCTGTATGTTCTCATGCCAGCAGCTCCAGCCATTAAAATGGGCTGCCTTGTTTCACAGCACTTAATTGACAAGAACACAGGGACTTTTCTGCCTGGACTTAAGAGCACTTATTAAGCTCATCTCATCACAGGCCCACAAAGCATGTTATTTGTGACTCCTAACAGACAGCTCTATGTTCGTGCCTAAGTGACACACAGGAATATATTCACTTAGCCACAAATCACTCCTGCTCTGTTTGGCTTTCCTCCTCTTGGCACACAGATGCAGCGCTTCATGTGACTGAACACCAACAATGAATGAGTACCGCCGAGATACAAATATTACAGCATGTAGTGAACAAATGAGCCATGGAAATGGGAGCAGAGAGGAGAAGGAAGCGAGAGTCTCTGGAACAAAGAGAAGCAAACTGCTCATTTTCACTGTGTCAACCCTGATTCAGTTTGGTGGTGCCTGCGTGAGTGACCATTGCTCCAAGCTCCCTGGGGTGGCATTTCCATCTGTGCCCCACTGCCTAGGCAGGCTGCTGAATGCCAGAGGTCACGGTTAAACGGAGCACACAGCAATTAGTTCACTCTTTAAGCGAAGTGGTATTGGAAGAATCTGCTCAGAAGTGTTATATTTACAGCCCACGCACAAACGATGCAAAACAGCATCTCACAATTTCAGCGCCAGCTTTGCATAAAGAAGAGGTAAGTACCTACAGATTCATGCACTCCGGAAGCAACTCTACCCATGGCCCCACTACTTTGGAGAGCTCAGGATGAGCCCTTTGATCAGGAACAGAAAATCCTATCCGCATTGTATTCTTTAGACAGGGAACCCAAAGAACTTTTCTGCCTTTTAGAAGCCACCATCTCAGTCTCATGTCTTGTGGGTCTCCCTCATATCTAGAAACTTGGGGGTGTGGTTTGAGTTTAAATTTATGTGCATCTGAAATATCTCTTGCTTTCTGTTACGCTGTAATAATGGGCCCACTTAGAGGTTTTAAATATTTATCAAGGCTTCTGAAGTCCACTTGAGATGGATTGAACTGACAGATAGAAGGAAACTGGCTACAGATTTAAAGATTTATGCTCCCTGGAGTAATTCATTCAAGGAGCACAATCCATTACACAAGGCAGTAAAAAAGAAGCATTAATATAAGCGGGGAGGAAAACAGATGCAGAGAAAGGGCCACCAGAAATCACTAAGCACCCATACCAGGTGCTCCAAAATCCAATGAACGCTTCCCATTAAACATGGAACGTGAAGAGAATGAACCAGAGGCCAAAAACCAAAAACATCATGTACCATTTTGAGTACCAGGAGTGATGACGGATGTGACAGTCAGAGTTTATGGGTATGTCTGCATCATGCTGGCAGTGTACCAAAGCCAGGGCTTCCTAATCGCACCTCACTCGCCTGCTCCCGTGGACGTCATCCAAATGACACTCCAGGGTCATTCTCTTAGCTCCACTCAAGCTCACCATAGACCAACATTTCAAGAACAGGCACAGAAGGACTCCTGAAGAGGCTCCACCAGTACACGTCTCAGTTTGGAGCGGAAGCAGGTGGGTGGGACCTTCTGGGAAATGTTCCGACTGAGGCAGGTTGCCACCACAGTGCAGACAGATCTTCCCCAGAACAATTTTAAGAACAGACTTACCACAGTGCCTGTGATTCAGATCAGGATTCTTAACAACATTGAAAATGCCTATTGAATTTTAAATATGTCCCTTTAACCAGCTAAAAAGAATATACTTTCACTGTGCAGCCCCCCTCGAGGAAAACTCTACATTTTGCAAGAAAACTACCATCTTGTGGATCTCTCTAGCTCAGGGGTATCATAAACACAGCCCATGGGCTGGATCCAGTCCACAAAGCCCTATCATCTGGCCTGTGGCGCTTTCTGTGGACCCTGCATGCCACATGCAATATGTGCCAGCCCTGGCCTGTACAGGGCTGAATGCAGCACATTCACAGGGTCTGTGACACACAGGACCTGCTGAGACACATGCTGAATGTATGTACAGGACCAGCTTGGGGTGTATGCTGCATGTGGTACATGGGGCTGGTCCAGAGCATGACCTACATGTGGCATGAGGGGCCAGTCTGGGATGCACACTGCATGCAGCGTCTGCACCAGACTCGCTCTGTGTACTGGAACCGGAGTTGCTTTGGATTGAGCCCACAGACCAGCCCTGTGCACCAGATCCAGCACTTAGGACTGGTCTGGCATGGGTGTCAAACACAGCATGCACCCTGGACTGGCCCTGCAACAAGTGGGGCTGGAGCGGACACATACTACACACTGCATCCAGCCCAGAGAAGCAGATCAGGGACACGCTGCATGCAGCACACAGAGCCAGTCCATAGTCCCAATCCAGCCCACAGACTGGCCCTGTGCTCTTCATTTGGCCCACGGTGTAATATCCCTGCTCTAGCCTATGCATCAGTCACTCAATTAGCTGCCAGCAACAAAGACTCCTTCATTCTTGCACTACAAGAGTCATTACAATCTAGAGTTCCAATCACTGAAAAATGCCACATACTGGGCACATCTACATGTGCATATTAATATCACACAAACTCCAGCGCTTATCGTGCCAGAGTTTATTGCTCCTGGGCGTCGCGTTTACATGTGCGCCCAAGACTGCAGGATGTTGAGCTGGGCTGGAGCAGCCCTGGCTTGCAGAGAGCCCAGAGGGTCAGCCTGCCAGCCCAGGGCTGCTCTGACCTGGCCCAACATGCTGTGGAGGAGCTGGCTGGGGCGGGAGGGTGGTCCTGTGTGGGACTAGCCAGCAGGCAGCCCCCACACTAAAGCACCCTCCTGCCCCAGCCAGCCAGGGCAGTGTCTACGCATGCCCTGCTGCAAAGTAAAAAACTCCACAGCAGAACAGTACTTTTACTTACAAGTACTAACCTCTTGCAGAGTTTATTAGTTTCCTGAAGCCTAATCAGGTTGCATGTGTAGATGAAGACGTTTACTGTGGAGCTAATTCGGCAACTCCTCAGTAAATGTCTTGTGTAGATGCGCCCACTGCAAATTAAATAAAGTGCTGTCTAACAGACATATTCCACATGCATTATAGCTGGGCCACATGCCCAGCACAAGAAGCCAGAATCTAAATAATACAAGCAACAGTATCAATTCGAACTTTAGAGCAGTGGTTTCCCACTAATTTAGAGTCAAGGCACCCCTCCATAACTTTTTTGAATTCAGCAGCACCCCATTTCAAATGTTAAAAAAATAAGTAATGACCAGTTTTAATGCCCACTCAAAAACATTTTTCTGGAGTCCCTTTACCTTAGATTAGGTCTCTTTAAAAAAGGATCTAATCTTTTTTAGATTAGAAAAGATCTTTTAGAAAAAAAATTGTTTAGATTTAAAAAATTAAGAAGATGGTAATAAAGCAGAATCAGATGTGGGTATGCAAGAAATCAAAAACCAAAACACTTCAGGGTTGCAAACTTATATGGTTACAATGCTTTGACTACAGGATAGGGACCAAGGTTCCCAGTACACTTGTGAGAAATGAAAACTATTTCCTTACCCACAGGTGCCAGCTTGCATGTATGGTGGGCTGAGCTCTGGGCTCCCTTTGGAACAGAGAGCACTGGTGGTGGCCACCAAGTGTAAGAAGGCCCAACCTCATGCCCCAGCAAGGACAAGACCCTAAGCCCCAGCTCCATGCCTGTGGTCAGCCTGGCCTTGCTGCCTCCTCCTGGGCCTGCCATCCTGGTCTCTGGGCCTGACCTGTGCTCACCCTGCAGCTCCTGCTCCTTCCTGAGCTGCTTCCTCATGAGCAGCTGCAGGTCATTCTCCACTTACTCATCCCCCCCAGACTCTCTGATGGGCACTGGAGGCCACCAGCACTATCCAGCCTAGCCCAGGCTAGCTCAGCTGCCCTCTTCCCACTATGAACAGCTCCACGCAACCCTGGAATGAGGCAGGGCAGGCCACACCATGACACTTTTGGGAGACTGCCTGTGCCCCGCGACACCCTTACAAGCATGTCACAGCACCACAGGGTACCACAGCATCTCAACTGAGAATCATTTCTCTAGCACAAGGTATAGATTCAGAAGAGAGATCCTTGGTAGGGAGTGATGAACCTCTTCACAGTAAAGACACTCTAATCCAATGGCTCCAGCCTAAAAGAGGGCAGAAATACTAAGCAAAGCCCCAGGCAGTCCCATGCCTTTTCCTTCTCCTTGGAATGGTGTTGCTTGAAAGTATACAGAAGGAAATCGAGAATTATACAGCTTTCTTAAGTATTCTGGTTTGACAAACAATGCTTACCATTTCACAGATTAAACATTAGCGAGATTTTACCTTTTGAGTTTCTCTTACCTCCATTCATTCCCTTAAATAAACAATGATTTGGATCAAGGTGTTCAACCCTAGACCAAGGAGCTGTGTTATCTGGCCCATGGGACTCCCCGCCAGTCTGGAAATTTGATAGCATTATTTTCAGTTTTCCTGCTAAATTTTTGGACCCATTGGGAGCCTGGTAGGCTGGATAACATGGTCCTGCATGTCAAATTGTGCCACTGCATGGCCTGATCTGGGTGCATGGGATCGATGGGTGCATGCATGGGATCTGGGTGCATGCAACTGGGTGGGTACATAGCTGCTTTGAACCAGTGCGCGGGATCCAGAATCATAGAAAATCAAGGTTGGGAGGGACCTCAGGAGGTCATCTAGTCCAACCCCCTGCTCAAAGCAGAACCAGCTCCAACTAGATCATCCCAGCCAGGGATTTGTCAAGCCAGGCCTTAAAACCCTCCAAGGATGGAGATTCGACCATCTCTTTGGGTAACCTGTTCCAATGATTCCCCACCCCCCTAGTAAGAAGGTTTTTCCTAATATCCAACTTAAACTTCCCTTGCTGCAACTTGAGACCATTGCTCCTTGTTCTGTCATCTGCCACCACTGAGAACAGTCCAGCTCCATCCTCTTTCGAACCTCCTTCAGGTAGTTAAAGGCTGCTATCAAATCCCCCGCCAGTCTTTTCTTCTGCAGACTGAAAAAAAAGTTCCCTCGGCCTCTCCTCAGAAGTCAAATGCCCCAGCCCCTGAACCATTTTCGTTGCCCTCCACTAGACTCTTGTCAGCTTGTCCACATCCTTTCTACAGCGGGGGCCCCAAACCTGAACACATCTAGCCAATGGCCTGCCCCTACATCACTCCTCCAGACTGCGGGGCCAGAAATAAATTGGATGCCACTGGTTTAGATGGTAGATGCCATGCAAAACTTCCTCTGCTGGTAATGCTGACATGTATAATCATCATGAATATGATGATTCATCTGATAATTAATATCATATCATCAATATCTTCATTAATATGATGTTGACACAAAAAATAATCTTTCATATGATCCCACATGTTCACCTCCCAGTTCTGCCAATGCACCTCAGGCTTACATCCACGCTCTCCCAGTTCTGGGGATCTGCTTAAACAGAACCTACTTTTTAATGTCAGAGCTACAAAGCACAAATAAGTTGTACTTGCTTGTTCACAGCTAAATCTCCACACAAACATGAGTCAACCTTCAGTTATTCTCTCTTGTGCAGATATGCATCTTGACTTCTCTAGTGGGGGCTTTAAAATGCCTCCTCAAAGGAGGGTTTTCACATGATCATGTAGTGATTAGTTCCAGTTAATGCAACATCCCTATGGAGGGCACCCCTGGCCTCCTCCTGTTTTAGCTTCTGCAGAGACAGGTTCTCTCACATTGGCTATGATTATTAGCATGGCTCAACAGACATGCTTGATAAAAATGAAAGGTTAATGTTTTATTCAGTCTAACCTTTTATCATGGCGATTTAGATGCCCTCCCCATGTTTTATGAAAAGCAAGTATGTCGATCTCAAAGCCAGTTTAAATAAAGTTACTAACCTGTATTCAAATAAAAAAGTCCTTCACAAAGTCACTAATGCATGAGTACAAGAAAGTTTGATATAAGCAGGTTTTACTGTATTTACTAAGCTGCAAAGCACCTGAGGAAGGCTCAGGTGGTCCCATGGCGAAATTCACTGGGCATTTCACCATTGGGGGTTTAAATACTGAAGTGAATTGAGTAGATGGGGTGAGGAGAGAGGAGAAGCTTATATGACCAGGCAGTTAGGTATGACTGTTAGCCCTTGGCATGAGATACACTGGCACAGCTGTGTACTGAACACAGGGCCTATCTATCCAGGTTATCATCACTATTGGTCCTTCATTGCACAAGCACAAAATTAATCTACCTCAGTCAGGTCAGAATAAAATAGTGACCTGGCAGCTTCTGGACTCCCCTGCTAAATATTTCAATTCAGTTGAAAATAATCCTTGGTTGCAGAATAATTTACTATCTGGAAAAGCAATTTCTGTAATTACTTTCAAACTCCAGCAGTTTGAAGAATACAGACTTGTGTTTCTCCTTCCTGATCATTAGCTAGCAAAAGAGTCCCTTTTGGAACCCTCTTCCCACTGACACAAATAATTAGCCCATTTCCTTTCTTTCATCTAATCTGTCCAGCAAATTCTGCTGTTCTTCCAGTACCTGTTTATAAAACTCGAGGCAGCAGCAATCTGGTGAATTAAAATGCTTGGTACAATGTTGGAAAGCAGAAGGCACTAACGAAATGCTGCTCAGCTAGTACCAGCTGCCACGCTGCAGTATGTCATGCTTACCAAGTGGAAACTATCCGGCTCCCTGCTAGCTTTTGAAAGTTAGTTACCAGAATGTCCTCCTGACTGCCCAGCATGACGCCCTATGACTTTGGCCTGGGCTGAATGGTAAGTCTTTCGTCACTGAGCCAGCGGTGTTGGTACCAAGAATACATAGGACTGAACCTTGCTCCTCCAACTCCATTTCAAAGCTCCATTTTTAAGCTATTTTGAAATGTCTCAGGGTACAAAATCTACCAATTGGCACATAAGCAAGCAGATGTGTCCACAACAGCACAGAGGAGAAGGACAAAAGCAGCAGTCAGAGACATCTCCTGACCACTAAGGCACTACTGGGACAGTATGGCATTGGTTTTTAGGATATGTCACTCTTCGATTCATGAGCAGAGAGAGGTACTTAGCCATGTTAGTCTGAAGTCAGGCAGAAGGAAGGATAGAGATGGACCTTCTAGACTAGCTAGATAAGAGTCCAGGATGCCTTAAAAAGGTTGTGGACATTTAGGACATTTTACAGAAGCAGCCTGTTGGCTGCCATGGTCCCCTCTGCTTTAAGTTTGGCAGGCAGGTTAGGATACTATGTCTTGTGTTATGCCAGGGATGATGGTAGTTTTACTAAGAGTTAGATTATGGATTTATATAGGATGGTTTGTATATGGATGATCCTGCCACAGGCATGGGGTTGCACTAGATGACATATGGAGGACCCCTCCAGCTCTACTCTCTGTTTTCTATGAGAACATCAGTGCTGAGACTTGCCACCACTGCGGTGTGGATTAGCCCTCAGTTGCATTCAGCATCCTACACACAAGGAGCTTGTGTTCTGTTTCTACAGTCCTGTTGTAAATCTCCTAGAAAGTAGCTAGCATACACACCTCCTATAGTTTATGATTATGTACAGGAACAGAGTTTGTCAGCTGGAGCACTGGCTTACCAGGAGTGAATGCAGCACTTAACCTGCTAGGTCAGAGTCTGTTACAGTACAATAGGTTTTTGCTACTAGCGTGCTGTGATTTGCTGCAAGCTCTTAACATTCAGCATCTAATCAGCTCCCTTTTGGACAGGCTATTTGACATCAAATCACTGTAGTAATTTAAGGAGAAGAAAATGTCAGCTCTACTTTTACTGCCACACTGGCCACACAGGGCAAGATTCTGAAAAGTACTGCAGGTAGTTAGGAATCATCCAGCAATCCCCACTGAAAACACATGTGTTGTACTCCCAGCTTCCTTACACACTTTAGAAAACCCCATCCCCAACTCCAGAATGCCATAAACTGCCCACAATATCCTGAGACCAAATGGATCATTTGGATTACTCCTGCCACACTAAAGCCAGAGAAGTATCACCCATGGGTCCCACACTGAGCCTGAGAATTTGTGGTAGGATAGAACTGATCATTTAGAAAGATGTCTATATATAATACTGCAAAACACAAAATCCAAAGTGGATGGTGAGGAACAGCCTATGAAACATGAAGATACAGAGGAACTGTATTTCTAGGCTGCTGTTTAGTGAACATGATGGCGAGGCCATTCTAGATGGAAGGGGTAATACCCTTATTTAATTAGAGACAGAACACCACCCTTTAAGAGGTCTTGAGTTGTAGTTTGTAGGAAATATCAGTAGGGGTGTACTAATAAAGATTTTCTTGGCTGATACTGATGGCCCAGTCATATCAGCCAATACCGATTCGATTGCCAACTTACAGGAGTGCAACCAGGCAGCATGGAGAGAAGCATCCTGCCAGTAAGTCTGTGGGGGGGAATGGGAGAGGGAAGGAGCATGGGGGGGCAGATCATGGCCCCCATAGTGAGGGAGGGAGTGGGGCAGGGGTGCCCAGCCAGGGCTGGGAGCAGAAGGCTGCTCATCCAGGGAGTGTGGGGGTAGGGAGGTAGTTCCCTGCCACTGCATCCGGCCCTGGGGGAGGCATGGGGGCCATATGCCCCCCTGGATTTGTGTGCCCCTTCGCTCCTATAGATTTACCAGCCAGACGCTGCTCCCCAAGTTGCCAGGCTGAACTCTTGGCTGTGTGCATGCAGCATTTATCATTGACATTATCAACTACACCAGCCAAAAAAAGTCAATTGCCGATAATGTTAAATTTCCTTTTAATTGGTGCCGATTCGATATGCGACTGATATATCAGTGCACCTCTAAATATCAGATTACTTGTTTAACCTAGACACATTCATGGAGAAAGTCTTGTGTAGCTAGCAGGGAAGCAGAGGGGTCAGTATAAATGGCTGTCGGAGGGGGTCCAAGCAGACTAGCATTGCAGCCTTCTGGAGCAGGTGTTTTAACCTACCAACTCCAGAAGGCCTTCACATGCCTGTGCTATGCATCGGCTGACAGAAAAGTTTGCAAGTCTTTCTCAGAGTGATCTTAGAGTGCTGGGAACTCTGTGAGGATCATACCTCCCTTGTTTATTTTTATCTAGCAGCCTGTTTGGTCAGGAGCTATTGTGGGGAGCACACAGACAGTATATTGCCAATTGTATCTAACCTCCTGCAGTTCCCTCTGCAGAGCAGAGGACCATGCACTTTCCTTGTCATGCCACAGAATAGAGGAGGTTAGTATGCCTGTAATTAATTGGGAGGCAAGTATTTCCTGGGTGATATCTTTTATAGGACGAACTGTGTCATTGGGATAGAGTTAGACAAGCTTTTGAATGCAAGACATTCTTCCTCAGGTTTGTAATTAAGTGTATTTGATCAGTGCCATAGCAAGTGGGGAGCAAGTGGGGCAACAGCCCTGGGTGCTGAAGCAAAGGGGCATCAACAGGCTCTGCCCGACCAGGGTGGGACAGAGCCAAAAGCAGCTCATTTGTGGGGGTTGCACGGATGGAGGGAGGGCAGCTCCCACCACTGCATTCACTCCCAGGCAAGCATGGGGGGCGTGTGCCCCCTGGATCTGTGTGCAGGGCGAGAGTGGGTCGCTGCTGCAGGCTTTGCCCCGGGCATCAAACTTCATTGCTACGGTACTGTATTTGGTAGAGAAGTAGCAGAAAGGGAAGTCTGTAGCCACTGCTGTATTAACTCATTTTTTTCCAGCTAAACAGAATGGGAAATGGATTCACTGGAGTTAAAAGGGCTGTCCGCTCTTTAGAACCTCATGATGCCCCCAAACACACAGGCACAGAATCGCTCTCCACCAGCGTCAAGAGCTCAGTGCTCCCCACTACCTTCCACAATAACTTGAAGAAGCTCCAGTCAATCCTTCTGGCCTTTTTCCCTGTCAGTCCAGCCTATCTTCTGTGGGTCTCTCATTTGGCCGCTGAAAGCTCCACAGTTATTATGCATCTCACCAGCCTCTTTCTTTACAGCCCATCCTGGTTAAGTGACAGCCAGTAGGATGATCTGGGTGACACATCGGCATATCATTCTTAGCCCAATAGGACCTTGCACAGGCTCCATCCATCCATCCAAGGAATCAGACCCACCCTCATAAACCACAAGAGGTAGTCACGTGCCACCATTTCCCAGAGCCTGCTGAAGAAGAAAACTGAGATGTCTCACTCACTCTCATCTGGGTTGGGTGCAGCAAGAATGGCACTGTGCTTCCTCTTCACTTCCTCCACGTTCTCCGAAATTTTGTCAATAAACCCTCGAATTTCCTCTACCTAAGGAGACACAGGCAAAAAGAACATGGATGTTAAGTATGTCAAAGGTGTTAGGAGTGCTTGAGAAGTGAGTTTATCATGCTGCAGTACTCCCCAATTCAAACACAGTCGTAGGACACCCAGGCTGGTACAATCCAGTTTTTGTTGAAGCTTCTCAATGGATATCAATCAGACTCTCAAAAGACAGGAATGATTTGAAAAGACATCCTTTTAAAGTATAGTAAATAGGGCTGGGGAGGTGCAGAGGTTTCCATACAATGGCCCTAGAGGTGGTTAGCCATGTTAGTTGAAATCAGGAAAAAGATAGTCTCCAGTGTACCACCCTGCCCTCCCTTGTTCAGAGAGACATAAGCTTTTGTAGGCAACAACCTAATTTCATCAGCTGCTAGGAAAGGATGGGGCTAAAATACTTTCACTTAGGAAACACATTTTCCATCATATCTACTAAGTACCAGTCTAGCAAACCCCTGGGACCTGGGAGACTCCAAACTTCCTGGCTCTTGCATCAGTACTAGGGATACAAACTTTGCAGCAACAAAAGTACAGCAAACAATATGTTCCAGATGCACAAGGCAAGAACCCAGTTCATTTTCCCAGTAACTGCTGGCTCCAGAGGGTTAACCAGAATAAAAGCTGAAAAGTGCAGATTTGCCTCCATCCTACAGGGAGAATGGATGGACAGACAGACAGGGAACAGAGGTGCCACTTGACACCAGCACTTTCCCAACTGCATCTGCACTTCAAGGAAATTTGCTGATGTCTTGGGAAGAAGCCATGTTTGTGCCCTACTGTATTCCTGGGCTGCATGTCCTCCAGATTGTCCTTTACTCTAGATTCAGACTGATTTCACTCATAGAAAAACAGGGCCCAAAGGACTCCTACAGGTTATCCCTGTTCATGGCAGGATCTTCCTGTTTTGCGTTTATCTAAACTGCACGTGTAAAAGCTTCAAATGGCAAATTCCACAACCTCTCTAGGTCATGTGTTTCAGTACTTAATCACCCTTAACATTATAGTCAGAAAATTCATCCTAATGTCCAGCCTTGCTCCAATTTAAGGCTTTTACTTCTTGTCCTGTCTTTTGTAGACACAGCAAAAAAATAATCATCACCTCCTTATTAACAACTTTGTGGTATTTGAAGAGTGTTATCAAATCATCTAACCACCCCCCACCGCAATCTGCCCTCCAAACTAAACAACCCCAGTTCTTTCAGCCTTTCCTTGCCTTCAGCTGACTGTATTTATTCATTCCATTTTCCGCTTGCAATAAGATGTCTCTCTGCAGGCTCACCCCCTTCCCTCCCCACCACACACATTCTGATAAGGGTGTTCTAGAAATGTGCATGCACATCTTACAGCCACCCACATGCCAGAAGAATACCTCATCCATAAACCAGACATATACAGAAAATTAAATCAGTTCCATACAGAAACTGTTGTTCTGCAAAGAAGTACTTCCAGGGATTCTTACAGTCTTATTGCTGTAATCAGAGCACTGAGGCATGCATTTTGCAACAAAGAACTGTGAGGCTTTCTGCTTTCGCAGAAGACAGTAACTCTACTCCACAACTGACACGGGGGCACTTGCGCTCATTTACCAAACAATTTGCCTCTTACACCACCTTTGGTTTCTATGGAAGCTAGCAGAAAACTGAATGGGCCTTTGGGGCACGTAATTGCACATTACTGCCTAGCTTTTGCTGTTAAGATGGTGATTCATTCTAATCAATGCCTACACCTTTACGGTCGTGCTTTAGGTATAACCAAGGAGGGACTAACTAATGCTGAACTCTGTGCCTTGTCAAGGCAAAAGAATTCCATTTTCTCACTGCTAAGTCCCTAACACATGCCTATGGCTTCTAATAATGGGCATCATCCAGGGACAGGAATTGATAAAAACTGGGTTGTTCAACACCTAGCATCCAGCAGTGGGGTCAGTGACAATCACCACTTGGTTTCTGTTCCACCACACATCTGTTCCACATCTGTGCTGTTCCACCACACATCTAAGCATGGCACAAGAAACCAACTTCTTACTTGTTCAAAGAACTCATCCATGAAGCGATCCCGGTCCACGCTAACAGTGACTTCATCATCATCGTCGCTGTCCTTAGCCTGTATATACACAAAAAAAGGATATGAGTAAGCTGCTCCTACAAGCCCCAATGCTCCATTCCATGCTCTGAACTCAAGTGGATTCTTCCACTACTCAGGAGAAGGTGGACATCCTTTCAGGTCTGTTTATGAGTGATAAGCTCTCCTGTGACCTGAAACATAAGTTCTGACCCTCTGGAAGGTGTATGGATTAATCCAGCTGACCCATGGATGGAGTAGAAAAAGACAGGGAGATATTAATTAATTTAATGCAGGGGTGGGCAAAGTGTGGCCCGCGGGTCAGATGTGGCCTGCCAGGCCATTCTATCTGGCTTGCGGGGCCCCTAAAAATTTAGAAAATTAATATTTATCTGCCCCGGGCTGCTTGTCACAAGGCCCTCGATGGCTTGCCAAAACTCAGTAAGCAGCCCTCCACCCAAAATAATTGTCCGCCCCTGTTTTAATGCATCTCTGAAAGACTTCAGGAATTAACAAGTTCAGGCTCACACACAGAGACATAGTGAAAATCACCACTGCAACTCACTGTCCAGCCATGTAATTTCTGTGCCTAGGTTTACCCAAGTGTAAAATAAGAACTGTGATATTTTACAACTTTATACAGTGCCATGGAAGGAGGAACTGGATGTTTTCCTTGAGCTGCTCTCAGCTGCACATGTTCCCATCTGCCCCAGGTGTGGCAGTGGTCAAACAAGCAGAAGAATGTTAGATACCATAGTAGAAACAGACTAGGACATTTAAAAAAAATAACCACAATGCTCCGATAGGTGGGATACACACCTCTGGCATGCTATATTCAGTTCTGGTGGCCTTAATACCAACCCCCTCCCCCCAAACAAAACAAAACAAAACAAAACAACCCTCACCCCCCCCCCCCCCCCACCAAAAAAAAATGCAGCAGAAATAAAAGGGGTCAGACAGGCAGCAAAAAATAAAAAGGTTTTAATATATAGAGATTTAACAGATTTCATCCAGACAGGAAAGCCTCTGTTCACATCTTATTAAGGTGAGAACAGGAGAGATTTAATGAAAGGGAACACATTTATGATTTCAGACTCTCTTTTATTCAGCTAAATATTTTTACACTTTTTACATAATTAACCCATGAACTCTCTACCACAAGGTATCCAAGACCAAGATCTTAGCAGGATTAAAGAAGTGTTTGATATTTATGTGAAGGAGACGAACATCCACAAATATTTTAGGGAGGCTATATACACAGACATCTAATCTACAGTATGTCCATCTATAACCCAAACCTTTTCCCTAGGCAACCCCAGATTATTTATCAGGGGTTCTTGCACCCTCATCTGTAGTAGCAGGTGCCAGGAACTGTTAGCCCACAACCATCCTAAGAAAAAAAGTGAGTTTGTATGATAAGATGACTGAAAACAGTAGACATACCAGTGGAAGTCAGGCCATGTTATATTGTTATTGCAATGGAGCTGGCTGAGGTGAACCCAGGGGGAGATTCAGCTTTATTTCAATCAGCAACTACTGCCTGCCCTGTCTACATTTGGACTGTATATCATGTCAGCCATTTCATTATAAACACAAGGAGGGTTTTTTTTGTTTTTTAGTGTGGACACAGCCCACAACATAAAACCAGATAGGCCTCCAATTAGATCTGGCTCAGGTATTCCCACATTTCTACTGTAGGGATGAGGTTTAATCCATCTGTATTTGTAAAGCACTTTGAGATCTAATTCATGCATTCTGTACAAACAAAAATTCTCACTGTTGGCATTAAGAGAAAAGGCACTCTCGCTGTCACTTGGCAGCAACTGCTTCATTTTAGCAATTTTGCTGAAGGGCAGGGGCTAGATATTTCAAAATTCAGGACAGGTGTGCATGTCACCCAGAGGAAGAACCCAATCCCTCTCTCAAAAGAATGGAAGCAGAGCCCTTCCCCGGGCAGTCCTGCTTTCAAGGCCACAGCTCCAGAGAGCAGCCTGTGACAAGAAGTCAGAATACAAGTTAGGATTACCATGCAGGCAGACACATAGGGCACAGACAGAAGTGCAGCTCCCCACTACAACTGAGAATGCTTTGCCGGAAGCGGGGAGCTGCTCTGGGGCTGGGCTTTTGCAGCAGTGACAATTTGGTCCAGAGCTGGGGCAGAGCTGCTATCCACTGCCTGCATGCCCCGGGCAGGGGCTGGGATTTTGTGGTGGTGACAGCATGGTCTGGAGCTGGGGCAGAGCTGTGATCTGCTTCCTACGTGCCTTGGGCAGGGGTGTGCAGGCAGTGGATCGCAGCTCTGCCGCGGCTCTGGACCGCACCGTCACCGTTGCAGAACCTCAGCCCCAGCCCAGCCGCACGCCCTACCAGTGCTGCTTGGGCCAATCTCCGTGGAAACCCAAGCCCCACACTCAAAGACCTGCCATTCCTGGGGTCTCCATGGAAACTGGCCAGTGATGCAGGCAGGGGCTGCTGGGAAATGGAGTCCAGCCACCAGCTACATCCACCATTTTATCCACCTCTAGGGGTTCCCCAGGGATTCACGTGTGTGGGGGGAATCCAATACACACACCCCACCTGTGGAGGCTGTTAAAAACCCAGACCAAACTCCCTCCGCTCCTTTTCCCCTCTCCCAATCTGAAAACAGCGACAGGCTGGCAGGCAGAAGTTACAGAAGATGCTCTGTTTTGAAATGTCTTCATCTGACACGTCATGCAATGAAGGTTCAGATTTTTGCCCAATCGGTCGTTTTTGAAGCAGTCTGCAGCTGTGTACTTGTGTTTGGTCATGGCTATAGACCGCTTTCTGTGGTCAGATCGAGCAAAAGTTGTCACTTCTGTCTGTGCCCATAGTCTAATCTGCATGACCACAAGGGTGTGCCATATGCGGCATCAGACTTTAATGATTATGGTAAAAGGGGATGTCAAAAAAGCAGTACACAGTCCTCTGATGTCCTACACATGGGCTGCCTGAGGCACTTTGCTATCACTCAAAGATGTAGTTGCACAGAAGTACATAAAACTACTAAAAAAATAATACAAATGATTCCTCCAAGCAAAGCAAATATTGATCACACCTGAATTCCTAGGGGTACCAGAGGCGGGACCATATCCAAGAATGGTATCTCCTTCTTTCACACAGTCCAAGTATCCCATGTACTCCTCTGTGTCCCAACTTGATCTTTAAACTTCTTCCCCCAGAGCTACCAGCCCAAACTGGAACCCCACCTCTCCCCACAAACATAGCCCATTACCAGTACTCTGTCCCTGTCAGAAAGGGATTGCTGTTCACTGACAGCCCTAAGAGCTGACAATGTTGCCTATACAGCATTACCATCACTCAGCAATCACAAGGCCTGGCTGACTCCGGACTGCCCCACATGGTGCTCTGGAGTATGCTACAGGCATGCCCAGCTCCTATATGTAGGCAGATAACACAGAATCAGACACAGGCAGTTCCTGGGAACACATTTTCAGGACTGGCTGGAAAGCCTAGTCAAAGCTCCCTTACATCCACAGGTGACATTTCCAAGTGGGATGGTTCTGCTCATGACTGCCAATACCACATGCTCAGAAAAAATAGAAACTCATGGTGTTAACTTAAAAATCATGTGATTTTATAAACACAGGGTTCTTTGGTTCTTTTAATTTCCTCTCTAGTTGGTGACTCTTGGACATTGCTTTTTAAAGTGTTGCCCAGCAATTAGAAAGGATATAAACTTACTTTTCTTTTTAAAAGAATGCCCCTTGAAAGTCTGAACTGTTCACAGGATCTGGGGCTTTGAGAAAAATCACTAAACACTGCAAGATGATAAAAATCACAGGAGCTGGCAATGCTGCATCCTCCATGTCAAGCTGAACAACAGTTAACAGCAAAAGCCATCTGACACAGATGCTAAATTTGGGGGCATGGATGCTATCTGAGATTCAGATTTAGAAGAAGAAATAAAGAGCATCCTGAATTTGATGGGAGCCCCCAAATATATGAGCACAAGGTGAGAATTTTTTAGTTTGCTTTCACTGCAGCAGGCAGCATGTTCTATTCACTATTGAAGCCATGTGTTTATTCACACATTCACCCCCCTGATCTACACTAGCTTCTCTGTCTGAGTCATGGCAGGTTTGATTTAGATCATTTCTTTCTATTTAGAAACTCTGCTTCCTCCAGTCCCTTCATAGCATCTGATGAAGTAAGCTACTGCTTACAAAAGCTTATTCATCTTTAATTCAGTTTATAAGAGGGGTGGCCTACCTGCTTCCTAAGTGGCACAGGCAGCCTCTGTGTGTGGCATGCAGCAGACCAGAAAGGGGCCAGGCAACACAGCAGCAGATAGGGCAGGGAGCAGAAAGCAGAGCATCAGATCAGGCAGGGGAAAGGGTTTGGAGTGGCACTCAGAAGGGGTGTGGGGATAATCTGTGGTATGCTTACCAAAAAGGTGGCCCCCACTAGTATATAAGGTGCCCTGCCTTCTGCCTGACTTCAAGCTAACTACCTGATCAGCGACAGATACAGGCGCAATGCCTATTCTTATGCATCTCCAGTGATTAGCAACCCACCAGCTTGCTCAGTACCTTGTCCTATTACCTAGACAGTCTGCATACCTGAAATTTCTTTTAAAATTTCACCAAAGTTTTCTCTGTGCAGGTATCACTTCCAAGCATGGAGGAAATTTGTGAAGTTTCTATGCACCTACCAATGTCACTCGCTTGTGTCCTGCAATGCTCTTCTAGTTCTACAGCACAGGTCTTCCCTCTAGGCCAGGGGTGGGCAATTCTTTTGGATGGAGGGCCGCTTACTGAGTTTTGGCTGGCCATCAAGGGCCACATGACAGGCAGCCAGGGGCAGATAAATATTAATTTTCTAAAATTTTTAGGGGCCCCATGGGCCAGATAGAATGGCGTGGTGGGCCACATCTGGCCCGCTGGCCGTAGTTTGCCCACCCCTGCTCTAGGCCTCAGCCAAGTTGCCCAAGCTCTGTTCTGTTGCTCTCCTCGCTTAGAAATTCCAGTATTGGGCTACAAAGCTGCTCTGCCAATGAACATGAACCTCCCTTACAGTATGCTGTGTTCTTTATTATTGCAATTCTGCCCCACATCACATTTTCTTTTATACGGTACATTTATGTCCAAATGCTGTTGTCTGAATCCCCTTCCCGCCACACAATGACCTTTTCCATTGAGAAAGTTATATATTCTTCATCTCCTAGAAGCAGGAAAACTGTCGGAGGCCATTTTTGCCAATTGGTTTGTTTCATTGGTAACTTACTTGTTTAGCTTTCAGAAAGAGCTGCCTCCATTTAACAAAGATGCACTCCACTCATAAGCCAAATGATTGGGAAGAATCAGAAACCACCTGGAAGGCAGGTCAGACAGACAGATAACATGCTCTGTGCCTGTACACCCCAGGGAAGATTTCATCAGAAAATTATTTGCCCAACACATCCAAACAACTACATCTTCTACCTTATCTTACAGGATTAATTGTATGCTATTGTATTGTATCCATCTAGTCTTTCCCTTAGGACCCTTGAAACAAAAAATGGAAACACATCCTGGAGATGCAAGTAATGCTCAATGGAAAATGCATCCATTCATACGGGACTTCTATCAACCTATTTATTCTCTCTTTTAATGTGACGTGAACATCTAACTCAGGTGCCAACATCACTATGGTTCCCAGCACCAAGGTATCTAAGCCTCATGAGCTTGATCAAGATCAATGCAGGCAGCTGGATTACACAGGGTCTCAGCACATGGGAGAGTGTGTATATATGAGTAGGTGGATAATTAACCTAAAACTTGTTGTTTCTTTAACAGGTTTTGAAACTCTCAGAGCACTCAGTACTCATTGCTGAAAACAGACTTTGCAATGGGAAGGCCTATACCAGATTTAAAAAAAAAAAACACTGGCTCAGGAAAGGGGAAGATTTTTAAGAACTTTCTAATTCTGCAAGCATGATCCATAAAACTTGAGGGGCCGTGGCACTTCTGTCGAGTGCAATCTATCCCCTTGTGGGAAGCGCCTGCACTGGGACATTCCCACTGTGATATCAGATAATCTAGCTGAAAAGGAGAACGCATCAGAGATGGGAAGCCACAAAAGTGAGAAACCACAAAAGACAGGCTGCCTTGCGAGCTTCCTTTATGTATCCCTTAGCTACATGACTATATTTTACATTAGCACAAATCATACAGGCTGCCATGCTGCACTGTGCAGGTCCCTCAGGCCAGCAAATGCACTTCACTTCACTAGAAGAGAGCAAACTGTGCTTCAGCTCCTCCTTCCTATGCTAAAGATTTTAAGGGGTACCACAGAGCAATATCAGGTAGGGGTCCCTCACTCAGCAAAAGCATCACAGATAGTACATGTTCTCTGGGACCGACTCCCAGCTCAACCTACAGATTTCATCAGGTATAGTTATGTCAAAGCATAGGCACAGAACATGACAAGTACCAGTGTTGAAAAAAACCTGCCCTCTACAGTAGCAGGAAACTAGAAGGATTAAGGTGGCATGGTTTTCTTGCAACCAAACAAACCTTACTCACTGCTGTAGAGGAAGGGGAAAAATCCAAGGTCCTAGCCCCTGTAACAAGGAGAATTACTTTCCTAGCAAAAAACGGGGAGGTAGTTAGCTGTGTTAGTCGTAAGTCAAATAGAAGGCAGGGTAGATGTGCAGCTCATAGACTAACCAAGGTGCATCTGTATGTGTATATGTGTGTGTGTATATGTATGTATATATTATTTTTACACACACACACACCTCTCTCTTGCACTCTCTCTCTATATATATATTAGGCCTGTGCGAGTTGGCAGCGATCCGATTCGGCTTTTGGATCCAGCCACTTTGGATGGCTGCGATCCAGTCCGGAGCTCTGACCGGGTTTCCGCCTCGATCCGGCTGAAGCGGCTCCGAAGCTTCCGAGCTGCCTTGGAGATCCAGCCATAGGGTATAATGGGGAATCAATGAAATATCTATAACTTTGTTGTTTTTTCTCCGATTTGGATGAAACTTGCAGGGATAGTAGCCTCTGCTGAGAGCATGAAACCTGCCCACTTTCAAGAAGATCGGTGCAGGGGTTTGGGAGATATTGCACCTCAAGATGAGGACAAGCAAAACTCGTGCCATGGGTGACCCTTCATGTGTTAAGGCGCAGCGGGGTGACAGCTGCAGGGATGGTGGCCCCTGCTGTGATGCCTGCCAGCTGTGGAGGAGATCGGTGCAGGGGGGTCCTGGGGCCCTGCACCCCTAGCTGCTGACAGACAAAACTTGTCCCAAGACTGTGTCTGTCCTGGGGCAGTTGATTGTCTGTATTCTTTCCTCTCCTTAGCCCTGTTTTGTAAGCGCTAGTTCATGCTGGTTAAGTCGTTATGTAGTAGCTAGGTCCTGTGTATTGAGCTGGTCCCCGAGTCCCTGGTCCCCGAGTGAATCATGATTGATTGATTGGTAACTGGGAACACAGCAGCTTAGCAGCCAGGCCTGCAGCAGTGTCTCCCCTCCCCGCCCCCAGACAGACATCATCGGTCCCACAGCACCCATGGCACGAGTTTTGCTTGTCAGCAGCTTGAGGGGCAGTTCCCCCCAAGCCCCTGCACCGAACTTCTTGAAACTTGGCAGGCTTTGTGGCCTCAGCAAGTGCTACCATCCCTGTAGTTTTGACCCCCCTGTGTTGTAACACATAGACGTAACAGGAGTTTTGCTTTCAAGAATTTGGGGTGCCATTCCCCCCAAGCCCCTAAACCAATCTTCTTGAAACTTGGCAGACTTCATCCTCTCTGCAGAATCTAGCATTTCTGAAATTTTCATCCAAATTGGACAAAAAACAACAAAGTTATAGATATTTTATTGTTTCCCCATTATACCCTACGGCCAGATCTCCCAGGTGGCTCCGAACCACTTCGGGAAGCCGAACGAGGCAGCGCTTCGACCCGATGTGCTGCTTCAGGCCCTGAAGCGTGCGAAGCTTCTCCGGATCCGAAGATCTGTCCGAAGCCTTGCACAGCCCTAATATATATAGAGTACAAACTTTCCATGGGCTGAAGCTCAGTTCATCACAGCATCTGATTATATATATAATCTCATTGGTTAGTCTATAAACTGCAAGTCTACCTTGCCTTCTACAAAATAGGGACTCAGTCTAACTCCTCACTGACTTCAGCAGGCTCACATCCTCCACGATCAGTTTAACTCTGAGTCTGTGTACTGCTTTCCCTTTGTACCATCTAATTCTATGTAAGCAGACAGGTACTGGATAAAATTTCAAAAGCCCCTATTGTGATTTAAGAGCCTACCACCCATTTTCAAAGTGATCTAGGAATTTAAAAACTTGAAGTCAGTGGAACTTAAGCATCTACATCACTTAAGCATTTTTGAGAATCCTACCTGGTATCACTGGCATCCGATAGCTAGCCATTTTTTTCCTATTAGTAAAGCCACTGCGTTTATCATACTAATATTGGGAGGGCCTTTTATTTTTTGGTTAGTTTTTTACATTCTGCAAAACCACCTGCAACAACCTAGACTACACCTGTTTCACAACCCCTTCAAACTGCAATGCTCCCTCACAGCTGCCATTGCAATAGGCTGTGATTTGCTCAGCACGGCCTTTCACGGGACAGCACTGTGTACACTTGAGACAGCAAATAATTAATCAGGAAAGTTACTTGCAGAAATTCAAAAGACATATCAAACTATTTCAAAACAAAGTAGCTAGAAGAACACGCTCCCAAACTTCCCTGCACTGAGATCCTGCCCGATCTCACAATGTGGGACTGGTCCTCATGGAGACTTCTAGGAAACAGCTATAAGCTTGGCAAGTAATAGTACAATGGCTAGAGCTCTCTTCCTTTCTAAATATGGAAGTGGCCCACATTGTACAGGGGAAGGGGGGGCACTAATGGCAATGGTGTTACTTCATGAAAAAAAACCAGTAACATATGGGGCTGCACAGAGGGTCTTGCCAATCCTGCTAGTGTGATGCACAGAGTTCTGAGCAGGCTCAGATGTGCCATGCTCCCTTCACTCCTACACTGCAGAGATCTCAGGATTCACCCTTGCACCCCTGCAGTTGTGTCCTGTTGCACAATTTCTCACAAATTAAAGAACATGATAATCAAGTTTAGGTGAGAACCTGGGGCTTTAAATAAACCCAAGTTCTGTTGTTCCTGGTTTTGCTTAGAAGCTAGCATTTGGGGGTTTGCAACTTTTTAAATTCTGTGGCAGTTTTCTTCTACTGGCTCTCACCTCACACCTAAACCAGAAAGTTGCTTTAAATTTCAGTTTTAAAACATATTATTACCCTGCTGAGTTAGACCTCCCTCACAAGTTATCTGTTCTCTTACTACAACTTCTGATTCAGTAGTTTACCTTACAAGGGACGATACTTCTTCAGGTGCTATATACATTAATATGCAACAAAGACAGAAATGCTTGAACTACCAGCCCTTTGTACCATTCAGACTGTAAGGAGTAAATTTACAATTTCTCCCATGTGGTCACTTTTACATATGCTGATGCAGAGGAAAGGCTAAGGGAAGTCATGTCAGAGAACCACCCAATACGTTTTGATAGGATCTGGAAAATAAGCAGAAGGCACAATGATCCAGAATACACACAGTAAAGTCTCCTCCCTGCCCCCCCCAGTCCATACTAAGGCTTCACTAAGTAGGTGCCACCTCTACCCCTGTTAGATTCAGCTGAGGTAAAACAGCACTGCTCCAGATTCCCGTGCCAATTCCACCACCTGGGGATAGGGCCTATGACCTTCTTCCAGTGTGCTGAGTGATATGTGCCCTCACATGCCAGCTGGCCTGCCTGGCAGAAAAGACAAGGAGGCATTTGCCTTAGGAAACAGAGGAGCCTGTCTGGGCTCTCCTTGGAGTAGTGGGCACTGGCCAAGGGTGTGACATGACCCCTATTTTCTCCTTTGTCCGGCTCTGCAGCTTACCAGTGCCAAAGCTACCTCCAGCTTGGCCACACCATCTCTTGGGAACCACATGAGACTTACAAAGTCAAAACCATGAGAACTGGAGCAGGTTAGGTAAAAAAAGATGCCTGTACTCACAGTACACTAGGCAGGGGCTGTCTCTCTCCATGGCTACATCTACAGCTGACACAATGGACTAGGTTCTTTAAAAACATACATATGTGTGCGTAAACCTATGGAGAGGTACCTTGAGCCTGAAAGGGTTGGAAACCACTGTCTTGCAGGGAAAAAACCAGGGGTGCTGACAGATGTGCAGGCCCCCACCCTAACTCATGGTGCTTTACATAAAGCACCATGAGTTAGAGCGTCCTCTCTCCACCCCAACTCAACAGACATTCACCTGTTGGGTCAGGGGGTGGGGATTGAGCCTACGTGCAGGTGAGCAGCCAACTGAAGAGCTGCCCCTCTCCCCAGCCCTGCCCCCTCCCCACCAGCTCTAGGGCTGTCTTCAGGAAGGGAGGGGGAAGCTAGCAGCAGCAAGCTGATGACTGGGTTTGCAGGAGGGTGGAGGCAAAGCTGGGCTGCATCAGCTCAGCCCTGATCACTTGAAAAATTAACCCTAGGGAACACAAGTTCCCTAAGGCGCTCTAAAGTAGAGTGCCTTCATCTGATCCCTTATTTGAGGAGGGTTAATTTATCATGCAATCGGCCACTTTTAAAGTGTTTTGCAGCTGTGCACACATGTCACAGCAGGGCTGCAGGGTGCTTTCAGGGAGCCGACCACACAAAAAATGTAATTTCTGTCTGTGCCCCATATCCCTAATTTTAATAGTCATTTAAGCGTAGCGCTACTAAAATTGAGCAAAGCCCTTCAGAAGAATACCGCAAAGCAGTCCTCTTAGTGAGACGGATTCAGCAGTCAAGCTAGGTCACCTCATAAGCGGAAGAGGCCTCCAGATCACGCTAATGTGTTGGCCAAGCACTCCACCTCTTTTAGAGCTTCTGCTACGAATTCTTGGATTTACATTAGAGGTAAATCAGCTTAAAAACACCCTTCCCAGTGGGTGTGTCTACATGTGCATTAATGCTCTTTTTCTAATGCGCATTTAGTGTCTCCAATGTGAGGTACTAAATTAATGCACATTAGGCTGCACTAATATTTGCATGCTTTTTAAATGATGTTTAATGTGCAGTAAAATAGTCGACTGTGCATTAAAGCGCAGGTGTAGATGAGTCCAGTATCATGGATCTTCAGTGCTATGTCAATGCTAGAGCAGCCTTCCAACCCAAAGTACATAAAACAGTACAAGCTCATTGGAGTGAAGCATATATAGCTGATACACCATGATGAAAAAAGAGGGTGTTTTATCAGTGATTCTGAGTCAGGCACAGATAAGCCTGCTTATAAAAGCTTATGCTATATATCTCTGTTTTAGTTAGTTTATAAAGGTGCAAATCTTGCCTTCTACCTGACTTCAGACTTTTCACAGATAAAGCCATCATCATCTTTACCAGGCTCTGTTTAAAGTATCAATCTAGCTGGGGATGAAAGGAACTGGTGAAACTTCTCCTATTCCCTCTTGCAGGCACCCCCGGTATCAGCTTCTGGCTCAGAGGGACAGCTCCATATCTTCATACAGAGAACAGAACTTCTAAATTGAGCAAAAAAGGAAAAAAAATAGTGCCACAAACCAATTCCAGGGATTTCACACAGGAGCTGCCAGACTCATTCAGGGCAAAGATCCATTATTAGTATTAAGCCATTAAACATTCAGCATGACAAGCTTCCTGGGTCTGGCAGTGGGGCCCTCAAGCACACTGCACCACTTAGAAGGCAGGCTGCCTTCTAAGATGGAAACTGCATACCATATTTTCTTGCATAAAGCATGCCCTGGAATAAAATATTCATTTTGTTTTTGAAAGGCAGAATAAAGAAAAAAAAGATCTTTTCTTGTAGTCAGTAACTGAGTAGCGGCAGCTAGGGAGCCAAGCCTGCTCTTTGTTCTGTGCCCTGTGAGTTCCTGCGCAGATTTTGTTTCCATTTTTACAAGGTAACCAGCAGAAACTGCTTTTACCATATTTCTTGCACATAACGCACACTTAATTCCCAGCAGCTGGTGTTCAGTAAAACGTATGTGGTGTATGTGAGAAAACACAATAATCATGGACATGCAGATAGCTCGGGGCCCAGAGTGGCCATGGCACCTGGCGCAGCATTGGCTGGGGGCACCCCGCAGCATTGCCTCCTGCCACATCAGCTGTGGCAGTGCAGTCAGTCACTGCTGTGGTGGTGAATGCCTTTACGTTCCCCACCCCCCCACAAAAGGCAGCAACCAGGGCTGATGCCTCAGTCACCCCTCTCAGTTACGCTATGGCATATGATGCTTCAGATAAGCTGCTTATGAACTGTGCCTGTTAGTCCTTCCCAAAGCCTATCTACAGAACCACATGGATGTGGCAATACTACTGCTGGGTTAGGAGGCAGCCTGAGCGCAGGAGCATGCCGTGCTAGATGGTTCTGGTGCCAGGCATAGTGAATTTATTGTACAAGCACTTTCTGAACTCCAGTAACTCCAGAATCTGCACTGGCTTCCAGTAGTTTTCCAGATGCAATTCAAAGTGCTGGTTTTGGTCTATAAGGGCCTGAATGGTCCAGGCCCAACATATCTAAGGAACTGCCTTCTCCCTTATGGCCCACTGTGATCCCTAACAGTAGCCAAGAGCAACTGCCTGGAACTATTGTTAATGCAGCAAGTTCACTTGGCAAAAACATTTGGAGATCTGAGCTCTAGAGCTCCCTTCCCTTTGTGACCTGCCAGAGCTTGGACATATATCGTAAGTGTTGCAAGACCTTCCTATCTGGGCAGGGATTTAGCAGACAAAGCTAGGATGAAATATTGTTAAGAATTTTTTGTTTTACATTGTATTTGAAAATGTATTACATTTACTTGCTTTTATAAATAATGTTGTTCTCTTACTGTAAGCTACCCTCAGCCTTTGCTGGGATGGATAGTATACAAAGCTGTTAAATAAATAGCTCAAAATCATTGTTTGATAAGCAGTAGTACACAGAGATGTAAGAGGGTAGCTGGGTGCCCAGAGCAGCAGCTACACAGGGAGGCAGAAGCAACTTCCAGCTGCTGCCATGCCACTTGTGTGGCCAAGTACTTTTGGTGACAACTGTTATTTTTCAGTACCCCACCTCTCTCCCAGCTGCTGCCCCAGTCATCCTGCCTTACACATCTGCACAGAGGCACCAATCAGAATCACACTGTATCCCCAAAGTGTTAAGGCAGAGACCGTCCACCCAAAGGCTCAATCTAATTTACTCAATTAAAAGATGATGTTTTCCCCCATTTAACATGGGGAGGAAAGCCCCTCATCTTAGAATTGAGTATGAGCTGGGGGGGGGCAGGCAACAGCTGAGGCTCCAGCTTTAGCCCGAACCCCAGATCAGGGCTACAGCCAGAGCTGCAGCTACTGTCTGCCTCCCACTGCCTCTGCAACCCCCGCTGCTCCTGCCTTGGAGCCATGGGCCTCTGCTGCACCCAGTCTCCCTCCTGTGCTGCTTCTCCCCCGACAGCCCCTCACTGCACTCCCTCCTACCTTTGCTTCTGTATCAGCAGGTTCTCTCCTCACTGCAGCCTGCAGCGCAGAGCATGAAACTGTATGAAGCTTCAGTCCCTGATTCGATTCGGCGAAGATTCGGCCTGATTGTTTTTTCTACATACCTCCAGGTGGCTCGTAAGTGCTGCCATGTTGGGGTGCATGGAGTGTCTCACAGAAGCATGAGGGATCCCCAGCGCACTCAGCAGCAGACCTGGAAGTGGACCAGAAGCACTTTTGGTCCACTTCCGGGTCTGCTGGGGAGCACGCTGGGGGGGCCCCCTCTGTGCCCCCCCGGCTCGGTGACCGGTGCCTCCTGGGTCTGGGGGAGGCACCCGGGGTCCCTCTGTGGCCAATTACCAACTGGGGGGGGGGGCACGGAGAGGCCCCCAGCGCACTGTCCGGCAGACCCAGAAGTGGACCCAAAGTACTTCTGGTCCACTTCTGGGTTCGCCGCTGAGCATGTGGAGGGCCCCCCACACTCCTGTGGGACGCTCCATGCACCCCAGCATCGCAGTGATCATGAGCTGTGCCTGCTACCTTAAGGTATGTAGAAATTTTTTTTATAGCTATGTCTATGTCCGAATCACTGATCCTCCAAATCAGCATCAAATCTTCAGATTCAGATTCAGCCAAATCGAATCAGGGACAGCGATCTGAATCAACGAATGGAATCACTGTCCCTGATTTGGGCCAAATCCAAATTGAATAGGGCCCACTTCGCACACCCATAGTCCCAGCCCAGCTCTGTAGCAGCAATGTTGGCTGCATGCCATTGCTATTGGTCCAGACTGGAGATGTACTCAGTGGCCCAGGCTGCAGCAGGGATGGAGCCTGTTGGCACTATAGAAAAGGTAAGTGGGGTGGAGGGGCAGGTGGTGGGTAGAGATGGAGGGGAATGGAGAGGTGGGTACCCAAGGCCACAGGGAGCAGAGGCAGTACAGAGAAGAGAAGAAGGGATGGGGGAAGGGAGGAGGGGCCTGAGAATGGGGGGAGGAGGGAGTCGGCACAAGAGAGGGGTAAGTGGCGGGGGCAGGCAGCAGGGGACAAACTGCATGCCTCCCCACACCCTCCACACTGCCTTCCCCCTACTGCCTATCCCCCACTGTGTACCCCATTACTGGCCCCTAACCACCTGCCTTACCATATGCCCCCCACCACTGCCTCCCTCATTACTGCCCCCCACATTGCCTGTTCCCGAACAGTGACTGGGCCAAAAAGCACAAAGGAAGGGGTGGGGGGGTGTATGTGTGGTGAGAAGGAAAGGGAAGAGGGTAGTAGTGACTGCCCTTGTTAGGACTCCTGATATCTGAAACCAGGTCTTCCACATGCACAGTCATGCTATAGCCACAGCCCTACTAGACAGCAGGCTCCACCAAACCAGTTCAACCTAAGCCAGGGGCAGGCAATTATTTCAGCTGGAGGGCCGCTTACTGAGTTTTGGCAAGCTGTCAAGGGCTGCATGGGTACCCCACCCCTTGAAAGGTGCCCCACCCCCTGGTCAGCATCTGGTGACTGGAAGTCCCATCCCCTAACCCCTGACTTTGACAACCCATCACAGAACCCTCTGGGTTAAAATCCATGGGGAATACAGCACAGGTGACACAATGGTGGGAGTCTACTACAGACCTCCCACCCGAAGTCAAGAGCTTGACCAGGAGTTCACCAGGGAATTGTCTGAGGCCACATGCTCCCGGTCCATGGTTGTCATGGGAGACTTCAACTACCCATCTCATGGGAAGAGCGCTCGGCTAAATCTGAGCGGTCACAAAGCTTCCTCTCGTGCGTGGATGACCTCTATCTGACTCAAGAAGTCTATGGGCCAACGCGAGATAAAGTGCTGCTCAACCTGATACTGGCAACCGGGGACAACCTAATCAGTGACCTAATGATCAATGGGAAGCTGGGCGACAGTGACCATGTGCTGATCACCTTCACCATCTGCCGTAAAGCTGGCAAGTCAGTCAGCAATACAGAAGTCCTTGACTTTAGGAAAGCGGACTTTGACAAGCTCAGGAGGCTTGTCGGCAAGGCCCTAAGGGACCACAGCCCCAAGGGGAGGAGAGTTCAGGAAGAGCG
>NW_005842403.1:685257-689830 GCF_000455745.1 Alligator sinensis | reverse complement strand
ATTGGACCCCTGCTAAACCAGATGGGACAACTGACAACTGACGCCCAGGAAAAAGCCAACCTATTAAATGGGTACTTTGCGTCAGTCTTTCATCAGTCCCACGGGATGCCCATGCCCATTACAGGACAGGGAGGCCCTCCAACAATGCTGACCTCATGAAGGAACACCTTGAGAGGCTGGACACCTTCAAGTCAGCCGGCCTTGACAATCTACACCCCAGGCTACTCAAGGAGCTGGCGAGCATCATAGCCCAGCCCCTGGCACAGGTTTTCGAGAACTCCTGGCGCTCTGCTGAAGTGCCTGAAGATTGGAAGAAGGCCAATGTGGTGCCTATCTTCAAGAAAGGGAGGAAAGTGGATCCAGCAAACTACAGACCCATCAGCCTGACCTCTATCCTGGGCAAGGTCTTGGAAACGACTATCAAAGAGCCCATCCTTAACAGACTAGCTGACAGCAATATCCTGAGGGATACCCAGCATGAGTTTGTTGCGGGTAGGTCTTGCTTGACCAATCTCATTTCCTTCTACAACCAGGTGACCTATCACCTGGACAAGGGAGAGGAGATTGATGTCATATATCTTGACTTCAAAAAAGCCTTCAATCTGGTATCCCATGATCACCTCTTGGCAAAACTGGCCAACTGTGGCCTTGGGTCCACCATGATCTGCTGGCTGGGGAATTGGCTCCGTGGTTGGACCCAGAGGGTGGTGGTTGACATAAGTCAATCATCATGGTGCCCTGTGACCAGTGGGGTCCCCCAAGGCTCTGTCCTTGGACCTATATTGTTCAACATCTTCATTAATGATGTGGGCATTGGAGTCACAAGCGGACTGGCCAGGTTCGCCAACGATACCAAACTCTGGGGTAAAGCATCCACACCTGAGGACAGAAGGGCAATCCAGGCTGACCATGACAGGCTCATGAAATGTGATGCTGCGGCTAGTAAAGCGAGCAAAATACTGGCTTGCATCCATAGATGCTTCTCAAGTAAATCCCGGGACGTCATTCTCCCATTGTACTTGGCCTTGGTGAGGCCACAGCTTGAGTATTGAGTCCAGTTTTGGGCTCCATAATTCAAAAAGGATGTGGAGAAGCTTGAGCGAGTCCAGAGAAGAGCCACACACATGATCAGAGGTCAGGAAAACAGACCTTATGACGACAGGCTGAGAGCTATGGGGCTCCTTAGCCTGGAAAAGCGCAGGCTCAGGGGCGATCTGATGGCTACCTATAAGTTTATCAATGGTGTTCACCAGCATCTGGGGGAATGATTGTTCACCAGAGCGCCCCAAGGGCTGACAAGGTTGAATGGTTATAAACTCCAGAAAGACTGTTTCAGGCTGGACATAAGGAAGAACTTCTTTACTGTCCGAGCCCTCAAGGTCGGAATAGCCTGCCATCGGAGTTGGTTCAAGCACCCACATTGAATGCCTTCAAGAGAAATTTGGATGCTTATTTTGCTGGGATCCTATGACCCCAGCTGACTTCCTCCCCCTTGGGCAAGGGGCTGGACTCAATGATCTTCCAAGACCCCTTCCAGCCCTAATGTCTATGAAGTCTATGAAATCTATGAAACCAGAAAAATACCAAATTATATTCTAAAACGAAACATTTACAACATTGATTAATTTGATTTCAAAAACTATTTTTGTCCCGATTAACATGCGTTTGTGTAGTGTATGTAGAGGTGATTGCACAATAGCTTAAAATAAAGTCTTATGCTTGTATATTGGGGGGGGTTGGGTACAGGTTTGTGGGGGGCTGTGGGTGTGTCTATTGGGGTGGATAGGTTTGGGGGGATGGGTGTGGGGTGAGGGAGCATGTGGATGTGTGTGTGGATATGTGGGGTGTGAGTGGGTATGGGGTTTGTGGGGGGCTGTGTTAGGGAGGGTGGCTGGGGTGTGTGTGTGGGGGTCTGCATGTATGGCAGTGTGAGGGCAGTGTGGGTGCGTGTGTACAGTGGGGGGGCGTGGGGGACTCACCCTATGAACACACATACACACACTCTGTCCTTCCCTCCCTCTGTGCACACACGCACGCGCGCACACGCACACACACCCCCCTTCTGCTCCTGGCCCCGGGGTACTGGCATGGGCCCCATGCTCCTGCGGTCTGGTGATACAGTTGGGAGCCACGTAGTGCTAGAGCAGTGTCCAGGCAGGAAAGCAGGGGAATGGCTGGGGTGGGGCAGGGTGGGGATGGGGTGGGGTGGGGCAGGGCTGCTGGGTCCTGCTGCCCCTGGCCTCTGCCATCGGCAGGCAGCCAAGAGCTCATAAATATTAATTTTCTAAAATTTTTAGGAGACCCTGTGGGCTGGGTAGAAAGGCGTTGTGGGCTGGATCTGGCTCATGGGCCATATTTTGCAACCCCTTCCCCACTCCCCCACAGCCTAAGCCCTCCTATTGATTCACTCAGGTCATTTAGTCCCTCACTGGGAACCTCTTGGCAGCTGGCCATGGTGCTTAATCTGCTGCTAGGTGGTGTTTTGCCTTGGGCTTTTCCCTGTGGGTGCAGAAGTCCTGGGTTCAAATCCCAGGGGTCCTGACAGCCCTAAAACAGGAGAGTTCTTGTCTTATGTATTTATGCAGATATTTTCAGTTATGAAACTGTTTAATCCTTTTTCATTCTTAACAGCAAACCATCTCCTTTTAGCAGCTGATTACATACATGTCTTAGTTTTACTGGTGCCCCTCTCCTAGTGGTATAAGAGAGATAAAGGGAGCAGCTGATTTGCTTCTCTGTCATTCATTATGGCATCCCTCCTCCCCCTACACCACTCACCTTTTACCCTAATGAACAAATCTAACACCTTTTAATCTCTCCTAATACCAGGGATATGCCATGTCTCTAATAATTTCTGTTGCTTGTTTTGTGGACTATTCTCATTTCTGTCCAGCTGTTGGGTAATCAAAGATGAACTCAGCATGAGGCTCAATGAGGGTGTTTCTAAGATAGCCAAGACCAACATTTTACAGCACATTGATACTTCAAAGCCAATTCACTACTTTACAGACAGCTAATGTAAAGAAAGCCTGATTGTGGTTATTGAGGCCAGTAACTAAACATATTGCTGCATGCTGAGCATGCTGAAAGCAGTATGAAAGCCCCACTGGGAGCCCTGCTAAGAGAAAATTACAAGACTGGAACCTCATGGTCATAAGGGCATGTGTTGCTATTGCGAAGTCATTGCAGGTTGAGTAAGGTTGCCATCTGTGCAATCTACACTTTTAAAAAAACCCTGTGCTTCACCACCTCCGACACCAACAGCTTTCACTAAAAGTTTGGAATAGAAGTAAAATCAGGCTGATTGCCTGATTCCCTGCCTCTGCTACAACAGCTTCATTATGCACAGAAACAAAGGAGAGAACCACTTCCTAACTGCTTATACCTGGCTAACAAGATCCTTGTTTCCTCAGTTGAAAGAAGACACCTCCACTGGCCACTATGCCCAGAGATTCCCACAGAGGCAAATTAGACTTGAAAGGACAACTGATTCTATGGCAGCCTGCACTAAACAAGAATATTAGCACAAGCCTCATGTGGAGGCTACACGTGGGAAATAGGACAGAGCCTTCAGAAATGCTGCACACCAACTCCTTGGCAGTTGTGCATTTCTCAGTCAGAATTCTTGTTCAGGATGGTAGGTGCTGCTGAAATACCAACAATACAAGCCTGTCTACCCAAGAGATTTTGCTAGTGGTACTGGTAAAACTACCTTATAGAGACACACATTATCGAGTAGGGGAGGATTTTTCTGGCTTAGTTTAAAGTATTTGTAAAAATGTGTACATATACCAGTATGATGATAGTGCTTTAAACTCACACCCTAACTCAACACTCACCAGGCCTCAGCAGAGCAAGAAGAGTGTACAGAAGGCCATGTAAGACACAGACAGAAGTGACAATTTTCACCCAATCTGACCTCTGAAAGTGCTCTACAACCACGACCAAACACAAGTGTATGGCTGCAGAGCGCTGTAAAAAGGGCCTAAGGGTTGAATGAGTGTTCAGATGAAGATGCTCCAAAAAGGATTGCCTTCATTAATGTCTGTCTGCATGTGCTGGAAGCAAGCCTGGGCTGATGCAGATCAGCCTGCTCCCAATGTTGTTTTCAGAATGGGAGAGGGGGAAGGGAGTGGAGGGAGGTCAGTCTGAGATTTTTTCAGCCAGCGCTGGAGGGTGGGGCAGGTGGATTGGAGCCTTGGATCTGAAGACAGGTGGGGAGAGGGGCATGGCTAGGGGAGAGTTGCTGCAGACTCACAGCCATTCCAAACTGCAGCTGAATTCCCCAACCCCTGGGACAAAACAGTGAACACCTGTTGGGTCTGGGGGACCACTGTAACTCATAGCGCTTCTTGCAAAGAACTACGAGTTCCAGCAGGAAGCTGCACTTCTGTCTGCACCTATAGTTCTCTGGTTTGCGTGCTGTCAGCTAGGCCTGTGCAAAGCAGCTAGTATTCGCTTCGGATTTGGATTCAGCCGATTCAGAGGACAGTGATTCGATTCGGTGATGGGGGGAGGGGGGGTTAAGGGGGCTTGTGTAGAGCCCCCCAAGACGCATGGGGCAGTGGGGACT
>NW_005842403.1:679153-685194 GCF_000455745.1 Alligator sinensis | reverse complement strand
TGGGGGAACTGGGGGGGGAGCAAGGGGGCTGGCAGGGGTCCCCCCATGGTCCCCTCCCCCAGCCCCTAGTACTTACCAGCTCTGAGTTCAGCTGAAGCTCCCTACTGCAGCCACCAGGGCCTGCCTGAATCATCAAAGCTCTTCAAATCTTTGCTGAAGATTCAGAGAGCTTTGAATCAATTCGGACCTTTAAATTGGTCCCCTGATTCGATTCACATTTGGAGATTTGGCCACCAAATCGGGCTGAAACTCCTTCAAATCGAATCACCACCTGAAGCTTCACACATCCCTACTCTCAGCCTTTTCCACACTCTCCTGATAAGAGATAGGAAATGGAATACTTTTGTAGGATCCCTTCTCTCAGGTTTCTCACATGCTGCAAGCAGCCAGCCAACAAAAACTTTCAAGTCTAGCCCTGGTTTACTGAGAAGAGAAGCAAGGAGATGCAATGAAACAGTTTAAATGAGACTAGCTTCAGAATCAGTTTTTAGCAACGAATGAAGGCAGGTTCATGAATATCATTAGGCAGCCAGGTAACTCAGATGCCCCGTGCCTGTAGTCCCTGGTACCTTAACCTCTTTTGCAAACAGACACCAATTATAAGTTTTGGTGCCTCGTCCCACTGCACACACAGCTGACTAGGAAGTATCAGAAGCAGAGTATTCCTCCAGCCAGGGATCCCAGCAAATACTTGCTGAGATCCAGGTGATTTGGGGATCATAAAAAGGGAAGAAGGGATTCAAAGAACTTGTTAATAGTTCTATTTCTGCATCTCAGACATCCTCAGGTGGTAGCAATTAACTTTGGCTTTCAGGCCACCTACAACCACCAACCACTTGGGCCAGAATGGGGGAGGCGGGCAGAAGGAAGGGGAAATTTCCCAGGCTATCCTGGCTTTAATAATTTTTTTAAGGTAGAGTAGCTCTGATTTCTCAAGCCTGCTAGAATGAGTCTTCACATTGCAGTCCTGAGATGAAAAGTGTCTGCAGAATTGTGTACTAATCATGTACAAAAACACCCAATCTCCTCTAGCCTGGGGCACAGTTTACACTGACAAATGCATCAAACCAGAGTGAAAGGACAGGAATTCTAGAGCTGCACAACGAGAACAGCTACAGAGTCTCCCATTTCAAGGCAGCTGAAATCTCAAGGAAAAGAAAAGAGCTGAAGACATCCATCCTCTGCAATGAAACAGAGCCTGGGCTCCACAAACAATTTATGCAGAAAGACAATTTGAAAAGCCCCAGGCATCCTGGCTTTGTGGTTTCTTAATAAGCACATTGCTAATAAATTAATTATCTGGCAGATTATATCCCTCTGGTTCAATATAAATCTCATTCCTTCACCAGAGGCTTTCCAAAAGAATGCAGAGCAGCATAAACTAGCTGAACAGACGTGAAACCTGCTCACTGCTGAAAATCTGTGGGACCAAAGGCAACAGAGGAGGGCTCTCCAGCATAACAGCAACCAGCTCTGTTACCTAGAGCTAATTAGGCAAATGCTGCTTCTCATTTGGTATTTTATTTTCATTTTTAGATTTGTCTATGCCAAGATGCATTTATGGATATAACACAAGTACAACTCAGCCATGGATATGCGCCAGAGTAAACCATCCAGCAAGGGATGCAGAAGGTTGCTGGTGTGTCACCCCAGGAAAGAATAATGCCAGTCCTAAAATTTGTTCAGGCCCCTCCTTCAGCACACAGTTTGATTCTTCAAATAGAAAATTCACAGTGGGAGCATCTACATATTCCTATTAATGCATAGGAATAAGATCCAGAGATTATTGCTCCAGAAATTATTGTTGCTGGGTGCACATCTGCATGTGTGCCCAGGATCACAGGACGCTGAGCTGGGGCAGAGCAGTCCCGGATGACAGAGGGCCTCATGGGTCAGCCAGCCAGCCCAAGGCTGCTCCCCCTGGCTCAACATGCTGTGGAGAGGCTGGCTGGGGTATGAGGGTGCTTCAGCACAGGGTAACTGTCAGGCAGCCCCCACTGAAGCACTCGTAAATATAAGTAAATACTATCCTGCTGTGGAGTAAAAAACTCTGCAGCAACGCATATGTAGACACTGGAGGGGCTGGTTGGGGCACTGGATGGGCAGCCTCCTGCTTAAGATATTATGTTAACATTCAAATCATGGCAGGCGAGTCAGGGCAGACTGCCCTAGGCAGGTGGGTGGGCTAGCTTGAGACTTAGCCCCAGGTCTCATGCAGGGGGCCCCCTGTCATGGCACAACATATATTCTAGTCTGCTAGCTACTTAAACTCAGTGTGAGAGAAGAGGATTCAACATTAGTCTTTTGCTGATATGGCTGTCTTCTCCAAAGGGCCATTAAGAGATTCCTGGAAAACCAGGAAATACAGAAGAGGGGCCACAACAGCTTTGGTTATCTGTTTTAGATGTCATTAACTTCAACAGAAGGAGGCCTCACCCTAAGAAACTACTTTTCAACTTCTGTGTCTACAGCAGGGGTGGGCAAAATATGGCCTGCGGGCTGCATCCGGCCTGCAAGGCCATTCCATCCGGCGTGGAAGCCCCAGCAGGGGCTTCTGGCCTGAGAGTATGTGGCTACCCTGGCGGTGCCGGAACCTCAGGAAAGGGGGGAGGGGCTGCTTTTACCCTGCCATGCTCAGCTTTTCCCCGGGCTCCTTCCCAGAGAGGAGAAAAGCAGTCCCTTCCCCGCCCCATGGCCGGCACCCTATGCTGCAGCCACTCACAGCCCGCAGGTACAGACAGCCCCATGCAGGCTGCGAGCGGCTGCAGCATGGGATGCCAGGCACGGGGCAGGTGAGGAGCCACTTCCCCCCCACCCCTGCGCTCAGCACCACCTTGTAACCTGGCCCCACTGCAAGCCAGGCCCCATGCCGGCTCTGGCCTTGCCCGTCGGGACTGCATGTGTGGTGGCAGCAGCTGCGGCCCCCCACTTGCCATGCCGGGCACTGTTTGCCACCACCATCTCTGGGCTGCCCAGCGTGTGAACTCCAGGAAGGCAGCAGCAGCAAACACTGCCCATTGTGGCAAGTGGGGGAGCCATAGCTGCTGACAGGCGAGCCCAGAGCTGGCTTGGAGCCTAGCCTGGCAGTGGGGCTGGGTTACAAGCTGGTGCTGAGCATGGGGAAAAGCGGCTCCTTGCTCGCCCCGTGGCCAGCGCCCCGTGTTGTAGCCACTTGCAGCCCGTGTGGGGCTGCCTGTGCCTGATCCAGACAGCCCCGCATGGGCTGCGAGCACCTGCAGCAGGGGACACTGGCCACGGGGTGGGAGAGGGGTTGCTTTCCCCCACTCTCAGTACCAGCTTCTTCCCTGCTGGCGAACAGGGGGTTGGGGCTGTGCGCTGTCCCCTGCCTGTACTGCGGGGCTGGGGGAGCACTGGGTGTGAGTGCACGGGAAGCCAGCCAGAGCACGGGGCCTGCACCGGTGTCCCGGGGCTAGTGCCGGCGGGGCCCAGAGCAGGGTGGCAGGAGCGCGGGGTCCCAGCTGACAGGGGCTCTAGGAAGCCGGGCCAGCTCCCCTCTCTCCCTGCTAGTGCAGCCCAGCCTGGCTCCACAGACGCCTGCCAGCCTGTCCCCACTTTGGGGCCCCACCAGTGCTGGCACTGGGACATTGGTCCCAAGACATTGGGACATTGGTCCCAAGATGGTGACCAGGGGACAGGGCATCTGTCAAGGGGTAGGGCTACCCATGTGGCCCTCAACAGCCTGCCAAAACTGGATAAGCGCCCCTCCACCCAAAATAATTGCCCTTCCCTAGTCTATAATCTACTGTTACCTATTAGACCCTTCGCCACCAACCTGACCGGGCCACTGAAATAGCAGCTCTGAAACTGCTAGGAAATTTAATCCACTTGAGATCTTACTCTCTGTAAAATTTCTGCCCTATCCTTACCACAACAGCAATGTCCTCTTTTGGTGCAAAATAGAAATGCAATCCTGCTGTTCTCTGCATAAACACATGCCCCCAGAGGCTGCGGGGGCATGGCGACTGCCCACAGGCAGCGGTGGTAGCAGGGGTGTAGTAGTGGGGAGCTCCCACAGCTGGTAGTGGGGGGCAGTGGTGAGTGCTGACCGGCAGTTGGCGACCACCCGCAGACACTGCCAGGAGTGTTGGCAGTGGCCAACAGCAATTGGCAACTGCCCACAGACACCGGCGGTGGTGGGGGTGGGGAAGAGGAGCAGGGGGAGGCGTGATAAGCAGCAACTGCCTGGTGCTTCTTTCAGGAGGTTCACTGCCAATCTCATGGGGTGCATCTGCACCTGCATACACCCCCTACACGTCACCAATGCCCCTCCACCCCAAATGGTACAAGCACCTGCTCTGGACACTTTTAAGAAACACTTGGATGCCTATCTTGCTGGGATCATTTGACGCCAGCTGACTTCCTGCCCCTTGGGCAAGGGGCCAGACTTGATGATCTTGCGAGGTCCTTTCCAGCCCTTATGTCTATGAAAATAAGTCTGCAGTGAGCTGCATGGAAGCTTCTCCTCAGCCCTCAGATGATTTGTAAAGCTACATTATAAAAGGAACGGATGTCAGGATCCTTGGAAATGTGTTCTGACCTAACTGTCCATAAAGCTCTGTTGTGCTCAGCAGGGACATGAAACATGCTCACTACACATTTATCATTAGAAATTCTGTGTAAATTAGATTCAAGATGCCAGATGCCAAAACAACTCTTTCATTTTGCTACAAATAAACTAAAAACCACCATCCCTCCATAGTGCAGCATTAACCAGTCACACTTTTGGTTATGTTTAGAAATAGTCCCAGAAGGCAAAGTTCAAATCTGTTCTCAAAGTTCAGGGTGTCCCAACTTGGAAACTTATTCAGGAATATCTTCAGTTACCTCAGGACAGTGATGAAGCATTTCTGGAGTCATTACACATCAAACAGTGACAACAAAGAGAGATTCATGATTTCTGGGAGCTTGCATCTTGAGGGAACCTTGCTCTGGCTAAGAATAGACAGTGAAAAAAGCCCGAGGCTGCATTGATTCAGTCTTTGCCAGTTTGTCTAAACTGAAAAGATTGAATCAATAATCAAATGAGCAGACAATCACTTTTGATTGAGGAAATGCAGCCACATGTCTGCAGCAGTTCAAACCAGAAGCCAGGGGGCACTAAAGCACTCCTGCCAGCCACTGCCAAAAGGAAGAAAGAAGCCCTCCAAGACTCTCCCCCCACCGATTCATGTGATGCTGAATTCATAAAAGCTTGAACAAGGATAGAAGAAACTGAAGAACTACACAGCTTGGTGGTGTGTTTACTTCCTCTTCCTGCCGCCCCCGAGGTCTCCGGGATTTACAGTCCGCAATCACAGCAGCAGGACTCTGCAGGGTTGCTCATCACTTCTTCTTCCTGCTTTCAGGTGCCTCTGGGACTTGTAGTCCACAGTTCCAGCCAGCAGTAAATAAGCAGGGCAGGGCAGCTCCGTATTTGGGGAAGGAGAGTTTAACCCCCCTCCTTGGCCCCACACCCCATCTGCGGCCTGCCTGGGGGAGCCAGTGAGCCATCCCTCACTGCTCTAGATAAGGAGCAGAGGGGCAGGACCAGCCCTGCTTTCTGGAGCAGACAGCACATCCTAGCCCAGGGCTGCAAAGCATAATGGGATGCTGGGGGACTCTGATTTAACTTGAACCAGGAAGGGATCTGAGACAGAAGTTTCATAAACCAGTTTGACCTAAATCAGTTTGATACTACATTCAACCAGGACTCCAAGATCCCTTTCCGCTTCTGTGCCACCCAGCAGGTCATTTCCTAGGCAGTAGGTATGCTGGACATTTTCCTCCCTAGGTGCAGCACTTTGCACTTCTCCTTGTTGAACTGCATTCTGTTGTTTTCTGCCCACTTGTCCAACCTGTCCAGATCTGCTTGTAGTTGTTCCCTGCCCTCCGGCGTGTCCACTTCTCCCCACAGTTTTGTGTCATCCGCAAACTTGGACAGAGTACACTTCACTCCCTCGTCCAAGTCGCTGATGAAGACATTGAAGAGTATCGGTCCAAGGACCAAGCCCTGCGGGACCCCACTGCCCACACCCTTCCAC
>NW_005842403.1:670963-676902 GCF_000455745.1 Alligator sinensis | reverse complement strand
GCGGCTTCGGCAATGGTGTCTCGAGGCAGGCTTTGGCTTCCTGGACAATGACCCGCACTTCACAACGAGGGACATGCTCAGTTGGGATGGGCTTCACCTGTCCCCCAAAGGTAAGCACGTGTTCTCTTCTAGATTGGCGGATCTCCTCTGGCAGGCTTTAAACTAGGCTTGTCGGGGGGAGGGGAAGATGAGGGCAGGGGAAGCTGTGGACCACCAAACAATGTGGCACCCACAAGGACAGCCCAGCCTGAAGAAGGAGAACATCGGGAACCTGCAAGCCATGGGGCGGCCAGCAGTACAGCACAGGTAAGCAATAAGCAGGTAAGAAATAAGGGGCCCCTTGGGATTTGGAGCTGGGGGGCAGCAAAAGCACCAGTCACAGGGCTCAAGTGCCTATATACTAATGCTAGGAGCATGGGGAACAAGCAAGATGAACTAGCTTGTTCTCCATCTCTCTAAAGGAGAATCCATTTTTAAAGTTTGTTGATCCATTTTTTAGAGTTTGTTCATGACCTTTTCATATATTCTCATGACACACTTTTGGGTCTCAATCCACGGGTTGCGAAATGCTGATCGAAGTTATGTAGTTTTCTTTAAGCAATGCAGTTTAGATCGGTGTGTTTCAGTGCCAGACAAGAATGTTAATGTAATGATCATAAAGCTTCCTCCTCTTCAGGTGTTAACGTTAGATTCACAGGAATAAGTTATCAAAAGTTGGCATGAGCCTACCATTTTAATAGATATCTGGTCAGTTTCTAAACTCGGTCACAAAAATCCATGCTAAATCTGGTCATATTTATCAGCATACATCTGCTTGAAAGGCAACTGTGCTGCAAACAGTACCTTACAAGGGTGGGCTAGGGCTACTTTTTATGAGTAAGAAGGCATGGAAGCATTGAGCACATATGGACCCACAACCTTGGAATAATTTTGGTGGAAAGCAACATCAATAGACGTAGTTCATTTGAAATCAACTTCTCATAATCCACCTGACCTATAAAGGGTCTACCTGTACTTGGCACTACCAAATTACATGGAAATAATCTGCGATGTGACAGAACTGCAGCAGTGAACAGGTTCTGCAAGCGGCCAGGATTTACAGAACCTTCATTCCAAACTACTACCCAAAAAACTATGAGGAGCAAGAGAGATTACCAGCACTGACTTACAGTGTTCAGACATTCGGAAGGGAGGCGCAGCCATCAGAATCTTTACGGGAACCAGCATAATCTCCAACCACATTGTCACGAGCTGTGCAAAGCCTCAACACTGAATTGGCAGTCAGGCGGGAATACACTGCAAGTCCAACCAAAGTTCTGAGTGTGGATTCCTATTGCTGTGTCTGATGTTTTTTCCAGGTGTATCTCAGGAAAACAGCATTCAGAGAAAGGGAAACCGTGCCTGTTGCTTCGTCTTCTTTTAACGGGAAGATGCAAACGTTTGGTATCTTTGTGTTTCTTTAGCAAGGGCTGCTTGTGCTCCCACATTGCACGCTACAAAGGAGATCTGGTCTTGGCCCCTGCCCTGATAATATTAGCACTTTGTTCCCTGCCTGTAACTTGGCCTCACTTTTGCCTTTTTAAACAGCACCAACACATTTGAAAGTAGCAGGATGGTGGACTTAATTTCAGACAGACAAGCCAGCTCTGAGTTTCTCTCTCTAAAATCCACTTTTGTGACTTAAACCACAAAATGTTCTATTCATGCAACTTCAAGATTATGACAAAAGCAGAAATCTGGTGTCAGCTGGAATTGATAACAATAATGTCTATGCCAGTAATTCTCAACTAGGGTGCTGTGGCACCCTGGGGTGCATTGAGATCCTTTCAGTGTTGCCATATAATGTTAGCACTACTAGGTATGCAAATATGATTCCCAAAATAAAACTAGAGATTTCAAATAGGAATCCAGAGTATTAAAAACATTCTGACCTGTTGTGGTCTTTGAGTCCTTTGCAATAGAATCAATATATTATTTTTCTATAGTCAAAAACTGAGTGAAAACTAAGAGATGACATTGTCCAAGGGGTGCCTTGAGTTTATCACAGGGTGACCTGAGTCTAAAAAAGTTGAGAACCACTGGTCTATGCTGATAAAACAGGACATATTGTTTAAAGTGCTTTTTGATACATACAGTCAAACCAGTGCCTGTGAAAACATTTGGCTCCTTGCTGACTTCAGATAACCCCCTGATTTTGAGTTACATTGCCTGATCTCTCCCCACAAAGCTTGATCCAATCCCAGTCCCTTACCAGGACTCTTTCCTCCTCAAATTATGGAGAACACCATTCATGAAATCACCACCAGTAGGACACACACAGTCTGATGCTGCAACATTAATAGCTCTCTTGAGTACATGCCACCCAGTTTTGGGGTCATAACTGGGAAGTCTGGTGTCCCAGCTGGGGTGAGGGAACAGGCACTGGAGGAGGGTGCTGGAAGGGGAGTATTTTACCAGACACTTGGAAGACCCTCAACTGCTGCCACTGTGCCACTGTCTCTGCTAACACTGGGGACTGCTACTGCCACCCCAGCCACTACTGCATGGGCTCCTTGAACATCACAGCTGCTGCTGCTGTTGTGCCCCTCCCCACTCCAATTGGCACTTGAAGTTGGTGTCCCGTTTGCCTGCCCTTGGCTACACTACCATCCGCATTAATCTCCTATAGGTATACTGGCTCCTCATGGCTACAAAGTAAAATCTTACTATGGTCACTAAACTGAGTAAATATTAGGGCTGTGCAAAGCTTCAGGTGCCGATTCGGAGGAGATTCGGCCCAATCTGGTGGCCAAATCTCTAAATTCGAATCAAATCAGGGGACCAATTAAAAGGTCTGAATCAATCTGGAGAGCTTTGATGATTCAAGCAGTCCCTGCTGGCTGCAGCAGGGAGCTGCAGCTGAACTCCGAGCTGGTAAGTAGGGGGAGGGGACCATGGGGGGAACCCCTGCCCGGCCCCATCCCCTGCCTCCTCCCTGCTCTTTTTTTTAAATGCTGGGAGCTGGGGCAGGCGGGGCAGCCATTGCCGGGTC
The DNA here is from genome assembly GCF_000455745.1 of Alligator sinensis. Taxonomy (NCBI): domain Eukaryota; kingdom Metazoa; phylum Chordata; order Crocodylia; family Alligatoridae; genus Alligator; species Alligator sinensis. The sequence goes on along the minus strand of NW_005842403.1, from coordinate 673,871 downwards.
TGGGAGAGCGGGCAGGGGATAGGGCCTGTGCGATTCGGAGATTCAGCCAAATCAATTAGGGACAGTGATTCCAATCACCGAATCGAATCACTGTCCTCTGATTCATCCGAATCTGAATCCAAAGTGAATACTAACCATTTCGCACAGGCCTAGTAAATATATGCAGAACTCCAGGAAGGTACCAGTATTGTCAGGGTGGTCTCCATCAATATTGTTATCTGACTCCATTAGTGTTGTCTGGGGGTGAGATGTTGCTGGTCATGTCAAGCTCCCTCAGTTTGAATGATCTGTGTGCCGCTGTCAGGATATCCTCTGTGATGCTGTGCCCCAAACAACCTCACTGTTACAAGAAAGAGACCACAGGCTTCATTCAGTTCCTAGTAACAAGAAGGTGGGCCAGGTTTACTGTCTACAGACAAGCTTAGACACTAACATCCATAGTATTAACCAGGCCATTTTTAGGTACAATACAGTCATGAACATAACCCAGCACAAATTATTAAGGGTTCCCAGGTCCCTTTTTATAAACCAATTAAAAAAATGCATGTTTACAACATAGAAGACATACAAAAACTAAAACTCTTGGTTCCAAAATTATACCTTTTGTTAGACCAACTGAAAAAGCATTTTCCAGTTGGTCTAATAGAAGGTATCATTCTGGAACCAAGAGTTCTAGTTTTTTGTATGTCTTCTTGTCCCAGACCAACACGGCTACCAAGCACACCCCTGCTTACAGCAGATACATTCTAGTTCTCACCAATTACTAAAACATCTTTAGGTGACATCATCCACATACTACTTCTCACCTATTAATGCAATTTTCTCACCAGATGGGGACACCTGTTTGCCAGGCCACTCTGATCTTTGTTTTTGTGTTCTGTACTGGTCTTCCCAATTCACTCTCTATCTGATGATTTTTGGAAGCACCTCCAAAACAAACGAGCTACTTTTCCAGCACTTCTATGCAAGACATATATCATATGCCTAGTTTTGTATTCATTGGGACCTACTTCAGTTCAAGCCATTAGCAGGGCCCCTGTATGATTTATATATGGACTGACCTATGGTTACGTTAATCCATGCTTTAGCAAGGTCTACAATAAGGACATGGATACAAAAAGCAAGTAAAAATGTTAGAAAAGAAGGAACCACTTGTATTAGTTCTTTTTCTGGCCACTGCCCGATTTTAACTATGGTAGCAATAGCTATGCCACAGAAATTATTTTTTTCTTCTGTTTCCAATACATCCTTCTCCGCTTATCCGATATTCTACTAATATAAAGCAGGATTGATGCACAGCTAAAATGGATTTCTGCCAATCTCACATACTGTGGTACATACACTGACCAATGTCCCAGTGGACTAATGATTTATCAGGGCATGCCAACTCCTTGCTGAAAGCTCCTCTAAATTACACACAGCCTATTGTTTTGCTCATTCACTTGAATGATTGTGGGCCTAGTTTTGTATCCAAAAGCTTCCAATATAAAACAAGAGAAAAGGAAAGCAAACAGTGTACAATAGATAGAGCCCTAAGCACATTAAAACACCTGTTACTCATTTCACAGGGAGCTGATATACAAGTGAAAATCAAGACAGTTTATAAAATGGTCATCCTTCAAATAAGATTAGACTGGCAATAATCCAGCAAGTTAATGAAATTTCCTTGGAGTTCAGATTTCACATAGATCATAAACAAAACCTAGCAACATTTAAGTGAGACATTAATCCCTACAGAGGGCAATGGTGAAATGTATCCTGAGAAAATGAAACAAGAAATCATTTCATATACAGGTTTCCCTTGATTTATGCTGTACATGAGTTCCCGGAGAATGGCACGTAAATCAAATTTGCATAAAGTGAACCCACTTTATAATGTAACAAGTAGAGATCGGTTCCCATGGCGGTGAGGGAGGGAGTGAGGCTGGGACTAGGGAAGGGGCAGGGGGAGGGGTGCTGCTCCCAAGCCTGCACAAGGCAGCAAAGCAGAGGGAACAGAGTGGCACTCACCCCAGCCCTGGCTACAGCAGCCCTGGGAGCAGCCAGTGCCAGCTGCCTGCAGCCGTTGGACTGCGCCATGCTCCACCTGTCCCTGCTCACCTCTTCTCTCGGGCTGCACCGTGCCCTGGTGCAGGCAGCTGGTGTTGGCTACTCCTGGGACTGCTGCAGCTGGGGCTGGGGGGAGTGGGGCCACGGCCCTTTCCTCTCCCTCCACAGACTTACCTGCTTGGGCGGGGGGGGGCATCTATGCTGATTGCGTAAGAGTGAATTTACCTCACATATAATGAATTACGGCTCTAAATATGTCTCTCACATAAGAGCGAATTCTCATACAAAGAACCCACATAAATTGAGGGAAACTTGTACTGGAAACTGAAAGAGATGGGAGTCAATGTAGGCTTGAAAGCAATAGCAGGTATAGAAGAAGGCCTAATACTAGATACAAGAGGTGCGCGAAACGGGCCCTATTCAATTTGGATTTGGCCCAAATCGGGGACAGTGATTTGATTAATTGATTTGGATCACTGGCTCCAATTCTATTCGACCAAATCTGAATCTGAAGATTCGATGCCGATTCAGAGAATCAGTGATTTGGACATAGACATGACTTTAAATATTTCTTCTATATATCTTGAGTCAGCAGGCATGGCTCATGAACGCTGGAGCAGATGGGGCATCCCCCAGGAGTGCAGGGGGGCTCCCCGCGTACTTAGCGTCGAACCCAGAAGTGGACCAGAACTGCTTCTGATCCACTTCTGGGTTCCCCAGGGAGTGGGCTGGGCCGCCCTCCCCCGCACACCCTGGCTCGGTGATTGGCTGCAGGGGGACCCCGGGTGCCCCTCCAAACCAGAAAAGATTCGGAGAGCTTTGATGATTCAGGCAGTCGCCGGTGGCTGCAGCAGGGAGC
>NW_005842403.1:664154-670711 GCF_000455745.1 Alligator sinensis | reverse complement strand
AAGAAAAGCCCAGGGATTCACCGCTCGTGCAGCAGCCTTGGGGCTTTGGGGGCTCATGCAGAGCCCCCTATGTGGTGTGGGGTAGTAGGGGGCAGCAGGGATTGCCCCCACCAGCAGGAGCGGTGAGTCTGGGGGGTTTTTTGTTATTTTTTTTCTTAAAGGGCCAGAGCTGACCCAGGCAGGGCACCCATGGCGGGGGAGGGCGGCTCTGGGGGAAGAGAGGGGGGACGGGGGGCTCATGCAGAACCCCCCCTGCAGCATGGCGGGCAGTGGAGATCGCCTCCTGCCCAGGAGCACCCACTGAGTCAGGGCTTTTTTTTTAAAACAAGTGTCGGGAGCTGGGGTGGACAGGGCAGACGTTGCCAGGCTGGGAGAGCGGGCGGAGGATGGGCCTGGCCTAACTGATTCGGCCGTATCAAATCGGGATAGTGATTCAAATCACCAAACTGAATCACTGTCCCCCAAATTGGCCAAATCCGAAGCGAATACTAACCGTTTTGCACAGGCCTAATTTTAAATATTAAGAAACATGGATATGTTGCAATTAGGAGCACAAAAGGGAGGGGAGCCCTGGACCTGTCTCAGGGCTGGCTCCTCCTCAAAGCTGCAGATCCTAGAATACCTGAAGTCTCCAGCCCTTCAAGCAGTCCATCTGTCTTTTTACCCAGGGAATGTGGACTATGGAGGCTCATAAGATATGGAGTTAAATGCACTTCCAGGGAACTTCTCTGTGTGTAACTACTAATGCCGCTGCATGCTCTGACCACCTCTACAGAATGTTCCAATTTTGCTAAATCAGCAAACTCCAAGTCTACAATGTTTGTCAGAACATTTGTATCAGCTCTAGCTCTTGACTTAAACTGGAAAATTCAAAGGGGCCTGTGGGAGGTAGGGGCCCAACTACCAAGGAAAACCAAAGGCAGCTGTGCAACTAACCTCTTGCAAAATGGGATTGGACCTGAGCTGTCTCTGGTCCAGTGTCTTGTCTCTGACAGTAGCTAAAAACAAGTGCTTCAGAGAAAGGTATAAGAAATCCACAGAAGGAGATGCAGGATAATTTGCCCCCAAGTTAAGTCTCCCATAGTATACTATTTCAGACATAGGCGATGTGTAGGTGGGGCACAGGGGGGCACATGCCCCCTCCCCCCCCCCCCCCACACTGGCCCCCCGACAAAACCCCTCTGTGGGCAGTTGCTGCCCCCCCCTCACTGGGGACATGGCAGCCAGCGGTCCCTGCTCGCCACCTGCCACCACCCCCACCGCTGCCGACACCACTGCCGGTGTCTGCGGGTGGTCCCCGCTCACTGCCGACGCTGCTGCTTACAAATGGTGTCCCCCCAGTCTCAGGAGGCACCAGTCGTTCATGATACCAGAGTAACAGAGCATTCTGGGTCTGAGCGTGGCTACTCGCCTGCACCGACACACATGCTTCAAATGCAGAAATACACTGGTAAAGATGATTCAATGTCATTCCAAGCAGCTGTTTGCAACTGTGCTAGAGGTTTTGACAGCAACCAAAGACGGATGGCCTGAAATGTCCTCACTGGTACCTTTTCAGATTTTGAGCACGACTGGTGAATGGGGCATGCTTATGCCTGTCCAAGTTGGGTCATGCCACCACCACCATGTAGATATACCCCACAGTTAGGCAGTGGCTAATGCCCTGAGGCAGTCTGTCCTTCCTCCAGATTTTTTTCTTAGTATTATGACCACTCTAGAAAATCTAGTTACCCTATAAAGATCCAAAACTTTTATTGAATTTTCTGAGAACTTCGCCCCAAAGACCATCCAGTGACAATGAGTTCCACAATCTAATTAGGCGTAGGCATTTATTTTTATTAGTTTTGACCTTGCCACCTATGCAGGTTGTATTAAGATAGAAAGATCAGGAGTTCTCAACCACCCTTTTCTAATCCATTTACTCTATAAAATTTTATCGTGTCACCCAACAAGGAAAAAAATCCATCTAGTGCCAAGTTCTCCTGGGAGCATTCAGATCTCTCATCTCTGCTCAGCTAGTTCAAGATGCAGGGCTAAGGCATAAACCTGGTGCTAGATGCACCTTTTCCATTATGCCACAGTTTCTTCACACAGCTGGTTGGAGCAGCTCCTCATTGTTTATCACAGGAACTTTGCTAGTCCGTTGTCTCTTGCTATCTGGCCAACTTCACCAAGCAGATAGGAGAAAGAATCTGAAACCCATCTGATTTGTCGAATCCAACCACAGCAAATACAGATTCCTTTTCTAGGGGTCCCTGTGTTTGTGGGGACTTGGGTTATTTAAATGAGTGCCATAACACAAGTTTGAAATACCTGAGATACTTTTAGCCAAAGGAACTGGTTAATTTAATGTCACATCTTTCCAACATTTCGAAACTGAGTCCACCAATTGAAGGATAACAACATTACTTTGTGAAGTATCAGGTAGGTGAGCATGCTGTATAATGATGGCAGATGACAAACACTGAAGTATTTTGTTCTTGAGATGGGCATAAGCAGTTATAGGAGCATAGGAAAGGAGGTCTGGAAGGGACCTCATGAGGCCATCTAGTTCAGCCTCCTGCTCAAAGCAGGATCATCCTTAACTAAACCATCCCAACCAAGTGTCAGTTGAACCTGGTCTTGAAAATTTCCCAGGATGGAGATTCCACAACCTCTCTGCATAGCATGTTCCAACGCTTGATCACCTTAATGGCAGCTATGCTGGTGGCCAGAGCCATAAGGCACTTCGTTTTTAAGAACAAGATAATCTGACTGGGCTTCTCACGGGGTCTCCAAGGGTTTGTCTATATTACACAACTGCTGCCACTATGGCTAGGGACAGCAGTAAACCAGTTTAAGTGATCAGAAACTGGTTTAAACCTGTAACAGAACAGAAGCTCAGTGCACATAAACCAGTTTCAAAATGGCTGAAACTGGTTTAAGATAAACCTGGTTGAATGTAGTATAAGACTGATTAAGGTCAAACTGGTTTATGAAACTTCTGTCTCAGACCCCTTCCTGGTTCAAGTGAAATCAGAGTCCCCCAGCATGCTTTGCAGCTCTGGGCTGGGCTGTGTTGTTTGCTCCTGAGAGCATGGCTGGCCCCGCTCCTTTGCTCCCTAGCTGGAGCAGTGAGGACTGGCTGACAAGGAGAGGGGGAGCAAGGCCAGCTGGGGATGCAGGCTGGCCTACAGGAGGGGAACTGCCTCCCATCCCCCCCCACCCCCGGGCAAACCCTGGCAGGGGTCTGGGGCCAGGGAGGAGGGTTAAACACCCCTTCCGCCACTCAAACTGACTGCTAGCTGCCACTGTGAACTACAAATCCCAGAGGCACCTGGAAGCAGGAAGAGGGAATCACCAGCACCCCTGCAGAGTCCTGCTGCTGTAATTCTGGACTGCAAATCCCAGAGACCTCAGGGGCAGCAGGAAGAGGAAGTGAATGCACAGCCAGACAGCCCAGCTCTAGTTCCCCTTCCCTTCCCCCACCCTCCCTGCCTTCTGGCCTGAGCCACTGTAGGCACATGGCTGCATTTTCTGAATCAAAGGTAAATGTCTGTTCACTTCTTTTTCAGTTTAATCTGTGCAGTTTAGACTAACCTGCAAGGGCTGAATCAATTTATGAATCGGGGCAATTGCCCTGAGCCTCACAGATGGTGCTGTACAGGCCCCGCTGTGGCCACCACTCACTGCTGCTGCTGAGCGCTGCTGGCTCTAGCTGCTCACCACCCCCTCCCCTCCACCCTCCCTGTATGCTCCACCGGCTCCCGCTGCTCCCCCCCCACCCCCGCTCTGGCTGCTCACCACACACTGCCCCTGGGTCCCGCGCAGTCTGATATGCCCTGGGCCCCACACACCGCTAGGGACGGCTCTGGCTATATCAGCAGAACCACCTAGTGGAGACACTGTATGTGCCAGCAAAAACCTTCCGTCAGCTCCTCCTCAGTAGATGCTAAATCAACAGAAGTCTTTTCCTGTCAGCCTAGCTGCATCCACACCGTGCTTTTGCTGGCATACTTATATCATAAATGGGTGTGGCCTTTTTCCAGTCCTAGCCCACGTGGCTATACAAGCAAAAGTTTGTAGTGTAGACAAGAATTTTATGGCTGATGAGATTTTTAGAAATCTCTCTTTGAAAGGAAAGTTCTGTGTTTTTGATAGACGTTTCCCCAACAAACCAGACTGCAGGAGCTCTGCAATTTTTTCCATCTTATGCCAAATCCCAGGTTTCAAACCCAGAGCATATTTAGACCACAACTGTAGATAGGTACTCATGTGAAAATGTTGTTACAGGCCAATGATATACAAGAGTAAGCATTAGTACACCGCTTTTTGAGGTGTACTGCTACTATAGACAGGATTTTTGTGACTAATCCCTGCTTAATCAAGAGGACAAACAGGAGGACTGGGTGTTATAAGTGGTGATGCTATTTGCAACGTGAAGGTCACACAACAGCATGGAAATGCACATCTTTTAAAATGACACCTCCAAACCAATCCAGGAGGGCAAATAGGGAATAACTGACGCCAGTGTTAACATGTGGAATTTTAACTTTCTGATACAAGATTTGACCCTGTAAGGAACAGTAAGGAAAGAGGCAGGAAGCAAAAAGTGCCCATTGCTTTGAGAAAGAAGTCTTTGTTACTAGGGTCCATAACAAGAATATAAAATCATAGAAAATTAGGGTTGAAAAGGACCTCAGGAGGTCATTGAGTCCAACCCAGCTGCTCAAAGTAGGACCATCCCCAACTATATCATCGCAGTCGAGGCTTTGGCTAGCCAGATCTTAAAATCCTCCAAGGATTCCACAACCTCTCTGGGTAACCTGTTCCAGGCACAGGAAGCAATCACCCAGCTACCAGCACTCCCAGCTGCTCAGAGCACATCCCAAACACACAGCCCACCAAACAAACACTCAGCCAGCCAAACACACACTGGAATATGCAGAGGTCACTCACAGAAAGACCATAAGCTGGATAATGTGAACAGAAATCACTATAGCAGTTATGCTCAAAGTTTGATTTGCTCACAAAAGCCCAAAGCTAAAGTCCTGTCTCCTCTATACTAAGGGAACCATCTACTATACCCTGTTATGTGGCAGAACAAATTCATCTCTCCAAAACGAAACACCAGGGGTCCTTCAAGCTTTTCTATATCACTATGAAACTTATGTGTAAGGAAATCTTATGTGTATTTTAAGAATATTTTAAGGAAATTTTAAAGAGAACATGTATTTTAACAACATTTCCTTCAAATGAGGCCTTACTCTCATTTGAAAAAAAAAATGTCTGTCCATAGAGGCAGGTAGGCTTCTCATTGACACTCAAAGTTCCCACTCTTCCACTTCAGAGGACCTAAAAACCTCCACTCATGTCCTTACTGGAGCCAAAAGTTTCACTAGTAAATGAGCTAACTGGGCCTCATCAGCAGAACAGAGGGAAGGAAGAAAGGAAGGGGGAGAGTGGGGTTCAGGATGCTGAGTCTCTTAGGCCATCTGACATTGGCAAGCATGTTGCATCACCTTGCATTTCCAACAAATTATATTTCTATCATGAGTTTATATCCTACATTAGATGCTGAAGGTGCCAAACAATCTTTTTAAAGTCATAGATATCTCCTTGGCCTTCCACAAGTCCCAAAAATAAAACAAGAAGTACTTTTTAATTACATATTTATTTTTCATGCCATTAACATTGCCCTTAACTGTCTTGCTCTATATTGGAATACATTCAGTCCTAACTACCAAAGCTGTAGCAAGCTCCCTCAGTGCCCCAGATACAGAGAGGGAACCACCCCTGCCAACCACTGGAGAAAAGGGGAAAGGGGGTAAAGTTTTATCTGCCATGGCCAAGCTCGCCACACTCTTGTGGCAGCTACTGCAGTGACAGCATGGGCTTGGGCTGCTATGGCTGGGGGACAGGCCCACTGCACAGTGGCTGCAGCAGCGTCAAGCCATGGGATCCCCAGGGACTGCCAGTATACACCCACTCTAAAATCAGCACCCAGGGCTGGTGCCCTGCTTGCTCGCCCCTAGATACACTATTGCTAACTGCAGCTATTTAGCCTTACAGCTCCTGTTACATTAACTAAAATGTGCACAGAGCTCACAATGCATCACACTAAACCAGGCTTGTCCAACATATGGCCCGCAGGCCACCATGCAGCCTGCCAAGCACTGCCATGTGGTCCACCAAGCCATTTTCTGAGGCCCGTGGTGCTGCAATGGGAAATGAAAGTAAACACTGTTTAGTTTCATTCCCACCCCTTGCCCCTCCCCCAGCCTCTCAGCAGCTTCCTAATGGCTGCTGAAGGCCTGGGGAAGGGACGAGGTTCCCACACGCACCGTGTCAGCTTGACGTTGCCGATGCGTTATGGCTTCTCCCCTCCTCCCTCATTTCACGGTGTCCCTTCCTCGCCCCACCCCTCCCTTCCTCATTTGCATGCCAGCTCCTCCCCTCTCCCACATTGCAGGGTTTCTGTTCCTAGCCCTGCCCCTCCCTTCCTCATTTGCATGCTGGCCGCGGTGCAGCAGGCAGGCAAAGGGGGGGCAGATGTTGGCTCGGGGGGCTTCTAAGGG
>NW_005842403.1:644540-664068 GCF_000455745.1 Alligator sinensis | reverse complement strand
ATCCCCCCGCGCCCACAGACATCGCACTGGGGGTGGTGAGTTGCGGGTCCTGGGGAGGGACGGACCCCTGCCACTTGGGCTCAGGCTCGGGCTGCCCCGGGGGAAAAGGGAGGAGGGGGGTGTCCCTGCACATCCCGCATCCCCCTATAGAGTCCCCACATGTCCCCCTGGCTGCTGAGCCCAGGCACAGGTGTGGGAGCATCCCTGAGGTCACCCAGGTGGCAGGGAGGACATGGCGGGGTCAGGCGGCACCCCTTGACCCCTGCGCCCCCAGGCCGCACGAGCGTCTGCTCCTGCCGGCCCACTGGGTGATAAAAAGTTCATGCTCCGGCCCCACATTCAAAAAGGTTGGACACCCCTGCACTAAACAATCACCCAAGCTTCTCCATTCTCTGAATCTTTTAAATCTTTTGTGTTTCTAGGCTGGGGCAGGCAAAATATGGCCCATGGACCAGATTTGGCCCACCAGACCAGTCTATCCAGCCTGCAGGGCACCTACAAAATTAATATTTATCTGCTCCAGGCTCCCTGTCCAAGTTGACAGGAGCCGGGGGCAGTAGGACGCCAGGGAAGCTGGCAGGAGTCAGGAGAAAGGGCAGCCTGGCCTCCCCCCCCCAGAAGTGTCTGCCTGCTGCTGCTGCTCCTGCACCATGTGGCCTCGGCTGCACCGCTGCACCGTGGGAGCAGGGCCACACTAGTACCCTGGGGCCAGGAGGGTGTGTGTGTGTATAATGAGGCAAGCACTGTGTGTGGGTGTGTTTGTAGGGTGAGTCCCACAAGCACCCCCCACCATATACATGTACCCATACTCCCCCACACTGCCATACATGCAGACCCCCACACCCACACCCCCTCACACAGCCCAGCCACCCTCTCCCCACACACATCATCCCGCAAACCCCATACCTATCCACGCCCCACATATCCACACACACTTCCACATGCTCCCTCACTCCCCCCACAAGCCCCCCCACATACCCACACCCTCACAATTTACAAGAGTAGGACTTCATCTTAAACTATTGTGTGATCACCTCTATGTACGCTACACAAACACATGTAGATCAGGACAAAAAGATTTTTTGAAATCAAATTAATGAATCTTGTAGATGTTTCATTTTTTAGAATATAATTTGGTATTTTTCTGGTTCTGAGATGGCAAAACCCCATCGGGTGCACTGGCAGCAGGAGCGGGAGCTGCCAGTGCACACCGGACCCACTTTAACACATCGCCAGGTGAAGCAGATTGGGGGATCGCACCGGCCGGAGCAATATCCGGGGCCAGGCAGAGGCCTGGAGGAGAAGATGGAAACTGGAAGCCGGCAGGCAGAGTAACACACGGCTGCATCTCAACAAGACCGAAAAAACTCCAGAAAAAAAAAAAGGGAAGAGACCAGTAGGCTTGAGTGCATGGAGGAGCCCTCATCCCTGGGGAGGGGGAAGAGGGTAAAAAGAAGAATGCGGGTACTCTCTCCCTTGGCTTAACTTTGTTCGGTTAATTGACCACCGGCGTTCGCTAATGAAGTCAGAGACACCGGCAACGCAGATAAGAGAATGGGAGCCGTGGGGTTTGCTTCGGTCACAGCCCGGTTCCCTCTGGTTTTTGTTTTTGCTTTCTCTCCCTCGGAGAATTACCAAGATGCTCTCCTCCAGCAGCTTATCAGCGCTGAGTGTGGCAAGGATCTACCAGGAAGAGGAAGAAAGAAGCAGATGCTTCCACTCAAGGTATCCCTTGCCCTGATTGCCTACCTCCCAAAACAATCAAGCCAGGCGTGGCAGCAGTATAAGTAAAGAAGAGACCTGGTCTGCCCTAACAGGGAAAGCTCAACCACCTGAGGGAAGATAGACCGAGTAAAGGAGTTGGATAGACTGACAAACTCAGAAAGGGACCCTGTCAATTCAATAAAATTTCTTTTCATTTCTTCAGTTCATTTGACGCCTTTTCTTTTCACCGGTGCGGAGGTCATAGCGCAAATTGGCAACCGGTGGCAGTCGAGTGGTGGCACCAGCCTCTCCCTCTCTCCCCCTTTCCTTTACATCTTCAAGAACCAGTAAAACAAGAAAAAGTCATGGCAGGCAGGAACAAGGGGGGGAGAGAGAGAGAGAGAGAGAGGCGGAGAGCCACCCCGAGGCAACTACGCCCGGGGAAAAGACCTGCGAACAGCTGTCAGGTGTGAAGACACGCCCCTCTTCCCAGTAATGACCCAACACAAAGGTCAGGGGTTAATGGGCAAGACTTCCAGTCCCAAGATGGCAACCAGGGGTAGGGAACCTGTCAAAGAGCAGGGCTACCCATGCAGCCCTCGATAGCTTGCCTAAACTTGGTAAGCGGCCCTCCGCCCAAAATAATTGCCCACCCCTGCTCTAGACTGGACCATTCTCTTGACCCTACTGATTCATTTGTTCCTTAACTTCCCATACAGTTCTTACTGGTTTACCACTTGGATCTCTAGACCCTCATGAATATACCTCATTCCTCCAACCTAAAATGTGCTTCATTCTCACACCTTTTCATGCCTGGCTTTGTATTTGCACTTTATTACTCTGCTTCATCCTCATAAGCTGCATTTTCCTGCCTTCTTTCCCTTTGCTGTGCCTTTACATTAAAGATTGTCCCTGAAGAATTAATGGTTAAATAGACAGCCTAATTCCATATGTCATTTTTTGCTTGCTTAAGGTTTCCATTTGGAACCAATATATTATTGCGCTGCAACAAGGTGGTCTTAAGAGGGGGCAGCCCTCTTGAGTAGCTGTAGGGGAGTTGTTAATAAGGGAGAGACTCACTGGGAGCTTAAAAACCCAGAGAGAAGAGCAGAATGGGAGACCAGGAGGGAACAGGTTGGAGAAAAAAAAAAAAAGTCAGCTGTGAATAGAACAGCTTGCCAGCACGAGGGGCCAGGCTGCTGTGCTGAGGGCCAGAGCCAAAGGGGCTCCCCTCTGAGTGCCTGCAACAGGGCATCAGGGCTTGAATTTTTCATTTCTAGTTTTTTTCCCCCAGTTTAAAGACTGTGTTGGAGTTGGAAGGAGCAGCTGAGGAGCGCCTCAGGGAGCAAACCTGCCTGCCGAAGCCAGCAGGCTCAGCAACCCGCTTACATGCTCATTCCGCCTTTCCTAGTCGCAGGGTTCTGCCAACTTTTTATTAATATACATATATTTTCTGGAAATAACTATTTATTACAGTACTTAGCTTAATGAGCCTTGCTCTACATGTTCTGCCTGTAGTGATAATTTTGTACATTTCCTTAAAATCTCGTTAACTAAGAGGCTATGGAGTAAAACAAACATTTGTATAGCCTCTGTGCAATTCATACAAAGACCAAGCCATTTTCACAAGTAAAGCAGCTAGAATTAATCCTAACCACCCCATTGGCATGAGCACTTTTTAATACCTAGTGCGTTGCCAACAAATGATATATGGCTTGTAACTGCAACACGTTAGATAAAAACTGATGACATAAAAATATATTTACTCATTAATTGGGAATTTGTTATACTGCTATTTTTAATAAAACATATCTTTAAAAAAATAAGCCTGCTAAAAATGAAGCCTGAATTTAATACAAATGTTAAGGCTTAAGCTTATTATGAACTCTTAAAGCCACTAAATACAAAGTAAATATGTTGAACCCATTAGTCTTTATCAAAGAGTTGCACCCTACATAAATGTAAAGAAAACTGAAGGAGAAAACATTCGATAACCAGAAAGATTCTGGAGCATATAATCAAGGAAGCTATTTCTAAGCACCTAACAAAGTGATCAGGAACAGCCAACATGGATTTGTCGAGAACAAGTCATGCTTAGCCAGCCTGGCTGCCTTCTGTGACAAGGTGACAGGCTTTCTAGAAGGAAGGAGAGCAGTGGATGTGATATACATTGATTTTAGCCAGGCTTTCAAACCTGTCTTCTATGACATTCTCATTAGTAAGCTAAAGAAACAGAGTTGCTGTAAGGTGGATACATAACAAGTGGGATTTTTATACTCAAAAACTAGTTATCAATGGCTCAATATCTGACTGGGAAGAGGTATCAATTGACTTTCTCAGGGGTCTGTCTGGAGTCCTGTGCTGCTCTATAATTTAAATGATTGGAGGATGGAAATGAGCATATGTTTAGTCAATTTATAGATGCCACCAAGCCAGGTGGCTGGCAGACACTTCGGAGGACAGGACAGGACAGGATTCAAAATGACTCGATAAACTGGAGAAATGGTATAAAATAAATTGAAAGAAACTCAAAAAGGACAAGTGCAAAGCATTAAACACAACATGGAACAATCAAATGCATAAATACAAACTGGGGAACAACTGGCTGGGCTGAAGTACAGCAGGAAATGAGCTGCAGGTTTTAGTGGACCACAAGCCAAGTATGAGTCAAGGGAGACTAATCATAGAAAATTAGGGTTGGAAGGGACCTCAGGAGGTCACATCTAGTCCAACCCCCCGCTCAAAGCAGAACCATCCCCAGCTAGATCACTGCAGCCAAGGCTTTGTCTAGCCAGGTTTTAAAAACTTCCGAAGATGGAGACTCCACAACCTCTCTGGGTAACCTGTTCTGGTGCTTCCCCGCCCTCCAAGTGAGAGAGTTTTTCCTAATATCCAAACTAAACTTCCCTTGCTGCCACTTCAGACCATTGCTCCTTGTTCTGTCACCTGCCACCACTGAGAACAGTACACTTTGGCCCTCCTGATTTCATCCCTGCAATACTCTTATACTCCTCCCTAGTTGTTTGTCCAAGTTTCCAGTTCTTGTAAGCTTCTTTTTTGTGTTTTACCTCACTAAAGAGTCCCCTGTTAAGCCAAGCTGGTCTTCTGCCATATTTACTAGTCTTCCTGTGCATTCTGTGCACTCAGTAAGGTTTCTTTAAAATACAGTCAGCTCTCCTGGACCTCTTTCCCCCTCAGACTGGCCTCTCAGGGGATCCAGCCCGTCGGTTCCTGAGAGAGTCAAAGCGCTGTTCTGAAGTCCAGGGTCCTAACTCTGTTGCTCTGTTTTCTTCCTTTCCTCAGGATCCTGAACTCAATAATCTCATGGTCACTGCTGCCCAAGTTGCCATCCAGTACTACATTCCCCACCAATTCTTCCCTGTTTGTGAGCAGCAGGTCAAGAAGAGCATGGTCTCTACTTGACCTCGTCAATACTTGCACCAGAAAGCAGCCCCCAGCTATCCCCAAAAATGTTCTGGATTGCCTGTGCACTGCTGTATTGCCCTCCCAGCAAATGTCAGCATGATTGAAGTCCCCCATGAAAACCATGAACTGTGATCAGGAAACTTCCACTATCTGTTTGAAGTAAGCCTCATCCTCCTGATGTTGTGAAAAAGCCAACAGCATGTAGGAGTGTTGCATATAAGCCAAGAAAAGTGATTCCTCTATTCTAGTCATCATTGGAAAGGCCTCACTTAGAGTACTTGGTTCAGTTGTGGGCGCTGCACTTCAAGAGATGCAATATTTTGTTCTGCAATTTCCTGGTCAAGTTTGTTTTTAAAGTTTTGTTATCTAAGAACAGCCACTTCAAGGTCAGCGATGGAATATCCAGGTTAAAGTGTTGTGGTACTGATGTCAGATCAGTGTTTGTTCATTCTTACACATAGGGATCACCCTGTCGGTCCAATGTAGATAGCAAAGGAACACTGTAAGCAGGTGATAGAATATATGACATTGGTAGAAGTGCAGGTAAATGAACCTCAGGTGTTATAATCAGTGTTGTTTGGTCCACTGATGACATGGTCTATATTGATGAGGGGGCACAGCTGGCATCTGGATCTGGAGCAAGGTCTGGGACCTTGGTTGGAATTAGCTTGTTACTGCAGAGATGCCATTTGATGTTGAGGGGCTGCTTGTAAGCCAGGACAGGTTTGTCCCCCATGTCTTTGTTGAGATGGTTGTCATTTTGGGGTCAGAGGTCATTAATGATGTGTATAAAGGCAGGGGTGCTCAACCCCCAGCCTGTGGACAAAATCCAGCCTGCAGAACCTTGGCATCTGGCCTGTGGGGCTCCCCACAGGTTGGGAAACTTGTTGGCAGGAGAGTAGTGGGAATTAATACTGTCACCCTTACTCCACTGCCAAATTTTCAAGCCACATGCAGCTTAATTGGGGTCATGCTGTCTCCTGCCCCCCTCCACATGGCTGAATTGGGCCCACTGGCCCGATCCAGCCAACAAATGGACCAGGTACCACCCATCCAGCTTACAAGGGAAAACAGTTGAACATCACTGGTCTAAGGTGTTTACAGCCATTCAAACCTGGTCTCTGACCCCAGGAGATACCACATCAATGGCTGTTAGGATCATCTACTGAACCCACCTGGATGCTCTCACACTTCCAGTTTATAGCATCCCCTTACATCTTGATTTGCATATTTTTCAAGTTATGAATATTTATGAATCCACCCACCACAGAAACTTATTCTCTCCAGCTCATGGAGGAACTCAAATCTGCCTGGTAACTACCAGCCATTCATTCTGGATGGACCTGGGCACTTCAATTAAATGGCCTTGCCCTGTCTCCTCCCCCATGTACAGAGAGAGAGATACAAATAATAAAAAGCCATTATTTTCTCAACTGCATCCTTCTGTCACTGAACAAATAAAATACTGCAGTGCTAAAGGCACGTGCTTAACTGAGCAGAACAGCTGTCCGTGACTTCTTTTTCTGTTTGGGTGAAGTGGTGAGGGGGTTCAGTGGGGGATGTGTGTACCAAGGAGGGAAGCAGCACAGCATGACCAACCAGGAAAGAGCAGTAACAGTGTCAATGTCAGGACACTGTGGGACGAAGGGACAATATTCTTTGGAGTGCAGCCTCTTGTGCTGATTTCAACACCTGGGAACTGGAGTCAAACATCTGCCATGCAAAGACTCTGTTTGGGACTATTTTAAATAAATTTCCATATTTCTAGTTCAAGAGGAGAGACACGCCAAATATAAACAGAGCAACAAAGTGATGCAAGGCTTGGTTGTCGGAATGAAACAACATTATGAAAAATGATCCTTGGAAGGCTTTGAAGATGATAGTCTGGATATATCTCAACAACTGGATCAACTGGTTAGTAAACTTATTCTTGTCCCACCTTACTGTGCCACTTCAATTACTGTCACAAATTTGTGTTTTGGGTCAATTAATTATAATTTAACCTAAGCATTTCAAAATGTATAATAGGATGTTAATTTGTTCGGGAATAATGATCAGTTCCATATTTACTACAACTTCTGGACTTCTGGCATGATTTCTATATTCATTATAAATCAAGCATCACAGGTAAATCATTCCTGTTAAAAAGAATTTTTTATAAGGCATTTATACATTTTAATATTTTAAAAGTTTGTTTTTTCTTTTCAGGCTTCCTGGCATGGTATGTTGCTAGAGATAAGGTTTTAAATAGATTTGGATAATCCTTAAGATGTATTAATTATTTTTTTTCTATAAAATTGGGGACAGAACAAATAATGTCATTTAACCAATGGTATAAATGCAAACAACTATGGTAGGAAGAATATTTCATTTACAATCTCTTTTTTTAAACAATGGATTGAGTAATACATACGCAGGGTTCAGTTTAGATACAAAGGGTGTTAATTATGAACATAATCATCTGCTGGTACTATCAGCAAGGTGACTAATAAGCATGTGACAGACAGACAGTAAATTACCTGCATCCAAAAAAAAGAAAAAAAAAAAGAAAGAGAAGTAAAATTACAGATGAACTCATAATCAGAAAAAGCATGTTTCAGGAAGCCTCCATGGATGAAAAAATGTATTTGGATCATTTATGCAGCCAATTCTCCCTTTCATTTTTTTCAGAATAAACACTTCATTGCCATGGTTCAATCATTATGGCCAAATTACACTCCACCTGACAGAGCAAACCAAGTAGTGAGGTTGCTTGATACAGCATATGAGAATAGGAAAAATTGAGCATATAATTGTTTGATTAAATTCATGTACTTAGAGTGTACACTTCTTCGGTAGCAAAAATATGTTCTAAATGTAGTGTAAAAACTTTATTTTAGCTGTAAATCTATGTTTTAGTGGCTCTAGCAAACAGTGAAAATGAATCTTTCTTTAGAAAATAAATGAAGTACTAATTGAAAACTTGATTAAAATTAATCACTCAAACTGGAGGCTTTCACTTGTTGATTTAAATCAGGGGCAGGCAAAATACAGCCCAGTAGGCCATAACATTTTAGAAAGTTTATATTTATCTGCTCCTGGCTGCCTATCAAAGATGACAGGAACCAGGGGCAATAGGACTCAGGCGAAGCCAGCAGGACCCAGAAAGAACGCTGCCCCAGCCCCGCCCCACCCCCAACCCCCTCGCAGCCCTGCCCCCAAACTGGAAGCCTCTGCCTGCTGCAGCTTTCACTGCTTTCCTGCATGCCTGCCAGCCTCCAGCACCAGGTGGGCGGACCATGGGAGCACAGGGCCTGCACCAGTACCCCAGGGCCAGGAACGAGAGAGAGAGAAAGAGAAAGATTGTGAGTGTATACGTGTGTGCGTGCAATGAGGGGGAGAGAGAGAGCAATGAGGGAGGGAGAGCCTCTGTGTGTGTGTGTGTGTGTGTGTGTGTGTGTGTGTACACACGCGCGCATAGAGTGAGTCCCATATGCACACCCCAGCATATACATGCACCCACTCCCCACCGCACTGCCATACACACAGACTCCCACACCCCCTTACACACCTCAACCACCCTCCCCCCACATATCCACACACACCCACATGCTCCCAAACCCTGCACCCATACCTATGCACCCCCCACAAAAACCCAACACCCACACCGTCCCCCACCCCCCACATACCCACAGCCCCCACAAACCTATACTCACCCCCCATTCCCCCAACCCTCATAATATACAGTCAGACTTCATTTTAAGCTATTGTGCAGTCACCTCTGCGTCCACTACACAAACACAAGTAAATCACAGGACTTCCAGCCACAAAATGGCAACCAGGGTGTGGGGCATCTGTGAAGGGACGGGGCTACCCATGTGGCCCTCAACAGCTTGCCAAAACTCAGTAAGCAGCCCTCTGCCCAAAATAATTGCCTGCCCCCGATTTAAATCCATTGATCCTGAACCAAAAGCTTCATTCTTCTAAACTCAAATCACATGCAACTACATTCAGAAAAATGGAGAGTACATTTTAATCCCATTGACTTTAATAAGAATATAGTGCTATCAGGATCTCATCAGGTCTAGTAAAGGCAATATGACCTTCATTAGGAAAGACTCCATCTGTCACCCTGGGTACTTGTACTTTGCCTTACTGCAACATTGGTCATTTCCTGCTCTCTTTTTGTGAACAAATATTAAGTCTTTACACCAAGGGTATAGGATGAAAAACAGCAGGACAATGGAA
Organism: Alligator sinensis; assembly: GCF_000455745.1. Taxonomy (NCBI): domain Eukaryota; kingdom Metazoa; phylum Chordata; order Crocodylia; family Alligatoridae; genus Alligator; species Alligator sinensis. The sequence continues at coordinate 654,711 of NW_005842403.1, read as the reverse complement.
TGACCTGACAAGACCTCCATTGAAGGTTCTCAAGAAGAGGATGGGTAGGAATCTGTCTGGGATGTCTGCTCATCCTGTATTTGTGAAGGGATCTAGTTTCGATGACCCTTAAGGTCCATTCCAACCCTATTCATAGATTCATAGATTCTAGGGTTGGAAGGGACCTCAGTGGGCCGTCTAGTCCGACCCCCTGCCCCTGGCAGGCAGGAAAAGGGTCACCAAACCTGGGATCATGTGAGCCCAGCCAGGTGCCTGTCTGCTCTCCTCTTGAAGACCCCCAAGGATAGGGTGAGCACCACGTCCCTTGGAAGCCCATTCCAGATCCTGGCATGATTTATTCTATGGTAAGAGTATACAAGCAAAACAACTACATAAACCCACATTCCACAGATTAGTTATGAATTATCCTGTAAACCCACACCCACCACCAAGGCTAAGTATGGACAGTCAAAAAGCCCAAGGCTGAATCAGTTCAGTCTTTGCAGGTTAGTCTAAACTGCACAGATTATATAGAAACAGAAGCGAACAGACATTTACCTTTGATTCAGGAAATGCAGCTACATGCCTGCAGTGGCTGAAGCCAGAAGCTGGGGGGTACTAGAGCACAGCTCTCTGATTGTGTGTTCACTTCCTCTTCCTGCTGCCCCCGAAGGTCTCTGGGATTTGCAGTCCAGTATAACAACAATAGGACTCTGCAGGGTTGTTGATCACTTCCTCTTCCTGCTTCCAGGTGCCTCTTGGATTTGTAGTCCACAGTTACAGCCAGCAGTAAGGGTGCTTAACCCCCCTCTCTGGCCCCAGACTCCAGACAGGGCTTTCCGGGGGGCTGAGGAGGGCTGCCCCCTCCATAGACTGGGCTGCATCCAGCCATTTAAGTTTCTGATCACTTAAACCACTTTATGTGTAATTTCTGTCCCTAGCCCATAGCATTACTCAAATGACTTGCATTACTTGAAGACTGAATGCACATGTAAAGAGGGAACCTTCCTCATATTCCAGTTCTTCTTCCACATAGAATAAACATTTCCTTGCATTGATTCTAAACAAATCTTTGGAATCCCCTACTTTGATCTAGCCAAGCCTCATTTTGTTGACCATCAGGGCAAAACCAAAATGTATTGAACTCCAGCTTTGTACTAAGAAGTGCTACTCAGAAGAAAGAATTAATCAGTAGCTAGTTAACTAACTGAACCCCTTTGCCTATTAAGTTTTTAAATGAGGAGACTGTTCAGAAAACTCAAAGTGGACTTTATACAACTAAAAATTCAGTACTTTTAATTAAAAAGAAAAGAATCTAAGAACAAGACACAGTGTGACAAAAGGGGCCTGAGACCCCCGCATCGACATGCTTGCAGACCCCCCATGCAGACAAGCCAAGACACACAACCCCAGCAGGAAGACTTACCTGGGAAACTCAAAATGGAGGAGTCCCATCTGTACCAAGATTTAAGAGTCAGTTATCAATCAACCTGGGCAGTGCCAGGCTAGTGATGTCAGCCACCGGTGCCACCAGAGGAAAGATAAAAGGCACAGAGTGCTGGTAGCGAAGGAGAAGAGACTGCTTCTGACAGAAGGGACGCACCAAGGCTGTGAAGAGCCACAACTAACCAGAGCAGTGTAAGAGGCTCAGGTTTACCAGCTGGGGGGAATGAGTCAGTGCCCCTCCCCTCCCCACCTAGGTTTAAAACCCTAAGGCGTCAAGGGGGATTGAGGGTCCAAGAGAGGTAGTGGACCCAGGGGAGCCAACCCCATTAGAACAGAGGGGTTTTTTATGCTTCTCTGTTTTTTCTCCTTTTTCGCATTATTTCTTTTTTTCTTGTGGGATCATGAGGAGGTCCCTTAAAGAGGACGGGAGGAGCCAGGGGGCCCTCAGTCATCAGCAGACCCTCAGGTGGAGGGTAAGAACTCTCACAGGCTCACTAGCATTCACCCCTAAAGTGGAGGGGCATAGCCTAACACCCTGCCTGGAATTCACCAAGAGTAAGGATCAATCAGGACCAGAGTCCAGCACTGCAGGAAGCCATCATTACAACAATGGCTGGCGCGTGGTCAGGGTGTAGGGGAGGTAGAGCCCCAATGCTAGCCATGCCAGAAACCATGAGCACCCCAAAGGGGCCCTTTTTTCCCATCACACTGAATTCTTCCCTTGTAATTTCGTATCAGTGAAGTCATGACAGGTGAGTTGAGGGTAAGAGCCTACTCGTGGTGCTTGAAAAGGGAAGGCTGCTGGTGGATAAGCATCACACCTAGTCTTCCTTATTAAGCTTTCTTCCTATTTTGTTTACAGATGCATTTGTTTCAATCTGTTCCCAAAGTGTCAGAGGATCTAATATCTACAAACTAGGCAAAAAAACTAGAAGATTCCGGAAATTTCCTTTGTTTTTGGGTTCCTTGAAAACCTATTGAAACCAGTTTCTCAGTGATCCCTGAAAGGTATGAATTAGACAAAACTTAATATTCTGACACACCTAACAATGGGAGCCAGCTTCCTCCCATTTTTTACCTAGCATGTTAAAAAGAAACAAAGTTCAAAGCTTCATTAACACTGGTTCTTTTATATCCCCATCAGAGGCCTCTAGGCATTGTGTTATGGAGTTATAATATAGAAAGAAATTGTACAAAATTACATAATTCTCTAAATGTTATCAATCATGATTGCCAGTAAAATGATATTATGCATGTTATAAGCTGGCAACTGGAATAAAAAACAACAAAAAGTCTTCCTACAAATACATAGAGAGCAAGAAAAAAAAATTAAAAAAAAAATCAGGCTCCGCTGTGGGATCCCCACTGAATACTTAGGAGCAGCACACAGCAAATGCCCATGAAAAAGCCAAGCTCCTAAATATATACTTCATGTCAGTATTCTTGAAATCAAACGGGGGTTGTTCACCTGACCAGAGGCTTGAGGAACATGGGGAAGATGACAAACTACACAGAATCAGTCCTGAGTAAGTGAGGGATCTCCAGCAGCACTTGGATATCTTCAAGTCTGCTGGGCCCAATGACCTGAACCCAAGAGTCCTGAAAGAACTGGCTTAGCTAATAGCAGCACCATTGGCCAAGCTGTTTGAAGAGTTGTGGAACTTGGGAGTGGTCCTGGATGACTGAAAGAAGGCCAATATGGTGCCCATCTTCAAGAAAGGGAAGAGGGATGACCCTGCAAACTACAGGCTGGTCAGTCTGACCTTGGTCCTGGGTAAAATCTTTGAAAAATATAATAAGGAGGCCATTATTTGCAAGCTAGAAATGGATGGGATGTTAAGAAGCAAACAGCATGGCTTTGTTGAGGGTAAATCATGCCTCACAAACCTTGTGCCCTTCTATGACCATACGACCAGATAACTAGCCATGTGGACAAGGGATACGAGGTGGACATGATATACTTAGACTTTAGTAAAGCCTTTGATTCGGTTTCCCACGGGATTCTCTCAGACAAACTCAGGGGTGCCGGACTTGACCAGTCTACAGTGAGGTGGGTGGACAACTGGCTTAGAGGCTACTCCCAGAAAGTTGTAATTGATGGGATGGCCTTATTTGGGAGGGTCATCTCCAGTGGTGTCCCCTAGGGATCCATGCTTGTACCCGTGATCTTTACTATATTCATTGACAACTTGGATGAGGGGGTGGAAAGCTCGAGTATTAAGTTCACAGATGATACCAAGCTGTGGAGAAATGTGGGCATGCTGGAGGATAGGGTCAGGATCCATCCAGGATAACCTTGACAGACTGGACTCATGGGCAAAACGGAATCAGATGAGGTTTAACAGGGATAAGTGCAAAGTCCTTCATATGGGTAGGGAGAACTCTCACCACAACTACAGGATAGGTGGTAGTCCAGTGGCTGGCACAGCATCTGAACAAGACCTGGGGATTACGATCGACCAGAAGATGAATATGAGCCAGCAGTGCAATGAAGTCACCAAGAAAGCAAATAGAATTCTGGTGCGCATCAGCCGGTGTGTGTCCAACAGATCCAGGGAAGTGCTCCTCCCTCTGTATTCGGCACTGGTGAGGCCTCAGTTGGAGTGGTGTCCAGTTCTGGGCACCACACTTCAAGAAGGACATAGATAAGCTCAAGAGGGTACAAAGAAGGGCCACCTGCAGGGTCAAGGACATGGAGGATAGGCCCTACAAAGAGAAACTCTGGGAACTGGGCCTGTTCAGTTCAAGTAAGAGAAGGCTGAGAGGTGACTTGATAGCCACCTACAAGTACATCAGGGGTGAACACCAAGATCTAGGTGAGCAACTCTTCACAAAGCCACCTCAAGTGAGGATGAGAACCAATGGACATAAACTTATAGAGGGTAAATTCAGGCTAGATATAAGGAAGAACTTTTTCTCTATAAGGGTCACCAGAATCTGGAACACACTCCCAGCAGAGGTGGTGCAGTCACCATCCTTGGAGGTGTTCAAGAGGAGGCTGGACAGGCACCTTGTTGAGCTTGTCTGAGCCCAATAACTTCCTGCCCATGGCAGGGGACTGGACTTGATGATCTTAGAGGTCCCTTACGGTTCTATTATTCCCTGATTCTCCATATTGTTGATACAGCTAGAGCTGTTTTGGTAAGAGTATTAAATAAAGCTGGAGTCACAAAAGAGCTTGCTGTGTTTAAAAATAAATGTCCATGCTCTCTCAAGAGATTCAACAGGCAAAGCCAGTCATTTGTTCCCTTTTCAGTGGGATTAACATGCTTACAAGCCTTCAAAATCTTAGCTACTGTTAATACAATTTGCACTCAGGCTGCCTTTCATGCAGTGTCCTACAATTCAAAGAGTCTCTTCCAGTACATGCAGTTAAATTAGTAATCAAGCCCACACCCAAAATGATCCCCCTCGCTTTTCCCGATTTTCAGAGATGACCACAATCCCAAGTACACCGGTAAAGTCTCCCTCATTTCTTGATACTTTTAACATAAATGTACAGTTTTCAGACCCAACTTATGTCTATGAAGACTGTTACATTTTTAATTCAAGTCTGTAACTGTTCTATAATGACTAAAGGAAATGTTTCCCAGCTCAATCTTACCTGTGCAACATTAGTCAGTATAATTCATGCCAGAGCCTGCTCATCCAGGCCTTGATTACCCCTGACTTCTCTCTCATTCACTGTCTCTCATGCTACCACACACAGATGTGCCCAGATCCATTCTACAGGGTATGTTACGCATCCCAGAGTGTCACCTTCTTAACACTAGGCCACCACTTTTACAAGGTTTATGCCTGCAGGCCTGCTAGTCAAAGACATGGAGAGAAAAATGTATTCTCTGTGTTTCTCATCATGGGCCCTTCAACAGGTCCAAAAGAACAGGAACTCCTACTACAGATTATAACCAGCACATATACAGCAGCGTAGGGCAACTTTTCCAAACAAGACACCATTTATTAGTCAAACTGAATACTGTATGTAGGGTCTATAAGAGGGAATGGGATAGTTTTGTGTAGAGGTGAGGCAGAATCTTGAGTTGACCCACCCATTAAAAAGCAGCCACCAAGATATACCCAGTAGAACCAGGGTATACCTAATATAACCAGTAGAGTCAAGAGGTTAAGCACCCCCTAAGCAAATAGGAGGGCCAGGCCTACTCACCCATATCTGCACCCTTGTTGTTAGATTAGAATTGAAAAAGAAAACCAACGGGCAAGCGCAAGTTGGCAGCACAGCCTACCCCTCTCCTCTAAATGTCCAGCGTTCAGTTGCTTTGGACTGGGGAGCATAGGTTCTTCTTCCAGTCCCCTGCAATCTCAGTCTTGATTTCCACTTGCGGATGGACAGAACTCCCATGACACATCCTGGCCCCTTCAGCTGAGGTAGGAGAGGGGTGTCGTGGAAACCTCCTTTGGCCTAGCAGTCTTCAAACTTCATTGGTCCCCACAGTGTCTTCAAGGTAGCTCCACACACATGTTGGCATCTTGATTGTTCATACCAACCCTCACATGCCTGTGTAACCAATGCCAATATTCTATTTTCTTGTTCCAGGAAAGAAATTACCCTTTTCAATCACAGTTGATGATAGAAAAAAAAATGGGGGGAGGAAACCAAGCCTCATACATTTTTCACAAAAAGCACAATGAAGTTTCCTACATTAGTCACAGTGACAACATAAACCATTCCCTTGCCCTCTTGGGCATAAGCAATTTCTTCCCTAGGAAGTAAGAGTTGTATCTAGTTTCTTGCCCAGTTCCTTCTATCTCATGGGTTTAGGCAGACCATCTTCCTCTTTTCAGTGCAAGATGTCCATTCACCTCCTCCCACAGAGCCAAAGGCAAAAGGTAGTTCAGTCCCTTCCTTTACTCTGTGCTCCAGCCCTGAGGCCCTAATTAGGTCATCTAGTTTAGGCTCATCCATCAGCACCACTATTCACTTTGAACTGCTGCTTCTTCTAGTTGCCTGGCTTTTCCCTCGCACTCTTCCTCATGTTACTTCCTCGGCTTCCTTCTTCAGGCTAAGACTCCCAGTGCTCTGTATCCAGACACCCTGTGTGGTCAGCCTGAACAGCCTCACCCGCAAGGCTGCTTCAATCCAGGTCTCTCTACTACTGCAGGTCTTATTTCTATTCTGTAGTCATGTCACATTTATCCTGAGCTCCACCTGCAAATCAAGATGCCTAAAAACTCAGTTTTACAGGGAAATATGTACAAATATGGATGTACAAAGGCCCAGGTGACTAGTTCCCCATTAAAGCTGCACTAAAGCAGAAAATATTAACCTAAAAGAAGTGCATGCTCCCCATTTCTACATTATTAAACTTACGAAGCACATGGGAACCTAAGAATGAATGTACCCTGACAGAGCAGGTTCTGTCCATAGTATACAGAATTTTTCTCTGACAACTAGTTTTGCCACTGTTAAAAAATAATCATCTGCCATTTAACTCTGCAATGTATTTTGTGTGCAATCTATATGAGGTGCTCTGTGGAATATGACTTGTTACAGGAACTCAAACCCGCTCTAATCTTCCCAATCCAGATCATTCAACAGATGTTTGTGCAGACTTGAATATTATGAGTACCAGTTTTAAAATCATGTGATGACAAGGAACTCTGAGGGTTCCTACCCTGGGTCTTCTGGCCAAAAAAAAAAAAATCCCATTTTTACCACTATTAGCTCCAGTACTGCAAGCAGTAACATAAACAAAGCTCAAGACTTTACCTGCACACAACATCATGGGCGACTGGTGCCGCCTTAGTCGGGGGGGGGCATGGCCAATCACAAGACGGCCGATCGTGGCTGCAGGGGGGGCACTGGCGCTCCTGCCCATTGCCTAAGTGGCAAGCACAGCTGGTCGGGGGGTGCACATGCACCCTCTCGGTGTTGCAACTGCACCACATGCATCTTTCCCCCCCAAATTCTATGATAGCAAATACAGCACCAGCAATGTGTCATTGCGCATGCTCCCACCATCAGCCAAAAGTGGAGTTGAACTGATGATAGTAACAGTAAAAAATTATGGGAAAGACTTCCTAACTCAGACAAGGCTTGTGTGCAGTCAGTAACTCCGGTAACAGCTCAGATGGCACAGAGAGCTGAATGTCTGCCCTTGTTTCAAGGCCATACACATCAACAGACTAGTAGAAATGACACCATACTTTAAACACATCCAGACAGATAAGGACACACAACGAAAGCACCACAGCAGACATTCAGATGTTTGGTCTCAAATATGTTTGCTATTCTAAAGTTTTCTCAGGGGCTAAACTAATGACTGAGAGCTTAACAGGACTTTTGTATGAAATTAATTTTGAAAACATTTCAGTTTACTTTTAAGTAATACACTTTCACAGATTTTAGATCATTTCCATGATTGCCCATATAGGGCATTTTTACATATGCTCTGGGAGTTGCAGGGGGCAGTCACTTCAATTAGAGTGGCGCTGAGAGCAGTTTTAATTAAAGCACTCAGAGCATCCCATGTATCAGCATCCCTGCACTTCGAAATGGCAGCAGGGGCACTTTATCTAAAGCCCATTGAGTGAGCTTTAGTTAAAACACCTCCGCTGCCATTTTGAAGCAGAGGGATGCCGATACATGAGATGTGGAGGTTGACTGGAGCACAGTTATTACCATATTCATCAAGTTTACTCCGTTGCACTGTAATTACACAACAATCAGAGAAATCAATGTAGGGTAGCATATAGATCCCTGAAGTTAACTGGTAACAGACTAGCTGCAGCAGCATGGAGCTCAGTGCAGACTAGTTTATTGTGCCCTGAAGTCTAGTTGCTGCATGTAGATTGTGTTCCTTTCCCAAACTAGCTCAGATACCTCTATGCTTCCCCTGTAGTCCCTCCTGTGACTGCAGTGTGGACATACCCATGACTGGAGCAACTCTAATTTCTATGGGATAGAAGGGTGGCTCTACTGCATAATACATGCGACTGAGTTGGGAGACCTAGAATCTATTCTTGATTTTGCCAAGGATTCACCAAATGACCCAGAGCTAGGCATGTTCTTTCTCCTTGCCTCAGTTTCTTTACCCCTGCTTACACATTCTGCTGAAGTTCCTTTAGAGGTGCTCATCTACTTTGAATGGGTAAAAATGTCCATTTAACACCACTTAGGTATCACCTGTAGCACTGAAAATAGGGTTGGACTGGCTGGGAGTGGACTGGCATAAGACACCTACACTGTCCCCTTGCAACCCACACTGTAGGGGAGGGAGCAGGAATAGAGAGGATGTGTCTAGTGCATAATGTGCTCCAGTGATTCTGGGCTGGCAGAGCAGCCCATAGGGCCTATTCAAAACAGAATTACAGCAGAACAGCCCTAGGGCTGAGGGGAGCACAACAGAAGCAGGGCCCTCATCTGTAAAACTGAGATAATGACCCTTTCGTATCTCAGCTAGGGATGTAAAAGGTTAAATGGTAATTATATTTATATCACTTAATATTTACCGTTTACCCCTCAGCTCAGTGTTGCCCACTGTCAGAGGAGCAGTTCTGGCAGGGGCTGCCCAGGACGTGGCGCAGATCCCGGCTGCAGCACTGCACAGCTGCTGCAGCAGGAAGGTAACTATCAGTTACCTGGGGAAGTTGAGCTGGGCACACTTGTGTGGCAGAGCTGGTATGGTTTGAAAAGGAGCAAGCGCAATGGTGTAGCTGCCATCAGGTGCCACAGAGGGGCAGGATGCATGGAGCCAGGTGCCCCCTAGCACCCACAGGGGCTCCTGCCTGCTGGGATAGCCACACCTTGCCATGCCCAGGCAGCACCTCTAGCCCAGAGCACTGGGCAGCACCTCCCTCCTTCCCACCCACCCCTGGGCTCCAGCAGCTGCCACTTGGCAAGGGCCCATGGCACGTCTCCCAGCGTGGGGGCACGTGGCAGACACACACAGGATCATGCACAAGGCATCCATCTGTGGGCTGACTTCCCCCTGCTAGGAGCCACAGCACTGGAGCAGGCCCTTAGCCAAGCAGGAGGAGCGCAGTGCCAGCCCAGCTGCAGGCCACATCCAGAAGGGGAAGAGATACTCCATGTATCACCACCCTCAGCCCCAGCTCCCCACTCTTCCATGCCCCTCTCCTGTGGGACCATTTAACTGGTATTTTGTAAGGCACATCCTGAGACCCTGGGGGGTAGTCACCCCAACCAACCACAGCCCATTGATCAGGGGTTCACCGTGGTTCTACGAGATCCTGAACCAGTGCTGCAGCTTCTATGGCCTGCAGAGCACAGGGCCAGCGACCATGAGAAACCACAAAACGATCCAGGAGACAGTGAGGCTGAGGGACAGAGACATGTGGCACAGGATCATCCAACGTCCCCCAAGCGGAGAAGGGGGCAGTGACAGCGAGGAAGAGGAAGAGACAAGTGGAACCAAGGACAGCGACAGCAGCAGCGGATCCTCCAGCGGGAGCTGGAGGGACAGCAATATAGAGGACAGGTGAACTGAGTACGTGACCCTGCAAGTGGGGTGGGGATGAAAGGGAAGAGTTGCCTGGTCTGAGGGACCAGGAATTGCTTATGTGTATAGCGCATGATGACCATATTGTAACAGGTCTGAGTGGCCAGCAAGCCTTGGTATGGGTTCATGGGTGCAGTTTTTGTAACGGGTGAAGGTTTTCTTTCACTGGAGTGATACTCGTAGTGTAGATATATATAACCTTTTATTTATTTATATACATACATATATACCTACACACACACCCCCCTATATATACACACACACAA
>NW_005842403.1:640478-644509 GCF_000455745.1 Alligator sinensis | reverse complement strand
CCCCCCCCCCATATAACTAAAGGAGGCTAAATAGATAATTTTTTTAATGATATTTACATCCCTAATCTCAGCAGGTGCCAACAGGCTCAACCTACAAACATTTGCAAAGTAGTTTGCAGTCTTCAGGCAGAAAGTGCTGGGGAAGGACAAAACATTATAAAAAGCACAGACCTGTGATAAGATCTTAGCTGTCAGCTCCAGAATTGTTCCCACATCTCCTCTTCCTACTAACTGACACAACCGAAGAGCTGATGGGCAGCACACAAACTATCAACAATACTTCACCTTGATCCCCTTTCCACTAATGTTTGGTTTACCAGATGCTAGTGTATAAGCAAGCCTACCTCATTAAATGTGATAAAAAATAAAATTAGTTAAGAGTGGTGACAGATTGGTTGGGAAATCGTCTCAAGCCAGCAACAGTGATTTCAAAGCTCTAGCTTTCTCTGCAGGCGCGCACCTGAGCTGCTTCACTACTCTCAGATGGTATGCGATTAGCATCTAGGCATTTCTAATGTTTTTAATGATTTGCCTGAATGCTGTGTTCTTGAAAGCAAGAAAATAACAACGCTGGCACTCTGTGGGCAGCCGAAGTGCAAGCTTCCTTCCTACACAGTTCTGCCAATTAACCTCACCCACAGAGCTCCCAGAGCCAGCTGAGAGCAGCAGACTGCTCAGCAAACTTGTTATCTCAGGAACACAAGCAAATGGCTGAAACTTAGCTGCCAGCTGACTCGTGCAGGTTTTCGAGGTCACAAATGAATGCTCATTGACATGCCTCAAAGTACAAGGAAGGAAAACAACCACAGTTTACTCCAAAATATGTAAAAAATACTTTTATATATTAATACTTATGAGGCCCTGGCTGTGGATGAGAAGAAGCCTACTACAGTGGCAGGAGAGGCCAAGTCATGCATCTCTAGGGGTGGGAGGGTCAAAACCACTGCTGCCAAGAGGTGATGGAGGCAGCCATCTGCTGTCCTGACCTGTTAAATCAGAAGGACCTCTGCCTGCCAGGAGCCCACATTTGAGATGTCACAGAAAAGTTACTGAGACTCATCTGGCCCTCTGACTACTATCCCGTGCTGCTTATCCATATGGGCACTAATGATACTGCCAGGGATGACCCTGAGCAGATCAAAAATGACTACATGGCTCTGGGTACAGGTGTGAAGGGAGGGGACGGTGGTGTTCTCATTGATTCTTTCAGTCAACAATAAAAGTCCAGCTAGGAGCAGATGCATCCTGGAGATCAACAAGTGGCTGTGTAGATAGTGTCACCAGCAGGGCTTTGGCTTTTTCAACCATGGGTGGTGTTCCAGGAAGAAAGACTGCTAGAAAAAGAAGACTCCACCTGATGAAGAGGGTGCAGAGTGGCTTCAGGTACAAGCTTGCTAACCTGGTGAGGGGACCTTTAAACTAGGTTCACTGGGGGATGGAGACAAAAGCCCAGAAGTAAATAAAGAGCCAGGGGAACTGGATAAAAACTTAGTATGGGGAAGCAACAGCAAAAGCCTTAAAGTTCTGTAAGGGAAACTAATAGCCAAAAACCTTAGGAATGCTCTTAGGAGAGGACAGGACAGTCAGGTATCTAAAATGCTTATCTACTGATTCAAGAAGCATGGGGAATAAATAGGAAGAACTAGAGGTCCTATTACAAGCAAGGAATTAGGTTATAATTGGAATTACGGGGACATGGTGGGATACTTCACATGGCTGTTATGGAAGAGTATAACTTGTTCAAGGAATAAAAAGGAGGAGGTATTGCCCTAAATATAAAGGAGATGTACACATGCTCTGAGGTGCGGTATGAAGTGGAAGGAAGGCCTGTTGAAAGTCTTTGGGTAAAGGTTAGAGAGAAGAACAGCAGGGGGGGAATGTCATGATAGGCATATTCTAAAGCAGGGGTTGGCAACCCCCGGCGTGCATGCCAGAGCATGGCATGCAAAGGCATTTTGCTTGGCACACGTGCCTCAGGGTGGGCAGCAGGGTAGGAGCCAGGGCTGCTCTGCCATAAGAATGAATGGGTGCCTCGCAGCTCCCCCACTGCTTGCAGGAAGGCGTGTAAACCTGCCACCAGCAATGAGCTGGGCCAGGGCTCCTCAGACCTCGGTGCAGCTGCTTGCAGCCTCCCTACTGCCTGCTGCAAGCAGCCTGGGCTCTGTGGCAGGCAGCAGGGGCCAGCTGTGGCAGCCAGTTGGGAACCTGCAAGCTGCTGCACTGAAGTCTGTGGAGCCCTGGCCTGGTTTGTTGCTGGCGGTGGGTGCACGTGCACCTCTGGGTGGATGGCAGGAAGGGGCTGTGGCTTGTCAGCACAACAAGGATTGGGCCCCTTGCGGCTCCCCTCCCATCTGCCCCTGGCACACCAACATCTTCCAAGTCGAGGCTGGGGAGTTTTTGGCACTCCTCCCAAAAACATTGCTGACCCCTGTTCTATAGGCCACTAAACAAAGAGGAGGTAGATAAGGCCTTCTTTAAACAACTGACAGAAGTTTCAAAATCACAGGACCTGGTTTTCATGGGAGACTTTAATTGCCATTACATCTGCTAGGAGGGAAACACAGCTATGTAAAAGCAGTCCAGCAGATTCTTGGAGTATGTTGAGGATAAATTTTTCGTACAGAGGGTAGAGAGGCCAACTGGGGATGAAAATCTTCTTGAGTTTCTGCTCACAAACAAGAGTTGAGAATGTGAAGACAAAAGGTAACTTGGCTCTCAGTGACCACAAAATGATATAGCTCAAGATGCTAAGGGGATGAAGGAAAAGAGAGCAGCAGAATACAGAAAAGCAAATTTTAACAAACTCGGGGACCTGAGGGGAGGCAAGTCTGAGGGGCAAAGGAAACCAGAGAGCTGACTGTACTTTGAGGAGGCCCTTTTTAAGGGTGCATGAGCAAGTTATCCCACTGTGACAGAAGACTGGGAAGTGCAACAGGAGACCAACCTGGCTAGACAGCAATTTCTTCAATGAGTTGAAACTCAAAAAGAATCCTACAAGAAGTAGAAACTTGGTCAAATTACTCGGAAAGAGCATTGCATTCTCTGGGTGCAAGGGTGAAGAGGACTGGAGCTCAGGTCATGTTCTCTTTAGAGGTGCACTGATACATAGGTCTGATATCAGATCGGCACCGATATAAAGAAAATTGACTATATCAGAAATTGGCCTGATGTGGCTGATAACTTGGCCGATAAATGACCGTGTGTGCACAGCTGCAGTGCAGCACGCAGGCAGCAAGGAGCACAGCCCAGCAGCTGGTAAGTCTGTTGTGATGGGAGGGGAGGGAAGGGGTGTGGGGAAGCAGATCAACACCTCCCCCTGGTGAGGGAGGCAGTGGGGCTGGGGTAGGCGCCATCCAGGAGGGCACCGGGGAGCGGGGGGGGGTGCTCCTGGATCTGTGTGGGGAGGGCAGGCTGCAGCTGTGGAGTTGGGGCCGGAGTCTGCACCAGGCTCTTCCTGGTGGGGGAGGGGGCCAGGTCTGGCTGCACTGGGGGAGGGTAGCGGCGCTGGGAGCGGAGCTACAGGGGCGGCTGCAGCGATCCCAAATTTCACTGTAGCCTCCCCATACCCCCCCTCCCAGTGCTGCCGCTGCCTGCCCTGAGTGCAGCACAGCCCAGCTCCACCCCTCCCACCCCGCCAAGAAGAGCCCGGTGCAGCTCAGCCCCAACCCACAGCTGCAGCCCACCCTGTTGCACCCCCCGCGGATCTGGGGGCACATCCTCCTCTCCATGCCCTCCCGGGGTGCACACAGTAGTAGGAGCCACACCCCCTGGATGAGCCATGGCTCCGTCCCCTGCCCTAGCCCGGCCAGGCTGGGCAGCACTTACCCCAACCCCAGCCCCACTCCCACCCCCACACCCCTTCTCTCCCCCCTCCCCTTCCACAACAGACTTACTAGCTGGATGCAGCTGTATCAGAAATCGGATTGGTATCAGCCGATACGCCTCCTTAAAAATCGACTGTCAGTATCAGCCCTCAAAATCTCTATCGGTGCACCCCTAGTTCTCTTTGATCCTTCTGGTCAAGGGAAAGA
>NW_005842403.1:638985-640397 GCF_000455745.1 Alligator sinensis | reverse complement strand
AAAGAGCCTGGGCAGGAGTGGGTGCATCCTGCAGATCAGTACCTGACTGCACTGGTGGTGTCTCCAGCAGGGCTTTGGCTTCTTCGACCATGGGATGTTGTTCCAAGAAGAAAGATTGCTGGGAAGAGATGTGATCCATCTAACTAAGACAGGGAAGAGCATCTCTGCAGACGGGCTTGCTAACCTCGTAAAGATGGCTTTAAACTAGGTTCACCGGGAGATGGAAACCAAAGCTTTAAGGTAAGTGGGGAAGGGGGTGACCTGGAAAAAGCAGAAGCGGGAGGGAACAACAGGAGAGGTGTTCTCATACTTCCTGAGAAATCAGGGCAATCAGTTAGTTATCTCAGGTGCCTGTACACGAATGCACATTCTGGGAAACAATCAGGAAGAAGTGGAAGTCCTTGCGCAGTCACGACACTATGACATGATTGGAATAACAGAGATTTGGTGGGAGCTCGCATGACTGGAGCACTGTCATGGGTGGGTATAAACTGTTCAGGAAGGACAGGCAGGAGAAAAGAGGAGTCACACTGTATGTAAAAGAGCTGTGTGATTGCTCAGAGCCCCTGTATGAAACTGGAGCTAGGCCAGTTGAAAGTCTCTGGGTTAAGGTCAGAGGGGAGAGCAACAAGGGTGATGTCGTGGTGGGGGTCTGCTATAGACCACCAGACCAGGAAGAAGTGGTGGATGAGGCTTTCTTCAAACAGCCAGCAAAAGTTTCCTGATCACAGGCCCTGGTTCTCATGGGGGACTTCAATCACCCTGACATCTGCTGGGAGGGCAATACAGTACTGCAGCTAGCAAGGGATGTGAAGGGTAACAAGAAGGGTTTCTACAAGTATGTCAGTAGCAAGAGGAGGGTCAGGGAAAGTGTGGGTCCCTTACTGAATGGGGAAGGCAACCTAGTGACAGAGGATGCAGAAAAGGCTGAAGTACTCAATGCTTTTTTCACCTCAGTCTTCATAGGCATGGTCAGCTCCCAGACTACTGCACCAGGCAGTAGTTTGGGGAGGAGGTGAGCAGCCAACAGCGGAGAAAGTTAGGGACTATTTAGAAATAGGTCAGGGACAATTTAGCTGGACATATACAAGTCCATGGGGCTGGATGGGATGTACCTGAGGGTGCTGAGGGTATTGGCTAATATGTGCAGAGCCACTGACCATCATCTTTGAAAACTCATGGTGATCAGAGGTCCCAGATGATTGGAAAAGGGTAAACATTAGAGGTGCACCAGTACATCAGTCCAATATCAGATCAGCACCGATATAAAGAAAATGGTCTACATCTGAAATTGGCCTGAAGTGGCCCATGTATAAGCACAGCCGCAGCGGACCATGTAGGCAGTGAGGAGCACAGCCAGCAGCATGGAGAGGTGTGTGCAGCTGGTAACTCTGTTGTGGTGGAAGTGGAAG
>NW_005842403.1:615478-635699 GCF_000455745.1 Alligator sinensis | reverse complement strand
GCCCCTTTTCTCTACACGATCCCTCCTGTACAGGGTATAGCCATCTATCCCCGTGGTCCAGTCATGGGTGGAGTCCCACCAGGTCTCCGTTATCCCTATGACATCGTAATTGTTTGCACTGAGCAGGAGGATGAGCTCCTCCTGCTTATTCCCCAAGCTCCTGGCATTAGTGTACAGGCAGGCAAGTGCCCCCTGAGGGGCTCCTTCCTTGCCCACAGATTTTACCAGGGCTGGGGCAGGGGTGGGCTCCCTGAAGCGCCGTGATCCGCTGGCTTTGCAAGGATTGCTCAGCGGGCCAGCAGTGGTGGTAGTCCCCCCGCCACTCAGCTGTATTGGAAATCAGATCAGCATTGGCCGATATGCCTCCTTAAAAACTGGCTATTGGTATCAGCCCCAAAAATCTCCATCAGTGCATCCCTAGTAAACACAGTGCCCATATTTAAGAAAGGGAAAAAGTAGGATCCAGGGAACTACAGAACAGTCTGCCTCATCTCAGTCCCTGAAAAAATCATGGAACAGATCCTCAAGGAATCTATTCCTAAGCACTTGAAGGAGAAGGTGATTAGGAACAGTGAGCATGGGTTCACCAAGGGCAAGTCATGCCTGACCAACCTGATTGCCTCCTATGATGAGATGAGTGGCTCTATGGATGCAGGGGACCAGCAGATGCAGTATACCTTGATGTGTGCTTGGGGGCTCGGCAGTGCATTTGCCTGTGCCTGTCCAGAGCTGCTAGGAACTCCACCCATGTTGCCACTGCTTCTCTCCACACCCTGTTCTCTGGTTGCAGTGCAGATACAGCTTCTAGCTGGTGGGGAACTGAGCTTGGGAAGAAAAGCTGAAAACTGCATCTATACTGCCACCACTTCTCTCCACCCCCCAACCCCAGCCTCCCAAATGCAGTGTGGGCTCAGCTGGAAGCTATCCAGCCCTAGTGCAGCTCCTCACTTCCTAGTCATATGTTGCTGACCCCTAGCCTAGCCTAGAATAGTAGAAGAAGAGGTTAGAGTTTACTTAGAGAAGCTAGATGCTTTCAAGTCAGCAGAGCCACATGGGATGCATCCTAGGGTACTTAAGGGAATTGGCCGAGGTAATTTCAGAGCCATTGGCTATCTTCTCTGAGAACCTTACAGGGACTGGCTGAGGTCCCAAGTGATTGGAAAAGGGCAAATATAGTGCCCATCTTTAAGAAAGGGAGATTCCACGAATTACAGACCAGTCAGCCTGACCGTGATACCTGAAAAGATCATGGAGCAGGTCCTCAAAGAATTTATTTCAAAGCACCTTGAGGAGAACAAAGTGATCAGGAACAGCCCACATGGATTTACCAAGAGTAAGTCATGCCTCACCAACTTGATTTTCCTTCTACAATAAGGTGGCAGGCTCTGTGGATGGGAGAAGAGGACTGGATGTGATATATGTTGACTTTAGCAAGGCTTTTGACCATCTCCCATAATGTTCTTATTAACAAGCTAAAGTAATACAGACTAGATGAAAGTACTGTACGATGGATACATAACTGGTTGGATCATCATGCTCAAAGAGTAGTCCTCAATGGTTCAGTGTCTAGTAGGGAGAATGTACAGGTTTCCCTCGCTTTATGCGGTACATGCGTTCCTGGAAAACAGCACATAACCTGAATTTGCATAAAGGGAACCCACTTTACAATGTAACAAATAGGGATATGTTCCAAGATCTCGACTGTACTGACCCCCGACTCATTTCTACCACTTTTACAAGACAATTTTGGTACTCACCAACAGCAGACAGTACACACAAGCACAAGGCACTATCATAATGGGGATGGCAACTAGAGAAACACATGTTGTAGACAATAAGTGAGGAACACAGATCCACACAGGAGACTATATTTTGGTGTGCGTCACTCCCACAGTGCACCTCACATAGCAGCTGTCTGAGGGTTTCTACCACACCAATCACATAAGAATGAATTTACCTCATGTATAATGAATTTTTGGTATAAAAAAGGTCATCACATAAGAGCGAATTCACACATACAGAAGCTGCATAAAGTGAGGGAAACCTGTATCAAGTGCAGTTCCCCAGGATCTCTCCATTATTATCTTCGTTAATAATTTTAATAATTGGATCAAGTGCAGGTTTACTAAATTTGCAGCTGATACCAAGTTGGATGAAGTTGCTATATATATGATTTTGGGGCCCATTCATGATTTTTGAACACCTGAGGCTGGTTAATAACAAATTATTAAATGGCCTTACTGTCCCAATGAGGAACAAAGGCACATGACTCCTAGTAAAAAGAATGACATTGTCTGGCTTCATGACTGGGCCTGGAAGGTACAGTCAGTTGCAGAAGCAGCAATGTATTATTGATGATAATTGGTTACACATTTAAACTTACAGCGTAATGCCCCAGGGCATTTCACAGTGGTTGGGAGAAATGGGTGAGGGTGTATCTATATAGGTAAACTTGGAGCTAGATTCTGAATGTCTTTTTTGAAAAACAGACACACACACACACCCATGCCACTCTCACAGACAGCAGGATTTCCAGGTGGATGCAGATCAGGTAGCAGGCAAAAGCTGAGCATTTACAGCCTGCTACAGATGAATTATTTGGTATGAAGAAAATGCACAGACATCTCTGGGGAGGGACATGTTAATATAATTGTGAAATGTAAAAGAAACAAATGGGCTCACAAGGAAGAAATAATGCAAAGCCATTTCAGTCATTCCCACTGAGCAAGGACTAGTAAAAGAGGTTCCATATTAAAGAGTTTTGGGGGAAGTGGTACATGAGATGAGCCAAATTTTTCCTCTAATTATGGTAAATAAGTTGCAGAATCTCAGCTGTACTCCATTTCCAGAAACTAATGCATCTTGGTTCAGAGCTTCTGATGCTATTGTTGTAGAGTCTCAGCCCCTTCACACCAAAATATATAACAGGCCTAATTGTTGTTTCACATCAGTGCAACTCTTCATCTCACTAGAACATTTCTAGCTTTATACTGACTTCAGCAAGATAAGAACTGACTCATGACCTCACAAGCTACTCCTTAAGTTAAGGCTAGACCTGATGACCCTTAAGAGCCCTTCCAACCTCTGATTCTGTGATTCTAAGAAGGTTGTTTAATGGTTTGGATGCTGAAGAAATAACACAAACTGACTTTGTTCCAATTCTGTGAAAATATACTCATGTAAGCAACTTTACATATGTGGGTAGCCCCACTACATACAACAAATTACAGTGTTTGCAGGATTGGGGCCCTGGTCAATTTTAAAACCCTTTCATGCTTGAGGAAAGTGGCATTTCTAGGGACAGCCTATTCACTCTTTCAGCAATGAGGAAGTCCAATATATTTATCCCTTGGATAACATTACTCTAGTCAGCTGGAGAGATCATACTGGAATAAAGCATTTAACACTCGGGGACTACAACAAAGAGCTGAACTAAGAGAAGAAAGCTCCATCCAAAGAAGTGGAGCGTTTTTTTCCTCCCGTCTTCTCCAACAAGTGGGTAGCTTTCATGTAGAACCTAGGCATGAACTTTTTCTACTATTTCTGTCAATCCTGGGGGAAAGGCATATCAAACTGAGGAGGCCTTTCCTCACAGGCAGATCTAGAATATTGAAAAAGGGGGTGCAGATAGTGATGTGCATATAAAAACAACACATTTTTCTTCGCTTAAAAAAAAATGAAAATAGGGGTAGGCAAGCCCCAGCACAGGTGCCAGAGCATGGTACACAAAGGCGTTTTGCTTGGCACGCAGACCTTGGGGCATAAAACAAGGAAGGGGCCAGGGCTGCACTGCCACAACAGTGCTTGGGCCCCTGGCAGCTCCCCCACCACCTGGCCCTGGCACACCAACATCTTACAAGTCAAGGTTGCACATGTTTTTGGCACTCTGCCCAAAAACGTTGCCAACCCGTGAGTTAGAAACTTTACTGTAACTTGGAACCCAAACCCTGCTACTCATGCACAATGGAGGGAGAGGGGAAGGGAACAGACCCTTTCTGGGATCCAGGCTATGAGAACTCACGGGGGAAAGGGGATGAAGTAAGCAACTTACAAGGGATTCAAGGCTGGAGGCCAGGGACTGCTAAGAAGCTGGGGAAAGCTGCAGGGCAAGAAAAACCAAGCAGTTCATTAGGCTGAGCAGGAACACCCAGGCCCATCTTTAGGGGCAGTGGTCAGGTGACTGGAAAAGGGGCAGGGCTTGGCCATATATAAGCACAGTTTCTGAGCTGGGGCTGGTAGTTCAGACTTGCAGACAGTGGGAAAAAGAACAGAACTAAGAGTGAAAAGGAGGTACCCTGGGGCTGGGGGAATTAGGGCAGCTCCTTGGGAGAGTAACAACTTTTATAACCCTGAGGGGCTCATAGCTGAGTTACAATTGGATGGTTAACTTCTTGTGTTCTGGTTTTCTTCTATGTGTTTAAATTTAAGACTGGAACACAGGGAGTGGTTGTAGGAGTGGAGTCCATGAGCAGGGTATGTGGCAGGCACCCTGTGTTGTGAGGCTCAGGCCCGAAGAGCCAGTGCCTGAATGACCTGGGATGAGGGGTCTCAACCAGAAGAAAAAAGGACTGAGGCTGAAAAGGCTGAAGCCAAGACAAGGGTCAGGGTCCAAGGGACCCAGCGTTAGTCCAGTACATAAGGAGAGTGTGAGAAGAGGAGTCCCAAAAGGGGGCAGACAGGGAACCAGAAGGAAGGGGTGGGCGTGGCTAAGGGGGCAGCAAAGAGGCCACAATAACAGCTCAAAAGCAACCCCAAAAGACTGCCTTGGTTCTAAGAATAGCCTCCCTCAAAACACACTGGTTACCATAAAGCATGGCAAGCAAGAAGAGGAGAACAGAG
Organism: Alligator sinensis; assembly: GCF_000455745.1. Taxonomy (NCBI): domain Eukaryota; kingdom Metazoa; phylum Chordata; order Crocodylia; family Alligatoridae; genus Alligator; species Alligator sinensis. The sequence goes on along the minus strand of NW_005842403.1, from coordinate 630,860 downwards.
TAAGCTGGGGCATTACTGACGACTAGGGGCATGAACAAAAGCACAGACTTGTCACATTTACTAGTACACTAGGGGCTTAGGGCTGTATTATTCAGGTTACAACTGAAGCAAAAATGAATATAACTTCATTGGAATGAGCTAAAAACAATCTGCCAGGCTGTGAAATAGGAGCTTCATTACTGGGAGCAGCTAACAGACAGCCAAACTGCAAAAGAAAGGATAGCTTAACTGGTGAAACATCAAGATCATTAAAAAGAAGAGATGATCATTAGCACCTGTGGAATGAAGAGTTTACAAGGGATCAGAAGATTATAATGAGCCACAAAGTCAGTGAGTCCCTCAGCACTGCCTGACTAGAAATGCAGCTACCACTGCCAGGCAGTTTTAAACTTTGGGTGGACCAGAAATTAAAGGTGGGTGCAAGTGCACCAGTGTACCCTGCCTTCCCTAGATATAAACAGTGACAGGACTAGGCTCAGTCTGCTCTTTGCTGGCAGCATCACATACGGTCTCCCTGCCAAGAATGCTCTATTTGCAGTGCATGGGGAACATCTAGATGTATCCAACTGCAGTGTCCTGAGGAACCTGGGACATGAGAGTGTATTATTAGACACCAAACAAACATTTCCTGATAAGAAAGCAAGAAAAGACTATGAAAGCCAACACTGGACACTGGAAAAAAGCAACCTTCTGTTAGTAAATTGCATGAGATGCTCATGACACCTCAGTCCTCTTGAAATTTGCCTGGTTTTGTATGTAGTTTGTGAACTTCCAATTCAGGCAGGTTCCTTAAACATTAGCAAACTTGGGATTGTGCTGGGGTTGGGTATGTGGTGGGCCAGTGTGTGTGTGTGTGGGGGGGTGGTACTCCTGTGTTGAGCCACCCACCTCACTGCACCCAACCACCTTCCAGGCTTCAAGTGCTTCCCTGGGGGTGCCTCACATCCAGCCAACCCCCTTCCTAGAGCACACCTGCAAGCATGGGGGTAATGCCACCACCACCCAGGGTCTGGACTGATCTTGGACCTGTGCCCCCTGGGAAACACAGACCTAGTAGTCCTTGAGGGTACTTGACTCACTGCAAGAACTTGGGGTGCTTCCCTCAGTCTGAAGCACAAATAGTAGTTTCCCTTATTCAGCTGAACCAAGGGGACCCCAAGGCATAATCTGTCCCCTCTCCCAATAAGTCTTCCATGCTAAATACAGGGGAAACCTTTATTGGTTACAAGGAGTAGGTTTGGAATAGGGTACAGGGTAGAGCAATATCAAAGCAATACCTTACAGCAAACTGTGGCATGGTAGCCTTTGATCATGCATCTGAGTTACTGCGAGCTATATATCTCGTTAGATCTCAAGTAGCTTACTCACAAGTATCATTCACAGGCAGGTGAAGATTCCCTCTGGAGGCAAGCAGTTCACTGAACATAAGTTTCAATAGAGAGAGCCCATTTCAGAGAATTCTCATCATGGCTGCTCCCCCACCTCCTGGGAAGTCCTAAATTTATATAGACCTTATGACTTCATTTACCTGATCCAATGAAGGCCAGCAATTGTTGGTTGCCAGCCAACCAATTTGAAATGCATCACTGGTTGCTGGGTAGACTGACAGGGTCTTTAGCCTCCTCCCATTACTTAGAACAGGGGTGGGCAAAATGCGGCCCATGGGCTGGATGCGGCCCACCAGGCCATTCTATCTGGCTCATGGGGCCCCTAAAAAATGTAGAAAATTAATATTTATCTGCCCCTCACTTCCTGTCATGCACCCCTCAATGGCTTGCCAAAACTCCTTAAGCGGCCCTCTGACCACAATAATTGCCCGCCTTTGGCTTAGAACAATAGGGAGTTTAAGCCCCAACCCAGGTGTGTGAGGCCAGTCACGTATACAGAGGAAGCAGGTTTCCCTCTCCCTCAGCAATGTATCCAGCTCAGGTTACAACTCAGAGTTACCTAAAGCCGAAGGGGGCCACAGGTGTCTGCCCTCTGCAGTGATCATGGTAATCAAATTGTCAGATTAGGCATCCGCCTGATAGAGTTTGGGGAGAGACAGAGATGGCATTCTGCCACAGGGTACAGCTGTAAATCTACCTTCCCCCCTATCTCATTTGCATTCTCAGACTCTTTACCCTCTGATCTAGGAAGTCCTCTTGGAATGGAGTAATCACATGCACCTTTTAGCTCCAATCCATGTCTTGAAATGGAAAAACCACAGCAGAAATCTGAAAAAAAGCTTTAAGTCCCAGAGCTGGGATTGGAAGCATCAATTCCCAATTCACATTCTGTACTGAGACCCCCAGGACAGTACCAATCCTCCTTCTCAAACCTTGAATCTCTCAATCTGTTTTTGAAGTTTCCTTTATTTCTGAACGTATTTATTTTCTGGATGGTCTAAAAAGCTCATGTAGATGGAGCTCCTGCCATGTGAAAAATATGGTTCAAGACTTGTGGAGCCAACACTCTCTCCAGAAGGTCCGGCCCATGTTTGTTGTCTCTACAGTATTAAACAGCTGCCTAAGCTCTTTACATCATCTGATATTTAGTTCCTGCCAAAATGCAGGAGACTCTTCACAAAAGAGTTCAGAGATTTTGCAGAGAATCCAAAATTTTTTCCACCCTCACCATTAATAGTTTTTTATTATATACCAGTGTGATTCAATACACCCCCATGCACTACTTTTCCCTAAGGCTCAGCAAGCACTTTGTATTTGGACTTCCTAAACCAAGACATTTTTGAAATGGTGACAAAAAATGCTCTCTTCCATTTATTTTTTAAATAACATCTCTCCCAGCCCTCCCCAACTTTTGCAAAAATATGACCTCTCCATGGTGGGACCCAACGTGAAGGAGGATTTCAGATTAATCAAAGCTTTGCTGGGGAAATTAGGTGTTGACAATAATTGGCATTAATTTGGCAGTTACCTTAAGATCATAACTGTGCTGTCTGTATGATATTAATTAGGACAAGCTGATGATTTTTCCTTTGCTCAAATGTATAAAAGGTTTTTCCATCAATTCGGTGTCATATTTTCTGTGTTTATAGTATACTAGCAAATTGCCCATCAAGAATAACGGTGGGGGCAGTAGGGAACGGAGTGCTGCCGCCTCCCAGAAGCGTGGTGGGGGGTAAAGCTTGCATGCGGCCCACATTACTGCCGCTCTGCATCTGGCCGTGTGCCACTCCCCTGCCCTTCCATGTCCGGCCCCACGCCCACCCCGCAATGTGGGCCAGTGGGTGGCTACCATCATGCACTGTCCTGTGCCGCCACCGCTCTGCATCTGGCCATGTGCTGCCACCCTCCCCCTTCCCCCCCATGCCACTCCCCCTCCTCTCCGCATCCACCTGGCCCACTCTGTTGGAGCCACGCCCTGCCGGGAGCCACGCCCCCCAAGAGCATTACAGACAGACACACAGACAGATGGACTAAGCCCTTTATATACAGGCAGTCCTTGACTTACAATGTATCGAGTTACGTCAAACGGCACTTATGACATTTGTAAATTGACAGCCTGTTTTGATGTTCTGATGCGAGTTTCGCTTTTACAATGCTGGACACAGATGTATCCAGCTGGTAAGTCTGTTGCGGTGGGGGGGAAGAGAGGAGGGAAGAGGCGTGGGGAGGCAGATCAACACCACTGCAGTGAGGGAGGGATTGCGGCTAGTGCTGGGACTGGGGCTCGGGCAAGTGTTACCCAGCTGGGGTGGGGAGGGCAGCTCCCGCTGCTGTGCATTGCAGGTCTAGGAGGGCGCAGGGGGGCATGTGCCCTGGATCTGTGTGGGGCAGCTGGGGCCGGGGCTGTATGCCAGGCAGAAGGTGCTGGGAGCGGGGGGGGTGGCCCACGGGCGGCTGCCGGGGCAGGGGGGCACACAATGCAGGCGCAGCCTGCTCCAGGCACAAGACACTGGGAGCGAGAGCTTTGTCCTGCCGCTGCTTGTCCAGCCAGGGTGGGAAGGTGCGGGGCAGAGGTGCTGCACTGCCTCAGACAAGCAGCACACAGTGGCAGAGCCACTCCAGCCTCCCCGTGCCTCCTGGATGAGCTACGATTTTGCCCCACTGAGCAGCGGCAGCTGCATGGGGTGGGTAGCGAAGCAAGAGTTTGGGGGGGCTCCAGCTACCGTAAAATTCCCCATAGCTCCTGCTGCCCGCCCAGAGCAGCCCTGGCCCAGGCCACACGAAGCAGATCCAGGGTACGTGCCCGTGCCATGCCCTGCTGCCACTCACCAAGGCAGAGTGAAACCACGGCTCGTCTGGGAGGCACGGGGTGGCTGGAGTGGTTCTGCTGCTGCATGCCACTTGTCCAAGGTAGCGCAGCACCTGTGCCCCACACCCACCACCCCAGCTGGGTAAGTGGCAGCATGGCAGAACCCCTGTTCCCAGTGCCACCACACCCGCCCCAGCTGGACAAGCAGCAGCAGGGCAGAGCCCCCACTCCTAGCGCCTTTAGCCTCGCTGCAGGGGGAGCAGCCAGACAAGCTGTGAATTCTCCTGCAGCTGCCCATAGACCCCGCTCCCAGAACCACTGGAGTGTAGCCTGGCACTGCCCGCCTTACCATGTGGGGAGTAGCTGGATGAGCCGTGGCTTCTCCCACGGCTTCCCAGAGCCCCCAGAGTGGAGCTAGGCACTGCCGGCTTCCCCGCAGGGGGAGCAGCAGGGGAGCAGCCGGACAATCCGTGGCTTTGCTCCGAGGGCTATGGGCTGTTATTCATTTGGCTGGAGGATCAAGATAAACCCTGTGTTCCTGGAAAAGGCTAGGAGTCTTTAAGATGAACAGCAAAAAGTGACAGAGGAAGAAGATGCACCCACTGTTGAACAGACTCCTCCTTTTAAAGTCTTGACAACAGAAGTGTTGGCCGAGGCACTTCAACATTTGGAAGCTACCATGTTCCTGTTTGAGAAACATGACCCCGACATTGAAGGCAGTGCAACAGTGAATAGGGGCATATCCAGCATGTACCACTGCTACAGAGAAACTGACAAGCAAAAGAAGAGAACATCTGTCCAAACTTCCTTGGACACTTTCTTTAAGAAAGCAGACAAGACTTCAGAAAAACCTGCAGTCAAAACTCCTGAGAAGACTCCAGCCAAGAACCCTTCAAAAAGTCCAAAGTCGCCTCAAAGAAGTCTTTCCAAATCAATATGATTCCTATTTACAATATAAATATGTTCATGTAGCTATACTACTCGTCTGTAGTTGATTGAGTATAAAATTCTGGGTTATTTTTGGTGAAAATAGAGTACCATGCCTTGGTTCAGGAACCAATCCCCCATTTATAACATTTTTTCCTATGGGAAAATTGGTTCCAAGTTACAACGTTTCAACTTAAGACGTGGTTCCCAGGAACCAACTGTCATAAGGCGGAGGACTGCCTGTATATAGGTTGGGTTATACTGTTGTGTTCCTAATGTCAAATATATTGACAAAGCAAAATTTCAGCCCCTCATTCTACTATCAGCTCTAAAGGGCATTTTAAAAACCAACACAAGACATCATTTAAATGTGTGAGAAGACAGGATAGTGCACTGCTAAAGCTAAGCACTGCCTACTTCTCTTGAACAAAGAGGCTAAAATATGTCAATGGCAACTTGGACTCATTTCCAAAGAGCCATCATGCTTCACATGAGCATGGCCTCTCCTTTAGATGTAAAAAGGAGCAAATGACAGGAAAGACATTTCCTGTCAGGGCCTAGATAGACTGAAAAAGAGACCCTTTAGAAAGTCTGGTCTTTGTGCATGCAGCATAATGTTTGAATACAGCTGCAAAGCTGTATCCCAGTTGGGTTATAGAGAGAACAAAAAGTAGTAGAGGCAAGTTTTCCCAGCTCAAGACTGTGGCTGAATAAAGGCTGCTGCAATGAGGATAAAATAGAAATAATACTTGGAGGAAATGATCTGACATTTTAACATTTTAGCTCAGGAAAGAGTTACAGCCTGTGTCCATACTACCATTTGCATGAAATCTGCCATCATCCACTTCCTGAGAGGCACTATTACCACAGGTGTGGTCCACATAAGCAAGTTCCCTTGCTACTCCAGGGGTTCATAGCATTGGTGATACCCATGGTGCATCCTACCCTCATCCTCTGGCACACCATAGTTTTATGAGACCCTCATTTTTTTGTACTAAAGGTCTGAAGTTTGTTGGAGAACAGAAGTGATTTGCTACAATAGTGAACAGTTGGGCAAGGCTAGATAATCTTGTGGACTTTTGGACTACATGTCTACCATATGGCTGCCTGTGAATACTGGGGATTAGAGTCAATGGTAACCTTTTCCAGTCACAGAATCGTAGGGCATCTATACACATGGTCTGAGGGGCACTGGTTAGAGCTACTCTTGGGAGCTGCTCTAATTAAAACACATTCAGTATCTTGTGTATTCAGCATCCTGCCTTTCAAAATGGTGGTGGGGGTGCTTTAACTAGAAGCAGGATGCACTATTTCTAAGCCATCCCAAATAGATGCTCCTTGAGAGAAGATTCTACATCTTCCCTAAGGAGCTCAATCCATTGTTCTACTTTTCTTACACTTATAACCTTTTTTTCCCTGAGATTTCATCTGTCAGCTTTGCTGCAGTTAAAACCTATTGCCTTGTGTCCTGTCCTATGTGAAAAGGGAAAGCAATATCTCCTGTCTTCTTAATGAAAACCTTTCAAATATATCATCAATTCTCCTCTTAATCTCCTTTTCTCCGAACTATGTGCACCTTTATCTAAGTGCTGCTTGCTTTCCAACCTTTTTATCATCTTCAACACTCACCTCGAGCTATGTGGTTGGAGTGGAATGGGACTTACCTGCTCCAGCGGTGAAGTACACTTTGGGACAGGCCTTTAAATTGCTTAGACTCTACTCTGAAACAACCCAGCCATCAGACAATGCTGGGTTCATTTCTTCAGTTACAATGATTCATGACTATTTGGAGAATATGGTAAGAAGCCCAGGGAAAAGGAGATGCTGGGAGAACTCAGCAGTTCTGTTAGTAATGTAGTTCTAAAGGCAACCAATCAAATCACACATTAAAGAGGCCTGGGGCTCTGAGATCTTGGACTTCTGGCTCCCAAGAAAGCAGAGAATTTGGCAATAGTTCAAACTGCACTCCCCTGGGAATGCCTGCCAGAAGAACTGGGTTTGCGTCGGCAGCTGCCCCTTTCCATAGGGGCATGCTTGCTCATCTGAATTTAAATCCAGAAATCAGGAAACAGATGGGGAAGAGGCAACACATTGCTCTTTAGTCAGAGTCAAACTTGGCTTTGGCGTAAACAGGCTTACCTCCTATTGAGTCCAATGAAATCTGCAATCTGCTTACACCACGGCTGAATTTAGTGCAAAGTTGTATTGATTTCCAAACAAGACTTTTTCAAGACCAGGTCTCTAATTTAGTCTTTCGTCAGTTCATCTAAGCCAAAAGACTAAGACTTCTTATCCAGAGAGGATATATAAATCTTTCATTCCAGATTGTTAAGAAAGAATCCAGGGACATTTATAGTACCTCCACTCTACTTCCATGGTCACCAGATATGTAAAATGTGCTTAAAAACCAGTGTGCCAAGAATGTTTCAGAGAAGTTTCAGGATTGCCATTTTAAATTTTGAAATGTAAGTGTCATTTTAATGAGTCCTTTTAAGATATGAAGCTAGTTTCTTTATTGGGGTGGTTAATAGAAGCCTTGTGCTGCTCTCCTTTAGCTCCAATGAAACCATTCTTTTTATCTTCTCACAAGCCAAATTTGCAGGTTATACTGAAATGAGAAGAAACTGGCCCAGTGAAGCTGGATAAGTAACACACATTTCAAATACAGGAAAAGCAGAGCCTACCCTAATTCATTAGGATGACTAGCAAGTTAAAAGAGCTCCAATCTCTCCAGAAAGCCTCCTTATTCTTTACATGTTATTTCAATGCATTGTCTTCCTGAAAAGCTGTTTGCATGCACTGAAGTGATTTCAATTCTCACCACCCCTCCCAGTCAGATTGTCATCTCCAGCCATGACATACAGTTCAAATCACGCAATTTGACCACAAAACTCTACTTGTTTTTAGTGTGGGGACACAGAGGTGCTTAGATGAGCACTGTTCCTGTTTGGCTTGGAACAGCCCCATGAAAGTTCAGAATATGGAGTACTTCCCACCACACAGAGAACAAAGAGTGTATTTGCAATCAAGACTTTCATTATTTTTCTGAACATGAACCTGATAGCAGGCAACCTTGCTGAAGAGGCACATGATGTGATCCTGGATGGAAGGAGTTCCCCGTGAGATGCTGTCCTACTGAAAAGCTATTTCTTAGAACAGACAGGCATCAATGTTTACAATCTTTACAAATGTTCAACATTAAACTTAAGATAATATCAAGCTATCGTTACACCTGTATTACACCAGGAGGGAAAATGAACGCCACTTTATTTTTTTACATATTTAAAAATATTTCTCAATACTCTGCCAATACCACTCCTCAGCCAGCTAACAGGGCACTCATGTGACATTCTTTTAATATTATTAAAGACCCTATTTTCAACTGTATTTCAGTCTCCAGTGTACATGAAGAAAGAGTCCCTTGTCTTGAGAGCTTTCCAGTTGCTGCTGTTGAACAGAAAGGATGTATTTCTCTTTTGAGTAAACCCCTCCATCTCAGCATGCATGCACAAGCACATATGAACACACGTACGTGCATGTACACACACACACACACACACACACATGCCACCTCTTACTCTAGAATTAGGAAATGCAGAATCCTTTCCAGTATTCCATCCAGTTCAATTCTAGGCATCCCAAATGGCCTCTATCCACAGTCTAAAACTCTCAGCATCAAAATTTTCTCCTAATACTCAGTTTACATTTTCCTTTTCTTCATTTTATCCTATTCCTCCCAAGATAATTTTTTACAAATAATTCCTCCATCTTGGAATATGTAGCCTCCCAATAGCATTAATTAAATAGAAGAAAAAGAACTGATCGTAGAGAGCCACTCTGCATGTTCCTGACTCAACACACTTCACCCTTGACTTGATACCAGAACAGACTCCATCTACTCTAGTTCTTGCGCTGGCTAGAGCTCAGACTGAGAACTGCACCAAACAGCATAGTACATGAGAAAGGAGTAACAGAAGTGCAGTTATTAGACACTAGACTAAAGTACAGAACAGAGAAATGGGATCATACAGTTCAGGGGTCTGCAATCTATGGTCTGATCCTACCTGGGGAAGTCTGACCTGACCCACAGCTGTACCAAGCCATCCATCCCCTTGCTGAAGAGGGGCCCGATATCTGCAGTGAGGGTAAAGGCAGGTAGCTTGATGAAGTTCAACAACGAGAAATGTAAAGTGCTCCATGTGGGGATGAACAATCCTCTACACACCTGCAGGCTTGGTGGCGCCAAACTGACCAGCACCATGAATGAAGGGGACCTGGGGGTAATAATTACCTTAACTGACCATGGTATGAATATGAGCCTTCAGTGTGACGCTGTAACCAGCAGGACAAATAACACTCTGGCATGCATCAGTTGGTGCATCTCCAGCAAAACCAAGGAAGTGATTCTTCTGCTTTACTCAGCATTGGTGAGAGCACAGCTGGCATACTGTGTCCAGTTCTGGGCACTGCATTTTAACAAGGACACAGAAAAGCTTGAGAGAGTCCAGAGAAGGGCCACCCAGATGATGAGAGACTTGCGCAGCAAGCCATACAAGGAAAGGCTGAGGGACCTGGGACTCTTCAGCCTGAAAAAGGGAAGGCCGAGAGGGGAATTGGTAGCAGCTTACCACTACGTTAGGGGAGTACATCAAGGGCTCAGTGAACAACTGTTCACCAGGGTGCACTTGGGGAAAACCAGGAGTAATGGCCACAAACTCCTGGAAGACCATTTCAGGCTCAACATGAGGAAAAACGTCTTCATCGTTAGGGTGTCCAGACTATGGAATAAGCTCCCCCCAGAGGTGGTGCAATCGCCTACCCTGGAAATCTTCAAGAGGAAACTGGAAGGTCATCTCACTGGGATCACCTGACCCCAGTTGTCTTTCCTGCCTGGTGCAGGGGGCTGGACCCGATGATCCTCTGAGGTCCCTTCCAGCCTTACAATCTATGAATTTATAAGTCTCAGAGCAGATAACAGTACAGGACAGAAAGATTTCAACCCACGGGTTCTCCAGTTTTTGAGTCCTGAGCGCTCAGAGTCATGCAGTTGGAGGCTGCACCCACACACCTTCAAGCCCCACTGCTTCCCAGCTGTGGTGCAAGCATAGCTTTCCACAGGAGAGGAGCTGTAGCAGGGCCAGAGTGGGTGGGTAGGTGTGGGGAAGTGAGAGCAGCATAGAAGCAGCTTCCAGGTCCCAGCCCAGGCAAAACTACTGTCCAGCTGGGAGCTGCACCCATGCTGCCACTGTTTCTCTCAGCCCCCCTGCTCCCTGGTTGTGGTTCAAATGCAGCTTCCACCAGGAAGGGAGCGGCACTAGTGACAGGCAGCTAGAAGCTGCTTCCACACTGATCCTGCATCTCCCCACATCCCCAGCCCAGCCCCGGTACAGTTCTCCACCAGCTTAGAAGCTGCACTTTTACTGAAGCCTTGGGAAGAGAAATGAGAGGAGGGAGGGGGGGAATGTAGGGCAAAGAGAAGCAGCAGTGGTGCAGCTCTGAGGAAGGAGGAAGGCAGGGGGCCAGAGAAAAGGGGCAGTGATGTGGGCACAGCTTTCAGCTCCAGTGTGGTCACGAGCACAGGCAAAGCTCTGCCCGCTACATGAGCCGGATCTAACCCTGGTTGTATGCAGCCAAGCCATGCTATGGGGTGTTCTTCGTGTTTCTGGTATTGAACCCTCTAGCTGTATATGAGGGTTTGAAGTGGATATTTTGGAGTTTCCTTGGGTGAACGACTACCTGAGAAAAACATCATAGGCCTAGGGGGCCCCTTCCAGCTCTATGCTTATATGTTCCCTTCTGAGGCCTTACATTTTAACATCTAAGCAATAGTAACTATATAAGGATGATGGACAAACACCAGCCAGGTATAGAAATCAGTCAAAGGTATTCTGAGATATTAAAAAACAGGTCAGAAAACAACTACATGAGATTCACACGCTAATGCATTCTGGGAAAAATAATGCAAAGTACCAGTATTTGGATGACACATAAAATACCAAAAGACACACTCTCAAGACATATACACTCTTTGGCAAGTTGAATCTAAATTCTGGTAATTTCTGGCAGCCGCTTATTAATTTAATTAATTAATTAATTTAATTAATTAATGAGTGCATAGTAGGGCTGTGCGAAATTTCACTGGCTGTTTCATTTCAATGCTGTGTCGACTCGTTTCGAGCTCGAAACAGCAAAAACGAAACAAAACAAAGGCTTCGAAACAGCCTCGAAACGAAACAAGGGCAGTCAAAAGTTTTGAAACATTTAAAGTTTTGAAGCTGGGCTTGCATAAGGAGAGGGAGGGGAAAGAGGGGGGGGGAAAGGACTGTTTCCATATTGACTGTGTAGCTGGCCAGGGACTCTCTTCCTTCCCTGAGGTCCCTTCCAATCCCAGTGCTCTGGGGGAGGGATGGAAAAACAGCATAAAAGGCAGCATTTTTTTGAACTGGCCTGCTTTCTCCCTTGGTGTCTGACAGTTACTGAGCTATCTTCCAGCAGCTCAGGAGCATTAGACAACAAAGGCTACTACTTTGATTTGATGTCCTACTTGCTAGCCCGGCATGTAGCATTCTGCAATACCTTTTGCTTGCTTTCTAGACCCTTTTATTTTATTATTATATTAATTGATTTATTCTTTTCAATTTCTTTATTATATTGGATTTTATACTATAGAATTTATATATTTTTACTTCTATACATTTATATCTTGCAGCATATTATAATATAGAATTTATATAGAAAGACACATATACATTTATATATTTTTATAAAGACAAGACACTATGAAACACACCATGAAGCGTGGTGGAGAGGCAACTGGCAAGCCTTCAGGGAGGGGTGGAAGAGGGGGTAGAGGGAGAGGTGTAAGTTCTCCCTCACTAAACTAAAATGCAGCCTCTTTCCTCCAGCTAGAAGGGATGAGGCTTCCACTAGTTGTACAGGCAGCAAGGAGAGGGGAGCATGACAACCATGACAGTGCCACTGCCTGTGCCTGAGACTGTATCCCCTCCAAGAGCACCAGCCATAACCCACCACCACCACGACAACAAGCAGCGCCAGCAAGACAATTCAAAAAGGATGTGGAGAAGCTTGAAAGAGTCTAGAGAAGAGCCACGTGCATGATCAGAGGTCAGGAAAACAGACCTTACGACGACAGGATGAGAGCCATGGGGCTCTTTAGCCTGGAAAAGTGCAGGCTCAGGGGTGATCTGATGGCCACCTATAAGTTTATCAGGGGTGGCCACCGTATCTGGGGGAACGTTTGTTCACCAGAGCACCCCAAGGGATGATGAGGTCGAACAGTTATAAACTACTACAAGACCATTTCAGGCTGGACATAAGGAAGAATTTCTTTACTGTCCGAGCCCCCAAGGTCTGGAATAGCCTGCCACTGGAGGTGGTTCAAGCACCTACATTGAACACCTTCAAGAGTAAATTGGATGCTTATCTTGCTGGGATCCTATGACCCCAGGTGACTTCCTGCCCTTCAGGCAGGGGGCTGGACTCAATGATCTTCCAAGGTCCCTTCCAGCCCTAATGTCTATGAAATCTGTGAAATCCTCCCCCCACATTTCACTTCCCATCCTAAGTCTTCCAGTGCCAGAGGAAGAGCTGGATCTGGATCTGAACCTCAGTGTCCTAGCAAGGGAAATTCTGGGGAAGGAGAGAGAATCATCCAAGTTTGTGCTCCACACCCCTCAAGTTTCCCCTAGAGCCAGGTCTCCTTCCTCAGAAGGCACTTTGGAGGAGTTTGACGCAGAGGTAGAGGCAAGAGACTCAGGTGAGTCTGCTCCTCCTGTTGCTGTGCCTCTGCCTGCTGAGGAGGGGGAAAAGGCAGCATCCACACATGCACCCACTCCAGAAGCGAGCAGGTAGTATGGTCTGGGGTCATTTTGAGCTGGCAGATGATCCCACACACACCATCTGCCTGCACTGCTGAGCCAAAACCAGCTGGGGCAAGGGAACAAAACACATGAGCACCACAGGGATTCATAGATTCAGGGTTGGAAGGGACCCGAGTAGATCATCAAGTCCGACCCCCTGCCCTGGACAGGAGTGAATACTGGGCTCATATGACCCCAGCTAGGTAATTATCAATCCTCCTCTTAAAGACCTCCAAGGTAGGAGCCAGCACCACTTCCCTTGGAAGTTGGTTCCAGATCCTAGCCGCCCTGACTGTGAAATAGTGCCTTCTAATGTCCAGCCTGAACCTACTCTCAGTCAACTTATGGCCATTATTCCTTGTTACTCTGGGAGGTGCTCAGGGGAACATGGTCTCTCCCATTCCCCACTGGTCCCCCCCGGTAAGTTTATAGACAGCCACCAGGTCCCCTCTCAGCCTTCTCTTGTGAAGGTTGAACAGGTTCAGGTCCCATAGCCTCTCCTTGTAGGACTTGCCCTGCTGTCCCCGGATCATGTGAGTGGCCCTCCTCTGGACCCTCTCGATGCTGGCCACATCCCTCCTAAAGTGCGGTGTCCAAAACTGGATGCAGTACTCCAACTGTGGCCTGACCAGTGTCGCATAGAGGGGGAGGATCACCTCCTTGGACCTGCTCGTGACGCATCTGTGGATGCATGACAAGGTGCGGTTAGCCTTCCTGACCACGTCCTCACGTTGGTGGCCCATGTTCATTTTAGAATCGATAATGACTCCAAGATCCCTTTCTGTCACTGTGCTTTCGAGAAGGGAGTTCCCCAGCCTGTAGGTATGCTGCTGGTTCTTACTGCCCAAGTGCAGCACCCTGTACTTGTCAGTATTGAATCCCATCCTATTCGCATTCACCCACCCCTGTAACCTGTCCAGGTCCAGCTGTATCCTGTCCCTCCCTTCTAGCGTGCCCACCTTGCCCCAAATCTTGGTGTCATCAGCAAATTTGAACAGGGTGCTTTTCACCCCCTCGCCCAAACTGCTAATAAGGAAATTGAACAGTATGGGCCCGAGGACCGAGCCCTGGGGGACTCCACTGCCCACATCCCTCCAGGTCAAATATCACCAATCACCACCACTCTCTGGGTGCGGCCCCTCAGCCAATTTGCGATCCATCTGACTGCGTAGGCATGTTGATGCATCTCTGCAGGCATCACCCCCTTGCCCTTGCTTCTCCTTAGCCTGGCACCAGTGGGAGCATGTCCAAAGGGAAGTCCCCCTCTCGCTCCAAAGCCCCCATTCCCCCAAAGCAGAGGCAGCCCACCCTGGAACAGTGGAGGAAAGGCGGACAGAAATGGGGGCATGTTGCAAGGCCAAGCAAGATTACCTAAAGCATTGCGGAGATGCTTGCTGTTGATGGCCAGCCCTTCTCCTTAGTTGAGCAGCCAGGGTTCACGGTGCTCATGGCCGCATCATACCAAGTGCCTACACACACCACCTCCTGCAGGATGGTGATACCCTCCCTGTATGAGGCATGCAGGGAGTACTTGAGGGAGGAGCTGTGCAAGGCAGGTCCGCAGGTGGCCTTACACTTCACCTCGGACATCTGGAGCAGCCGGAGTGAAGATCATACCTACCTCTCCCTCGCAGGGCACTGGTGCAACCAGTCAAGTCATCAGTGGGCTCTCCTTCAAGCCAAGGTGATGGATGAGCCCCACACAGCAACCAAGATCATGGGGGCCGGTGCAGGGATGGCTTGCTGGGCAGGGCGAGCTCACCCGTGGGTTCATGGTCACCGACAATGGGGCCAATATGGTCAAGGTGGTCCGTGGTGCCAACCTTGTTGGCATTCACTGTGTGGCACACAAGTTCCACCTCACTGTCAGGGACGCCTTGGAGGGAGATAGGGCTGTCGGTGACAGCGTCAGTGCCACCAGCAAGCTCATTTCCAAATGCAGGAAGGTGGCAGGCTACTTCCACCGGAGCATCAAGGGGGGCAAGATGCTGCAGGACAAACAAGCAGAGCTGAATATCCTGCAGCATACCTGATTCTGGAAGGCTGGTTGAGCAGCGGAAAGCCGTCTGTGAGATGGCCTTGCTCGGGGAGATTTGGCTCAGCAGCACCCTTAACAGAGATGAGTGGGATACCATCTCCCAGATCTTGGTGGCCCTCAAGCCCTTCCTTGAGGCCACTGAGACCCTCAGCACTGGCGATGCCCTCCTTAGCCAGGTGATCCCTATAGTGAGGGAACTTCAGAGCCAAATGGAGCACTTACAGGGGATCAGTGTTCCTGGCTGGGGCAAGCCGCTGTTACCAGATGTGCAGGCACTGGTGATGCAGCTGAAGTTGGGCATCAGGAAATGGCTTGATCCCTTGTGGTCCAGTACAGTCCA
>NW_005842403.1:610135-614294 GCF_000455745.1 Alligator sinensis | reverse complement strand
CTTTCTTGCCTGCATTGCATGCCAGCCTCTGGCTTCTTTATTATTCCTTCCATCCAGGAACAGCACATACACCAACTACAGGTGCTTCCTCAGTCTGATGAAGGGTTTTTCAACTCGAAAGCTTGCTAAGATATATTTCTGTAACTATTCAGTTGGTCTGCTAAAAGAAACCAGTTTAGATTGACCCAAAGGACCTTGTCTGCCATTGCCATGTCCTTAGACCAACACCCCTACCACCTGACCAGAAAGATGCAGGGCCCTGGGCACATCTAAGCCCCAGGGCTGGGGTTAGCAGGGAGAGTTCTCTGGCAGCTGCTGGAGAAGCAGCTCCTGCAGGAGAAGAAAGAAAGGCTTTTGTCACAGTTTGGCTGCCTGATGCTACTGTCCTGCTGCTCACTAAGTTATTATTTTACCTGTTGTCATTTAAAGTGCCAGACAGGACTGAGGCTGTAGGGAAGGAGGAGACCTCATTGGGGCACACAATCATGTCATGTAGAGGCCCCAGCGTCAGTGAGGGCACGCCTTAACACACACACAGTGTCACCCATGTCACAAGTCTTGCTTGTCAGCAGCTTAAGGTGCAGTTTCCCAGAAACTTGGCAGACTTCAGAGCCTCAGAAGGGGCTACCATCCCTGCAAGTTTCATCTAAATTGGGCAGGAGATGACAAACTTATAGGCAGTTTCATGCTTCCCCATTATAGTCTATGGGCGAAACATCGAAACAGTATCAAAACAGTGAAACAGTTTTGACAAAACGAAACGGAACAGTGGTTTCAAAATGAAACAAAACTCAAAATGAAACACTGTCCCATCAAAATGGTGAAATGGAGTCAAAACGAAATGGTACTGTTTCAGAAACCCTAGTGCACAGCACCACAGGATTCAACTCCCAATAGGGAGCTTCCACTATATACATTTTGGCTACTGTAACATGGCCTAGGAATGATCTATTTTCATAGCAAAAGCAGCCCGTTTAACTCGGTTCTCACACAGTGAGTAGCTGCATAACAAAAGTTATCAAGGGGAAGCTGAAGATTTTGGCAGCGGGGCTAGTGGCAACTGGTGAGACATTAGAGGAGGTTGGCAGTTTAATTAGATGTTTCTTCTAACATGAAGACAGGGTGGATTTGCACCTTATAGACTAACTAAATCAGAGATGTACAGTGTAAGCCAGGGATCTTCAACTCCCGGCCTGTGGGGCAGATCCTTTCTGCAGAGCCATATGATCTGCCACAGGGCTCCTCACAGATCTGAAAATTTGGCAGCAAGGGAGTAGAGGCAGCATTAACCACCGCTCCCCCACTACCAAATTTCTGGACCCCTGGGGGGCCCTGCATATTAGATCAGCTCCATGAGGCTAGGGCAGCACAGGTCTGGGCGTGTGGGGCCAGGGCAGTGTGAAGTAGGATCTGGGCATGCAGAAAGTGAGATCCAGGCACACGGGGATGGATATGGGTGCCATGAGATTGGATTCAGCCCTCTGCCTCTGGATCCCAGCAGTGCAATGCCAGACCTGAATGTCCAGGCCCAATCCAGGTGGCAAAAGGCAAGATCTGGGCAGTACAGGGCTGGATCCAGGAAGCACAAAGACTGATACAAGCATGCAGGAACCAATCCAGGTTGTGCGAGGTGGGATCCAGGAAGTGCAAGCCTCAAACTGGGTGTGCGGGGCCCAATTTGAGTGGCGTGAGGTGGGATCTGGGAGGGGCAAAGCCAGATCCAGCCATGCAAGACATAACCCAGGTGGCACAAGGCAGAATCCAGTCTGCAGACCATCCCTGTGCCACTTATCTGGCCTGTACAGCCATGAGGTTGACCACCATAGGCATAAGTTTTTGTAAACAGTGGATTTATTTCATCATGTGTTGTGAAGAGACTGCAGTTCCCTCCCAGTATCTGATGAAGTAAGTCCACTAATGAAAGGTGATACTGTACATCACCGATTTGGTTAATCTATAAGATGCAAATCTACCCTGCCTTCTGCATCGCTTCAGGCTAACATGGCTAGCTACCCCTCCATCCTTACATGATCAACACTGAGAGAGTTTTTAATGTTTACACTTAGAGGCATCATTAGATTTCAGATGTGTGCGGGCCGGGAGCGGTCCGAGGCCCTCGGGGGCTTTTGCGCGGCGCGGGCTGTGGCCAGCAGCCCTGGCACGCGGGTCAGGGAATGCAGGCCGGCGGGCTAGAATTAGGCACGGACGCTTAGCTGTTGATTAAAGATTATTTTACTTACACCGAAGATGGTCGCGGTGCAGGCAGGAAAACTTGCTTGAGTTGTGGTTACAGACAGAAAAGAAGAGAGGTGGACAAGAGTTCCTTCCACGCAAACCTCTAGCCCAATCCGGTTGAAGGCTCTAAACACGCGAGCCCGTCGTGTCAACCGAAGAAAACAACTCGGAGAAAGAGCTCTGGATACACTCACACAAAGTTTGCTAGGCTCCGTGGTACTTGCGCGCAGGGAAGGGGTTCGTCGAAGGATTGCACTCGGCGACGGGGAGAGGCCAGAGGTTGATCAGACCCCTATAGCCTTCTCAAGGTATATGCTGGGTCCGATAGGCTCCGCAGCGCTTAGAGATCTTCACAAGACGTGAAGTCCTCCTCCTCCAGATGGTTGTGGAGTCCTCCAACTTGGGCGGAAACCGCTCAAGCCTCTTATACGGCTAGCAAGCCAATCACTAGCCGCCACGTGGGAATAATTTAGAACTGGCCAATAGTGGGACACAAATTTGCATGCGAATGGCAGGAACTCCTTTGCACCGTGCATTTCTCTTTGCAACTAAGAAATGCACCCTGCAAAGAAAGCTCCTTGTGGCGGGAAATAATTTAGCAGTGCCGAAGCGCACACAAACAAAATCACACCCTTGGGTTGTGACAAGATGAACACTGAATGTGGCGTGGATGTGGAAGTACACATCTCTCACAGCCATTGTATCTGGTTTTCTGCAAACTTAAACAGACATTGCATCACTAATTACTCTAAACTCGTGCTTTCAAAGTTCTTTTGGAACCATAAAGGCTAGAAGTATAGCTTTGTGCCAGGAAAAGTTGAGATTCTCCAACATAATTTCGTGGTCACAGGGTCACATAATTTATGTTGTGCTGGCGACAGTGAAGAGAAAATCAGATGTGTAATGGTGGCAACAGTGTCCACGAACTTCTGGGCAATAGGTATGCAACTATCAGGTAAAAAAGAAGAGAAAGGAAATTCAATGTAACATCAGTCAGGGATCCAGGTTTTCCATTTCCCATGGGGAAACAGAAAAACACAGATTTCCCCCTTTACCCAAGAAAAATGCAGATTTTTCATTTTAATGGAAAAACCCATGGATTTTGTACTTTTGCAAAGAGCTCTCTGCACGCTGGCTGGGGAGGGTGGGAGGAGGACGGTCAGGTAGGGAGCGCCATGTGCATATATGTGCATATGGACCCAGGCAGCCTGGACGGCAGCTCCAGCAGGTAAGTGGCGGGGGGATTGAGGCCCCCATAGGGATGGAGGGAGGCTGAGGCTAGGGCTGCTGCCCAGCTGGGGGATACTTGAGGCTTGGGGCCCAGGGCCAGAAAGCACGGGGCAAGTACAGGCTGCCCACTGCAGGCTCAGGCTCCTGCCCTGCTGCCCTCCCTTGGGGCCTCCAGAGCCCAGTGGATATGACCTGGTGCACAGTGGGGCTGTGCAAGGAAGCTCCTTGCCGCTGTGAGCTCCGTGCTGCTCCTACGACATGCCCCTTGCCTACCCAGCAGCAGCGAGAGGCAACACCCCACACTGCTACCCCCTCATGACCAGGGGACACCTCTCTAGGGCAGTGCGGAGCTTGCAGCAGCAGTGAGCTTCCCTGTGCAGCCTCACTCTCCCATGGCATACCAGGTCACAACTGGTGGGCTGCAGAGGCCCCCAGGGGAGGTAGCAGGGTGGGGTTGCCCGGGGGAGGGGAGAGCCAGGCTCCATGCTCCACCCCGCTCCAGAAACCACCACCTCCTGTGGGCAGCAGCCAGGGCTCCGGCAGTGCTGTGGAGGGCAGGGGGTGCAGACCTGGGCCCCTGGCCCCATAGCCCTGGCAGCTAGAGGCCCCTCTGGCAGGGCTGGAGTGGGGCAGGAGGCTGTGGGTGAGGGGCAAGGAGCACCAGCAGGGCCAGGGGGTTGGGCGGGGGGTGGGG
>NW_005842403.1:608368-610125 GCF_000455745.1 Alligator sinensis | reverse complement strand
GGTAAGGGGCACCAGCAGAGTCAGGGGGTTGTGGGGGGCAGTGAGTGGTACCTGCAGGGCTGAGGGGAGGGCACTGTAGGGGGGAGAGAGGGGCACCAGCAGGGCTGGGGGGCTGTAGCTTGGGAGTGCAGGGCCTGGACCTGCATTCTGTGAGCTAAAGGAACATGAAGAGCTCTGATTTTCCATGATAAAAAACCCAAAATCAAATACCAAAATTTATAGGCATTTAGAATTAATTCGAATATAATAAAGGGTTTAGTCCATCTGTCTGTCTGTCTGTCACTCTCTTGGAGCACTCTGATTGGTTACTGAAACAACCAAAGTGCTCCAACACCGTTCTGGACAAGAGGCAGTGGCACGGCAGAGCACCACTATGATGGCGGGGATGGAGCAGGGGGGAGAGGCCAGCAACCTGGAGGCAGCAGCGGTATGGGGTGCTGGCCAAGGGGGACAGAGGGGATGGTGGGGCAAGCACGCACACACCCCACCCCCGCCCCACCGCTCCTGGGAGGTGGGGGCAGCATGGAGTGGTGGGTGGCAGCACTCTGTCCCTGCTACCCCTCCCCTAGTCATTCCTGACGGGCAACTGGCTAGTTTATTATAGCGACTGAGGCACTGGTAGACTTCCAAATTGCTTTAAAAATGTAAATATATCAAGAAAACATAGTGTTCAACTGATATATATCTTGGCCTTTCATTTTAATCATGGATTTAGGGGTTTTAATCAGAGAATTTGCAATTTTTATCAGGGAAAACTAGGATCCCTGAACATCAGTGAGACTGTACCTTAAATAATAGTGTTGTATTGTCATTGCAGCCATGGTGATCCAGAGAATATGAGAAGCAAGATTTGGTTGGTAATACCTTTTATTGAATCAACTTTCTAGTTGGGAGAGGTATTAAGTAAGCTTTCTTGTTAGATGTTAGACAAGAGATATTAGGAAGGTCATTTGTGCCTGAAAACTGGTGTATCCTCTCTGCCAAATACAAAATCAATACAATAACAGACAATGCCAAAGAAATCTTGCTTCTCCGCTAAACTAATATGCAATTGGCATTTAGCACCTGGACAACATCAACAAACTGGAGAGAATGAAAACAAAAAGGAGAAAGAGTCAGACAGACTGATTTACAAAGGAAAAATTGACAGCTAAAAATGTAAATAAAAGAGTCACAAGTTCCAGAAAAGATAACAAAAATATACTAAAAGAGTAGACATAGAAAGATTAAAACTAGGAAAAATTATATGAATTCCCACGAAGGAAAACAAACTGGATATCTGTAATCACGTGAAATCTCTTGTACAGGACAATTTTTTCACCACATATCTGATTTCTCTGCCATTGGGGATCTGGTGTTTAGAAACTCTTCCTTCCAGCAACTCCTAGGCACTATATAACAGAAAGAGTCTGCATCTGTTTTGTTTCATTCTGTACCTTTGTTGGAAGTGTAACTAAGCATGCCTGTTCTCCAGGCTCGAAACAAGATGTGCCCATTAGATGCAGGGTTGAGGACAAGATTAGGGCTCACATTATGTACTCTTACTGTTCTGGAAGTACCACTGAGGGGCAGGGCAACATTATGCTTGGTCCTGTATAAATTCACAAGAAAAAGTACAGTCCCTGACCCAAAAATCTTTCAACCTGGGATCTTGATCCTTCAGCTGGATATGCATGAGCAGACCCTTGGTATCAAAAGGAGTCCTGGGTGGATGGACATAAGGGGCTGTCTGCATTGATTCACTTGCAGCTGCGGGC
>NW_005842403.1:604495-608337 GCF_000455745.1 Alligator sinensis | reverse complement strand
TTCACTTCCAGCTGCAGGGCGGAATGCTATACGATAAGATGGAACAAGTGAGCGCAGTCAAATTACAGAAATGACAGAGAGACAGAGAGACAAGAATTAAGCTCTTCCACAAGCTACCTGTGCCTGCATTTTGATGGTTCCAAAATGACACACCCATCCCCCACTCCAGCAAACACAGGAATATCCCAAGACGTGTACTTACTGCAAAACTTAGTCCCTTGATTAAAGACATCTTGAAACAAGATCTGGCTCAGAGCATTATATTCAAATTGGCATAAACCAGCTATGGAAATCCCTATGGAAATCTGTATTAAGAGGCTTCAGAGGAGGGCTCAGGGACAAGAATACACTTGTCAACTTCTCTGTCTGCCTCTGATCCTACAACCTGCTGTCAAGTTACACTCACCTGAACCTTTGTTCAGCCAGTCACAGCAAGCCTCCTGGGAAGATTTGTCAGGCCTACATACACATTCTCCCCACTTCTTTGCACAACCTCCCCCAGGGGGACCATTTGCACAGTCCCAGCATTTATGCGTCAGACCCACACAGGCTCCCACCTCTTCTCTCCACCCTGCAGCTTGTCAAAACTTACAAAGTTATTCCTGACCTTGTTCCCCACATGAGGGAGGGGAAGACCTTTTATTTAAGTCAAAACAAACCCAGAGCGTCCAGCCCACTCGCACAATGGCCTCCTTCTCCCATCAGTGAGCACGTCACATCCACTCACACAACCAGCTCCCCCGGGGGCGCGCAACGTGTCACATTTAATAATACTTATTGCCATGCCGAGCTCTACCGCCTCAAAGTGCGTGCGGCAGGAACCTCAGATTGCCTCTAAGCACAGACACAACCCTGCAAGCTCCTCTGCGTGGCCAGCATATGCGCCCCCCACATGTGCTGAACCCCTCTCCCAGGCAGGGTTCACCCCCATCCAGCTAGTCCCAAACCCGCCCAGCACACGCACGCACTCTCTTCCCCAGCTTTGGCCCAAGAGAGAGCTTCAGTGTGGCTTCAGCTGGCTCTGCTCCCTCACAAACCTCCTCCATTGCCTTCCCCAGAGCAGTGGGGCCATATTCCCATGCACCACTCCCAACTTCCCATGAAGGGCAGTGCACAGCCCCACTGCTACCCCATGGCCAGGGCTGCGCAACACCCGCCCAGCTCTGCAAACCAGGGGGCAACTGACCTCTCCACACACACACACTTGTTTGTTTGTTTTTTAAGAAATTTTTCATGTTTCAAGTCAAATCAAGTCCAAATTCATGAGTTAGTTCAGAACCATAAGTAGGCAACTGGTGCCTCCTGAGTCGGGGGGGGGGGTGGGGGGGGGGGGGGGTGGGCGGGGCGCCCAGTCAGCGACCGGGGGGAGTTCCCCTGTGGCCAATCGCGCTGACCCGGAAGTGCCACAGTCCGCGCAATCGGCCGCAGGGGAAACCTCCCCCCAGTTGGCACGATCAGGTGCAGAGGGACTGCAGGGATCACTTCTCTTGGCACCCTCACGCCCCGGCTGGCACTCGCAGGGGCAGCACCAGTGTCTCGCCTGCCCCCCTGCCCATTGCCTAAGCAGGGAACGCTGTTGTCAGGGGGTGCACCAGTGCTCTCAGGGGGTGCACATGTACTCCCGTTCACCCCCTGTGCATCGCCACTGAGTGGCCCTACAACCAGCAAACATCCTCCACCCCCGCCAGGGGCTTCAGATATTTCCAACTTCTTTTGGCAGGAATCCCCGGAGGCTTGGGGTTCAGATGCCACCCGAGTTTCGCCTGCCCTCAGCCATATGGCCGCAGGAGCAAGCTGGGGAGGAGCCTCCCATTTCCATAAAGTGGGTTTTGAGCCCCAACACCTCAATGGGTACTAAACCATGCCAGAAGAAGTTATCCCCGGGGGAGCTTAAGGAAAACTGCCTTCATGGACCCAGAAACCTGGCAGGGGAAACACAACTTATCTCACACACACACACACACACCTCCTCAGCTCCCCAGGGATGACGGACCCCAAGACACATACATGTGCGCGCACACACACACACACACACACACAGAGGTCCAGCCTACACACACGTCCTCAGCTCCCCAAGGATGACAGGCCCCTAGACACACATACACAAGCAAGTCCAGCTTACACACCGCGTCCTCGAGCCCTCCAGGGACGAGAGAGCCCCTAGACACACCGTGCACGCACACACACACACCCTCAGCTCCCCAGGGATGATGGACCCCTAGACACACACGTGCGCACACAGGTCCAGCTTACACACACACGCACGCACACCCTCAGCTCCCCAGGGATGACTGACCCCTAGAAACACACACACACACACACGCACACGTCCTTGGCTCTCCCGGGATGACGGACCCCTAGACACGCGCGGACCGGGCGCGGGCACTCACCGCGCGGAGCTCCCCGGTGCGGTCCTTCATGCTCGCGGCTGCCCGGCGGCTCGGGCTGGGCTGGGCTGGCTGCGCGCGGGCCCCGGGCCCGGAGGGGGAGCCGCGTGTCCCGGGCGCCGCCCGCAGCCTCAGGCTTTCCTCCCGGGCCCGGGACGGCTGGGAGGCTTTGCTCCCTGGGGACACTCCGTGCCGGGGTGGCGGGGCTCGGTGCCGGCACGTCTCGCTGGCGGGTACTCCTCCCGCACTGAGCTCTCTGCAGGAGCAATACACGTGTTTTCTGGGCTGCCGGACAAGTTAGGCAGAAGCCGGGGGATCCGGGTCTGTCTGCTCAGCTGACTGTCGGGGGAAGCCCCCTCGGGGAGATGTGCTCCCCAAGCAGTCCGGGCCAGGTGCATTTCTGCCCGTGGCTTTGCCGGCTCAGATCAGTTTGCCGAATCAAATCAAGACTTCTAGTTTGTTGTATGTCTGAATAAAAGCAGACGTTTCTAAGCGCAAGTACATTCAACCGCACGTAGGCAGCGCCAAGACGGAAATGTCTCTGAAGAGACGGCGTTGTATTCCCGAGCTTGAAAATAACGCAACGTATTTAGCAAGTGCATTTGCTCCTGCTTATTTTGTAGGGTGGACATTTGTCAGCCGGTGACAAGGCGAACCGAGAACAGGGCAGCCCATTCATGTCTGAGGAGCTGAAGGGCTGTGGTCCCTGGTGTGTCCCTGGCGCGCCACCCCGTGGCTACATTCTTCGTTTTAAGGCCCAAAAGGCTCCTTTTGATACGGGCTTGTTAGGAATTTCCTGACTAAATCACCCCTCACAATGAAAGGTTAGTTCATCAAAACTGAAATCCTGTGAGAGAAAGGCGGGGAGAGAAGGGGTGTGGGGGAGGGGCAGATGGAGGCTCCCACAGCGAGGGAGGGAGGGAGTGGGGCTGGGGCCGGGGTAGGGACAGCTGTTGCCCTGCTGGGACAGGACAGAGCCGCGAGCAGCTCATCCAGGGGAGGAGAGAGCGACTCCCACTGCTGCGTGCACCCCAGGAGGGCATGGGGGGTGCGGGCCCCTGGATCTGCGCACAGGGTGAGGGTGGACTGCCAATGCATGCTGGGGCTGGGGCTGGGGCGGTGCCAAGCTCTTCCTGGTGGGGGGCTGGGCTGGGCTGCGCTTGGAGCGGGCAGCAGTGGTGCTGGGAGAAGGTGCTAAGAGGGAGCTACAGCAAATTTTGGGGTGGCTGCAGCGCCCCCAGCACCCTCCCAGTACTGCCACCACTGCCTGCCCCGAGTGCAGCCTGGCTCAGCCCAGTGCTGGGAAGTGCCAGGCACATCCCCAGCCCACAGCAGCAACCCACTCTTGCCCTTCACACAGATCCAGAGGCACATGCCCCCACATGCCCTCCCAAGGTGCATGCAGTGGCAGGAGCCCCCCCCCGCAGACAAGCCCCTTGCAGCTCCATCCCACAT
>NW_005842403.1:585296-603588 GCF_000455745.1 Alligator sinensis | reverse complement strand
CTTAGTGTCATCAGCAAACTTGGACAGTGTGCTTTCCACCCCCTCGTCCAAGTCACTGATGAAGATGTTAAACAGTGCGGGCCTGAGGACCGAGCCCTGGGGGACCCCACTGCTCACATCTTGCAGGTTGAATGCGACCCATCCACCACTACTCTCTGGGTGCGCCCCATCAGCCAACTTTTTACCCATCCAACTGTGTAGGCATCAATGCCACAGTCGCCTAATTTATTGATGATAATGGGGTGAGAGACAATGTTAAAGACCTTCTTTAAGTCTACAAAGACTACATCCATGACGACACTATCATCCAAGGATTTAGTTACTTGGTCATAAAAGGCAATCAGGTTGGTCTGGCAGGACCTGCCTTTGATGAACCCATGCTGGTTGCCCCTGAGCATGATCTCCCCTGCAGGCCCCCCACAGATGTGCTCCTTGATGATTCTCTCCAAGATCTTCCTGAGCACCGAGGTGAGGCTTACAGGCCTATAATTACTTGGGTCCTCCTTCCTCCCTTTCTTAAAAGTTGGGACCACATTACTTGGTTTCCAATCCTTCGGCACCTGGCCAGATGACCACGAATGCTCATACAGCCGGGCCAAGGGCTCCGTGATGACCCCTGCCAGCTCCCTCAACACCCTTGGGTGGAGGGCATCTGGACCTGCAGATTTAAAAATGTCTAGCCCTTCCAGAAGATCCCTAACTACATCTGCGCTGACCGAAGGCCTGACAGAGCTATCCCCAAGATTGTCCCTACCTCTGGCAGGAGGGATGTCCCAGTCCCTGTTCAAGAAAACAGAGGCAAAGAAACTGTTAAAAATATCAACTTTCTCATCTGGCATAGCCACAAGATTACCATTTGGGTCTTGCAGGGGCCCTACATTGCTTGGTGACCTCTTCTTGCTCTCAATGTACTTGAAAAAGGACTTTTTGTTGTCCTTAATCCTGGACGCTAGCCTGAGTTCCATCTCTGCCTTGGCCTTCCTAATAGCCCTCCTACACTCCCGGGCCGAGGAGGAGTACTCCTCCTTGGTGATAGCTCCTCCCTTCCACTGGTTGTACACCCCCCTTTTAGTCCTCAAGCATTCCTGAATGCCCTTGCTGAGCCAAGGGGGTTTCTGAGCACTCTTACCCACTTTGCTTCTCTCAGGGATTGTTACCTTTTGGGCCTGGAGGATCGTCCCCTTAAGGTACGACCATCCCTCATGGACTCCCATCTCCTCTACCTTCTGGGCCCTCAGTGCCTCCCCCACTAATCTCCGAAGCTCACTGAAGTTGGCCCTTCTGAAGTCAAGGGCTTTAGTCTTGCTGTAAGCCCTTGACACCCAAGCTGTTGGGCCGCATATTGGCAAGCATTGGCCAATATAGCTTCTTAATAATCAGCCACCGGTATCGGCCCAAAAAATCTGTATTGGTGCATCTCCAACTTTTCCAGTGAGTTCTGATTACAACACGGTTGAGCAGACTCAATTAATCAGTGTTCTAATAGTAAAAATAATGACAAAATGAAGGGCTGGCATTTTCCAAGGGCTGTCTTAAGTCTATCAAGGAGTGCCTTGAGTTTAAAAAGGTTGAGAACCACTGTTGCAGAATGTTCTCAACCACCTCCCAGTTTACATTCATAAGCTTTTTTTTAACAGTTCCTTCCAGTGTTCAGTTTTGGGCCCCCACTACAGAAAGGAAGTAGGCAAATTAGAGAGAGTCCAGCAGGGGGCAACAAAATGGTTAGGGACTGGGGGACATAATTTATAAAGAAAGACTGAGGGAACTGGGCTTATCTAGTCTAGAGAAGAGAAGACCAAGAGGGGATTTAATAGCAGCCTTCAACTACCTGACGGGCGGTTCCAAAAAGGATGGAGCTGGACTGTTCTGTGGTGGCAGATGACAGAACAGGGAGCAATGGTTTCAAGTTGCAGCAAGGGAGGTTTAGGTTGGATATTAGCAAGAATTTTCTCATGAAGAGGGTAGTAAAACACTGGAACAGGTTACCCAGAGAGGTGGTGGGATCTCCATCCTTGGAGGTTTTTAAGACCCAGATAGACAAGCTTTTGCTGGGATGATCTAGTTGGAGATGGTTCTGCTTTGAGCAGGGGGTTGGACTAGATGACCTTCTGAGGTCCCTCCCAACCCTCATTTTCTATGCTTCTATGATCCCAGTCACTTTCACTCAGTCATGCTTAGGTTGGGAAAATAGCCAACTGCATTCTGTTCGCAGCAATGGTCATAGTCATTTGTACTGAGATTTCCCTATTTCTTTTCTGTTTGCTTCCTTTTATCCATAAGAATACAGGAACCCCCCACTATTCTCAAATCTGCTATTCACGGATTCGAATATTCATAGTGCGCCGTGCCAACTGGGTGGGTCAGAGCAAGCGCCGCCGCAGCTCCCTTGGTGCTGCACCAAGCTCCTGCCTCTGCAGTTAAGCCAGGCATGGAGCGCTGCATGGGGCAGGGAACAGCAGAGCTGGGCAGGCAAAGAGCGAGTGCCAGGGATGGGGAGGGAGGCAGTGGCAGCATCTTTTGCCCCTGGGGGCAGCTGCGGTCAGTCCCCAGGCACTGCAGGTGAGCCCTGCACTTCCAGCCTCTTGTGGGAGGGGTGCAGGGGGCGGCTGTGGGGTCTGACAGAGATCCCCGGCAGTATTCGCAGATTTTCTCCAGAATGGATCCCTCGTGAATGGTGAGGGTCTCCTGTACATCTAATATTGACCTATCCCATATCGGATGCAGTACATTTTGCTTAAGAAATCATCTGTAATGTATAACATTCCTAAAGACATTTTACTAAAGGCAGGGTGAAATTTCTGATACATATTCCTCAGGATGATTTTCCTTCTGATCATAGGCTTTTCCCCCTCTGCAGATTAGCTTGTTTCTGTCAGTGTCAGCCTGTTTTTGGTGTGGAGGAGTGGAGAAGTCCATTTCAAACTTGCTGTCATCACAAAGCCAGATTAAGCCTTAAGGCTTCAGTGGCCAAATTCCTCCTTTCTGTGGCTTCAGATGGTTTCCTTTTCTTGACTAGCAGCTGGGGAATTTCCCTCCAGTCAGTCTTTTTGGAGTTTCTCACTAGCAACAAATATTTTTCCTTAGAAGGTGGCTGTCTGGTGAAGGAGACCCACAAAGCACCACAATCACTCCTCTTTGGCCTGGCTGGGCCTCTCCATCCACACTTTCCTGTCTTTTGCTGGGGCAGGTTGTGCTTGTGGGCTGGGAAGATTCAGCCTTCACCTTTCCCTCTATGTGGGGAGGCTCCTTCCCAGCAGAACCATGATAAGGTGGCAGCTGCTGTAATGTGGGTGTCTCCAGTTCACACATTTCAGTTTATGGCATGAATGTGCCCAGAAATAGGGGGTATGATCCAGGATTGCAACCAAGTTCAACACTGAGAACACGGACCAGCACATATCTGAGATCATGTTTTTAGGACTTGAGATCAGAAGTTACACATTAAATGCTCTCTTTGAATCTCAGTGGGTGCAATTCAGCTACAATCTATTCATCTACAGCTATTAACATTGCTGTGGCTAATGGGTGTTGGGAAGCTGAGTGCTAAGGAAATGCCATTTGTTTATCACTCCTGTTGGTATTCTCTGTTGACAAAGTGTTGATTTATTGCTGAGACTGGGCTGCTCCCATCTTCCATTGCATGATTCTGCTGTTAAAATTATGCATCTGATATTTTGTTCCAGCAGTCTGAAATATGTGCTCAGGAGAACTGATTGGGTGTTATATTTATAGCAGCTTTATTAAACTTTAGGTGTTTAACAAAGTTAAGGAACAATGTTGCAAACCAGCTAGTCGCAGCTAATAATCAGATAACACATCACCACATAACAACCTAACACATCAGCCAGCTAATAATACAAGTGCTGCCCCCAATCCAAATCCACTCTTACCCACTCCTTCACCTCTTCAAATGCCTGGGATATGTCTCCTCCCTCTCCTATTTATTTCAGATCCTTTTTCAACATTTCAAAACTTCATCTGATTTTTCTAAGTTTGCAATACAATATGATCTTAAATAAGAAAGCTGTGGGCGCATTCATTCCTAATATAGGTAATGGAAGGAATTCCAGGGTGGAATTTAGACCCTGTTCTATACTGATTTCTGAATCTGAAAGTTGACCGAGTACAAACTTTCTGGATTTATCACCTGGATCCATAATCCAGCCAGAGAAGTGTTTGTTTTTTGCTCTGGCCACAAATTCTGAAGGGAGGATGAAACAGCCTTATTTCTTGGAAGATTTCAAAGTGCATTAGGCAGATCCCAGAGGAATGGACTAGAGGAAACTGTCCTACTCTGATGGCTAACTTAATATTCAAACACTTATAGTCAAAGGAGGAAAAAAAAAGAGTAGTGCTATCTTTCTTAGGAGAGGATGTTGGTTCCAGTCTGGCCACCCAGTAAATCCTAGTGTCATATCCCAATCAAGGGAGATTGGGAAGGTTACATAGATTAGACAATGAAATTTGGAGGCCCCAAACTTTGAGGTGGTTAAAAGCGGTTCTCTGTCCCAATCTGTCCTATCACCCATGGTGAATGGGACAAAGTCACACTGCCTGGTCTTTCCCCTTTCTCCATAGGATAACACTTGCTGTTCATTTTCCTCTGTCCCCATAAGCTGTGTGAAGGAGAGGGTCCACACAAAGACTCATGTTACAGCTTTCCAGGGTGGTCCATGACAAGGTGTCTCTCTGACACCAGAACAGATCCATCTAATGTGACCCAGTGGTCAGTTTTAGGAGAAAGAACTCATGTTCCAGATTGGACCCTGAACCAAAAGCAAATATAATCCACCTCTGAAAGGAACAGGCAGAAACCAGGTGACAGATGAGGGAGGAACAAAGCAGTATTGTGAGCAGCTGTAGTCAAAGAACAATTGAGATCACATACCCCAGGTGTGAGAACATGCTGCCATCTGCAGGTTTAAACAGACTTGTAGGCAGCCTAGCTGAACAGAAAGAGCCAAGATCTAATACTAGAGTATAAACACGATTTAAAACCAATTGCTTCTTTAATTGAAATAACATTTACAATTTTTAAATATGTTATTTAAATCAGACTTTCTATGCATATTGCTTTTTCTTTATTTTTCCTGATGTTATAGGCTTAAATTACATACGCAGACATTATGTGCTTGCTTCTATCCATCTCCCTTAACATTTCAGAATGGAAACGTTTTTTCTTTCTATTAATAAGTTTCACATGGATATGTTAATCTATAATGAAAAGGAAAAGTGCAGGACATAATTACATAATATAAATGTTTCTAATAATGATGTACTATGCATTGATGACAATGTATAATTATTAAATACAACAACAACAACAAATGAAGTTTATTATCTAGGAGCCACTGTGCCAGGTTCTGTACAAACACAGAAAAGATGGTCCCTGCACAACAGAGTTTACAATCTCAAGGATCAACAGGTCAAGGCAGACAGAACTGGAAACAATGAGACAATGACTGGGAGCAATCTCTGAACGCCTCCTGCCTATCTGCTTTCCAGGACCTCCAGGTCAACCTCCTCCTGGTCCTAGCTAAGCTGGGCATACACCTGAGCAGGAGCAGCACTCTGACTTAGAGGCCCTCTGGTGACTGTGGGGCCACCTTCTAGACCCTCATCGTTCATGTCTCCAGGCAGAGTTTCACTGTGATGCCCACTGGCTCCTTGGACTTGTTTGAGGGCTGGTGGTGGGCACTAGCCAGTGTGCTCTACTTGGTGTCCCCTTTGGACCACTCATTGTTAACCTTTGACCTGCACTCCCATCCTTGTTTTCACTTCTGTTGTCCCCCAGAATTTACTGTTGTGTTCAGTGGCCTCTCTGACTGAAGGAGTGTCTAGCCCACGGACACTCAGCACAACAAATAGGCCTGCCTATCTGTCTAACTTTTGTTGGTGTTGAATCATCAAAGGAAAGATTTGAAAGGAGGACAGGGAGATGATTTTGTGGCTTCTGATAAGCAGTTCCTTCCATGTTTGAAGGTAGCATTGCAGAAAGCACAATGGTACTTGCTTGAAAATAGAATAAGTTGATGATGAAGACTGGCATTACTGGCAGAGGGAAGGTGGAAGAGAACATCACAGTAGTTAACTGCTCTTTGAGAACACTGCCAATTAAATACTCAATGAACAAGCAAATAGCCCTTTCGTTATATGCTACCAGCACCACCTTCCAATGCTTTCAGCTTGCACAATTAAAGAATGCTGATACACTCCAATTAGGCAATACTCCGTCATGGTCTGCCCCTAAGTACCTTCAAATGCACTGGGAGCATACCTATTCTGCATTTCCATTCTGCCCACTGATTTTTGATGGTCCCTTAAATCAGCTCTTGTGGAACAGAAAGATGTCTGTCATGCACCTCACCCTATATATTAGCTCTGTTAATCTCTGTGCAAAACGACCCATCTGCACCCGCCCAGGAACCTGCTACTTTCAGAAACACAGCCCCAATCTCTGAAGAACGAGGCAGACGAGACAATTCCAGGATTTATTTTTAGGTCTGATCCTGGTCCAAATCCACCCCCTTGTGCCTGGCTGATGTACCCATCCCCTCACTTGCGGCCTGTTCAAGCCAACTGCCATAGTAACTGAAGTCCTAATGATAGCCCAGGTGCATGCGCTTTGACCTGACATGGCCCATGGGATGAGAGAGGGGAGAATATGGGGAGTGCATCATTCCAACATTAACATTGTTTAATTTGGATGAGTGACAAGAGCATTGTGCATTTCCAAAGGAAAAGTTGCTCCCTTCGTAATCACACACCCACGATGCTTCCAGAGAGGCTGGGTAATGAAGTCCACCTTCTCATTGCTCTTTTGTATTCCACCAGCTTTCTCTGCCTCCCACTTAGCTGTGCTCTGGGGAAGGGATGTCAAGAAGGGTGGCTCTCCCTCCTCTCAGATCTGAACTAAGAACAACAGCATTATTCCAGAGGCAGCCCCTGTGCTCGTACTTGCCCACACGTGCTAGTTTCTGTAAGCAGCTAGACAATACCTACTGCCCAGCCACTGTGGTTTCACTTCACATATATATAAAAACAGTAGCACCTAATGTGGAATGCCTGGCATCAAATTTCCCTTTGTGAATAATAATTAAAAAAAAATGAAATTTATCTTTTTACTATCATAATGAGAACAATAAGAAATGAGCAACAAACTGCAATTCATAACCTGACAAAGAAAAACATGAAAAATCAAAACATGTACATGTATGCATTATATTGCTCCTTATTGCTCCATAGCAAATAAGCTGCCAAACAGCTTCACCATCCCTGGTATTCCTGGTGTCATATATTGGTTCATAGCAGATAGAATCCACCTTCTCTGGAGCCTCTGGATAGATCCATTGTGCTTGTGTCAAGTCATCCTTCCAGCTGGTGCCCAGAGCAGGATGCATGTCTCTCTTTCTACCAGCAGGAGCCAGAGCTCACCCAGCCCAGGTCAGTCAGTATTTTCAATAGGAAGGTCCATTAGAGTTTATTAGAGTCTCCATGCTCCTACCCCTGTTTACAAAGAGCTCTCTCAGAAGACTGTATTACTGATGAACCCAGAGAGCAGAAGTCCTCGACTTCAAAAAAGCTGACCTTGACAAGCTAAGGAGGCTTGTCAGTGAGGCCCTAAAGGGCCACAACCCAAAGGGGAGGGGAGTTTAAGATGAGTGGCTGCTCCTCAAAGGAGCGATCCTGGATGCACAAGCAAAGTCTATCCCATCTCGGAGGAAAGGCAGCAAAAGGGCACAGCAGCCACCTTGGCTCTCCAGGGAACTAGCGGACCTCCTGCATCTTAAAAGGAGGACCTACAAAGGATGGAGGATGGGATCCATCTCCAAGGAGGAATACTCTGTTCTGGTCCAGACCTGCAGAGAGCAAACCAGAAAAGCCAAGGCTGCGATGGAACTCCAGCTAGCTACAAACATCAAGGACAATAAAAAGTCCTTTTTTAGATCAGTGGGGAGCCGGAGGAAAAGCAAGGGCAACATTGGACCCCTGCTAAACCAGATGGGACAACTGACAACCAACGCCCAGGAAAAAGCCAACCTGCTGAATCGGTACTTTGCATCAGTTTTTCACCAGTCCCATGGGACGCCCCTGCCCACTGTGTGTCAGGGATGCCTGAGTGAGGGAGATTCCTTACCCCCCATCAAAGCTGACCTCGTGAAGGAACACCTTGACAGCCTGGATACCTTCAAGTCAGCCGGCCCTGACAGCTTACACCCAAGGGTACTCAAGGAGCTGGCAAGCATCGTAGCTCAGCCACTGGCACAGATCTTCTCGAACTCCTGGCGCTTTGGTGAAGTGCCCGAAGACTGGAAGAAGGCCAATGTGGTGCCTATCTTCAAGAAAAGGAGGAAAGTAGATCTGGCAAACTACAGGCCCATCAGCCTGACCTTTATCCTGGGGAAGGTCTTGGAAAACATTATCAAGGAGGCCATCAGTAACAGACTAGCTGACAGCAATATCCTGAGGGATACCCAGCACGAGTTTGTTGCGGGTAGGTCTTGCTTGACCAATCTCATTTCCTTTTATGACCAGGTGACCTATCAACTGGACAAGGGGGAAGAGATTGATGTCATATATCTTGACTTTAAAAAAGCCTTTGATCTGGTATCCCATGATCACCTCTTGGCAAAACTGGCCAACTGTGGCCTTGACCTCACCACGATCCGCTGGCTGGGGAATTGGCTCTGCGGTAGGACCCAGAGGGTGGTGGTTGATGGAAGTCAATAGTCGTGGTGTGCTGTGACCAGTGGGGTCCCTCAAGGCTCTGTCCTAGGGCCTATACTTTTTAACATCTTCATCAATGATGTGGACATTGGAGTCAGAAGCGGACTGGCCAAGTTCGCTGATGGCACCAACTTTGGGGAAAAGCATCCACAGCTGAGGACAGGAGGGTGATCCAGGCAGATCTTGACAGGCTCAGGAAACGGGCGGAAGAGAACCTGATGGTGTTCAAGACCAAAAAATGCAAGGCTCTCCACCTTGGGAGGAAAAACCTGCAGAATGCTTATAGGCTTGGCAGTACTACGCTGGTTAGCACTACAGACGAAAGGGACTTGGGGATCATGATTGACCACAAGATGAACATGAGCCTTCAATGTGATGCTGCGGCTAATAAAGCGAGCAAAATGCTGGCTTGCATCCATAGATGCTTCTCAAGCAAATCCCGGGATGTCATTCTCACATTGTACTCGGCTTTGGTGAGGCTGCAGCTGGAGTCCTGCGTCCAGTACTGGGCTCCACAATTCAAAAAGGATGTGGAGAAGCTTGAGAGAGTGCAGAGGAGAGCCATGCGCATGATCAGAGGTCAGAAAAACAGACCTTACGATGACAGGCTGAGAGCTACGGGACTCTTCAGCCTGGAAAAGCGCGGGCTTAGGGGTGATCTGGTGGCCACCTATAAGTTTATCAGGGGTGCTCATCAGATCTGGGGGAACGTCTGTTCACCAGAGTGTCCCAAGGATGACAAGATCGAATGGTCACAAACTCCGCCGTGACTGTTTCAGGCTGGACATAAGGAAGAACTTCTTTACTGTCTGAGCCCCCAAGGTTTGGAATAGACTGCCGCCGGAGGCAGTTCAAGCACCTACTCTGAATGCCTTCAAGACACATTTGGATGCTTATCTTGCTGGGATCCTAGATCCCTGCTGACTTCCTGCCCCTGGGGCAGGGGGCTGGCTTCGATGATCCTCTGGGGTCCCTTCCAGCCGGAATGTCTATGAAATCTATGAAATCTCCACCCATTCTCCAGCCTGGTTGCTAAGACAGAGTTTAGTTTTTTCATTCCTTGACCAAAGGGAGCTGGGCAGACCAGGACCTGACTGTGTTTCAAACTGAGCTGTTCCACCTCATGTCTGTCAATTTTTCTACCGTGTCCCAAGCCATTGTGAAGGTAATTGTCAGCTATGGCATCGTAGACCTTAACAAGATCTCAGCATTCCTGTCTGATAATGCTATGTACATGTGCAAGACTTTCTCCGATTTGCTCCAAGAAATGCTGCCTAGCACTGTTCATGTCACCTGCTATGCACACATTCTGTCCCTACTCAGTGACATCTGGCACACGCAGTTCCCTGATATAGATAGCTTAGTGTCTTTTTTCAAGAAAGTCTTCAAGCACCGTCCAGGTTGTAAGGCCCAGTACAGGGAATCCATCGCCAGTCAAAGTGGGGACTTACATGGCACTGTGCCGCTGCCACCAGGGCCTGTGTTCGTACAGTGGAATTTGTGGTTCAATGAGGTCTGTTACCACACCAAGCACATGCAACTCTGCCAGCAGTTTGTGAGTGAGGAGTTGAAAGTCACACCCAGCACACAGTGCATGTGTGCTCAAGCTTTGTGATCTCTTATGGAGAGACAACATTCAAGATCAGGCGATATTTGTGGCTGACAATGCTACCTAGCTTATGGAGCTTTAAAGGCTGGCAGGCTGTGATTCAACATGCATAAAACAAGCTGATGGATTTGATAAATTGGGCTGAAGACAGGGTATCACAAGAACTGTCAAGCTGTCCTTGTGAAAGCCAGTGCAGAAGGGACCTGTTTCAGACAATAGCTGTGAAACTGAACTACAGGTACGACCCATCACTGCCACCATGGTTCAGACAACCAACTGCCCTCTTCCTCAGAGCTATTCACATTTTGGACCCCAATCAGGTGCCTTTGAGTTTTGGCCCTCAGCTACAGAAAGCAATCCCAGGATGGGGGAGAATGGCAATGAATGTGGTGCTTATGTGAACTTTGTGAAAGAGTGCCAGATGCCTATACCTGTGCCTCTACCCTAAGATACCACTTCTACCCCAAAAGTTTTGTCTGCCTATGCCCTTAGACCAACACGGCTACAACCAATATCCTTGAAACATGGAATATATTATATTTTACTGTTTTGAAATGAAAACTTCACAATGTGAGCAAGAAAGAAGCCAAATTCAATACCCTGCCTACCATCTGACACCTCCAGGTAACCTGACTGTTTCAGCCTTTGTCTGCTCCTCATTTGCAATCTCACAGAGCAACTTTTTACAAACTCGCTTTTCCATCTTGAAGAAACCCAGCCATCTCTGGTTTCCCCTTTGCAAGATGAAGTTTGTTTTCTACCTAGGAGAAATTTTGGCATCTTTGAATTCTCCTTTGCCTGATGAAGGGCGTCTGTGCCCGAAAACCTGCAAAGAAAAAACGTTTTCAACTATTTAGTTGGTCTAATAAAAGATACTGCCTCTACCCGGAAAGTTTTGTCTGCCTGTACCTGTGCCTGCATTTTGGCACTCTGTGACCGGTTTCCACATCTTTATGACCTGGCTAGATATTGCCTCACCATTCCAATGAACTCGGTGGATGCTGAGCATGCCATCTCAGTGTACCGACAAGCGATCACCCCACAGAGAGAGAGAATGTATTTAATATTTAATAGCTAGCATGTCTCAAGGTTAGTATTCAGTTTCAGTAAACTCCTTTTATAATACCCTTTATTAAAGTGTATATAGCTGGTATTAGTTACAATTCATGTTGTGCATAGCTTTATTTACATAAGATATTTCAGTTTAGAGTTTAATTAAGTTCTTAGATGGTATTAGTTAATAAAGTGTATGTAGTTGGTATTAGTTAATAAAGTGTTTATAGTTGGTACTATGTGTAATTCATGGTGTGCATAGCTTTATTTTAATAAGATATTTCATTATAGACCATAATTAACTGCTTAGATTGCTTAATTACACATCAATTAATGGCTTCCATGGACTTAATCAGGGTATTAAGCCCATGAAAGCCATTCATTGATAAATTATAATCTAAGTGGCAGTTTGCAGCCTTCTAGCAATCTGCAGGGAGGTGCAGGACTACTGGGGCCCCTCAGCCAGTCAGAGGCATGGGGAAGCTCACTGCACTTGGCCTGTAAAAATGGCTACAAGCCCCATGGTCTGCCTGCAAAATAAGCCAGCAACTGCCTGGAATTCAGTATACCCCTACACATTGGGCCCATGGGCCATATGTTTGACACCACTGCTTCAGATCAATGAATCTACACTGTTTCACACCAGCTTAGGATCAGACCTGATAAAATCTTAAACTGAAAACAACTTGATGGCACATGTCCCAGAGCCTTACCCTCAGCCTTTCCTCCTTGACATCCCCTGTGGAGATGTTTCACTTACACCTTTGCTCTATATGTGTGAAACAATCTTTGTTAAGACAGAAAGGCATCTCTGATAGCGATGCCTTTTGCACTGATGCTTTCTCCCTTTACATTCTTCCTTATCTCTTGGCAGAGTACTAAAAGAATTCTGCTTGAGAAAGAAGACACTCATTTTAAGGCAAGGCTGACATTTTTGGAAGGGTCTGGTTTCCAAACAGGTTGTGCACAAAGCTGAGGCTGACAGCCATGTGCTATAACCTTCTGAATGAAAGAAGAGGAGAATAACTTTGGAAGAAAGGCAGGAGACAAGCCTCACAGTCCATGGTTGCTGAATTTGGGCACCCACAGGCTCCCACCTAAAAAGACATAGGTTAGCCACAAACTTAACTTTTCCAAGGGATGTTCTAAATGCAGTAGATTCATAGAAGTAGGGTTGGAAGGGACCTTGTAGATCATCAAGTTTGACCCTCTGCCCTGGGCAGGAGAGAAAACCGGGTTCAAAGGACCCCTGCCAGGTAGACATCAAGCCTCCTCTTAAAGACCCCCAGGGTAGAAGCCAGCACCACTTCGCTTGGAAGTTGGTTCCAGATCCTAGACGCCCTGACTGTGAAGTCGTGCCTTCGGATGTCTAAGTTACTGCTAGTGGCTAGTTATAGGACCAATTCATTGTACAAAAAAGAAAGGCAACATATATCATATTCCTTTCTCCACGCCACTGCCCCAATCCACCCAGCCATCATTAAAGCACTGCTAGGACTGAGCAACCCAAATGGAGACATCTGGTGGTGCAGGTGTCAGTCAACACAAGAATCAGAGTGTGAGGCCTGAATCATAAAAGGCCATTTCTCAGTGGACTGGAGTGTACGGTGTTGAGTTTATTTAGGAGGTTCTAAAAGCTCTGGAGTTGATTAGCTGCGATATTGGCTCTCTCCACAGGCAATCTGCTGATGTCAAGTTGGAGTCCTCTTGCGATAACCTGAAGAACCTTTGTAGAGACAACCAATGGATTCTGCTTGACGTTACAGATTATGGCACTACTGTTACCGCCCCTTCTTTGAGAGGTTGCTTAAGCTGCCTCCCTTCTCTCTCCTCCATACTTGCTGTCATTGGCATTTGCAGGAGCTTCTCCCCTCCTTCTAGTGTGTGAGGTTCTGAGTTCTTTCTGGTTGGCTCTAAGTGCCTCCACTCAAAGTAAATCATTCTTTTGACATGGTAACTAGCTAGGTAGATGAAGGGAATACAGCAGACATAGTACACTAGGACTTTAGCCAGGCTTTTGATATAATCTCACATGACATTCTCATAAGCAAACTGGAAAGATGTGGGCTAGTTAAAATTGTTATTAGGTGAATATATAATTGGTGCAATAATTACAAGCAAAGGGTAATTATAAATGGATCAATATCAGAATGGCTGGAGGTTGCAAACAGTGTCTCACAGAGGTCTGTCCTAGACCCCAGCTCTTTAACATGTTTAATAATGATTTAAAGCCAAAACAGAATTTTCAGAGCAAGTCTGCAGATGACACACAACACTTTGGGGGATAGGAATAGATTTGAAAAGAATCTTGATAGGTTGGAGAGCTGGGATAGAGACAATAGAATTAAGTTGAATGCAGAAAAATGTAAGGTACTACACCTAGAGAAGAATAACAAAATGCACTGGTACAGCATGGGAGATAAATGGTTGGGGCATAGGGTTGCTGAACGGTATAGCGGGGGTTTGGTGGACCGCAGACTCAACATGAGTGAAGAAAAGCAAATGTAATTTGGGAATGTAACCACCACATGATGGCAGTTTTCATATATTTGAAAGGCTGCCATAAAAGAAGAGGGGGAACAACTGTTTTCACTTGTCACAAAGGGCAAAACACAAAGCAATGGTTTTAAATTGCAGGAAAGTGGAATTCGATTAGATCTTGGAAATGCCTCCTTGCTGTAAGAACAGTAAGACAGTGGAATCGAGTGGCCAGGGAAAGATTGTAGAATATCCTTCATTGGCAGTTTTTAAGAGGAGGTTGATTAACAATTTGCTTTAGGAACAGCATTCACACATTTGTGCAGTGGGTTGGACCAGATGGCCCATAAGCTTCCTTCCAGCCCTAGGACTCTGATTCTGTGCCAGGTGCATATAATGCTATTCCTTGAGAAATCACTGGTAATGTTAAACCCTAGCAGAGAGCAAAGAGCCCAGGGCACAATGGATAAGAAGGAAGAAAAGTCCAGCAAAGAGAGGACACACCAGACAGACTATGTGGGAACCAGGACACTAGGATATGGGGAAGGAAGGAGTTATGATAGCTAATGATTAACAAGCTCTAATAATTAAATCACTGTTCCCACCCCCCGCAACCCGTCCTAGCACTCACAACTCCTCCCTTCTTGCCAGGCCTGAAGCTCATGTCCTTTGCTTCAGTGCTGTGATACCTTACTTTTTCATGACAGCTGTATGGGACACAGTCCTTCCCCAACTTCAACCAGACTCACAGTTTTCCTTGGGGTCTTGCTTGGCTCTCCTCTCCAGTGCAGGACATATATGATCCTTGCAGACAGATGCTCAGAGCAATGAAATCCCTTTATTGGGGAACTTACAGGGGGTCTCCCTGAGTCACCTCCCTTGGCTTCCATTTGACTCACAAAAACTTAATCATGTTTTTGCTCTAATCACTCTACAAAGTTCATCTTTTTTTCTCAAGGAAGGGGTAAATCATGGACTAGGGGAC
Source organism: Alligator sinensis (assembly GCF_000455745.1). Lineage (NCBI taxonomy): Eukaryota > Metazoa > Chordata > Crocodylia > Alligatoridae > Alligator > Alligator sinensis. Next base: position 588,736 of record NW_005842403.1, on the reverse strand, counting down.
AGTCCTGAGTGGAGTTTCTTGGTGATTCCTTGTTGTGGCATTGTGAAGCTCCTGTCTGGGCAGCTCTCTGACACATCCAGAGCTGGGACTCTGGATGCATCCAAATGCATCCAGAAATGCATCCAGAACCAGGGGTCTATACTTAAATAACAAAACAGACACTGCCACCTACTCAGTTTTGGGTATGAAAGTCAAAGATAGACCAGAGTCTCTGCTGACACTGGTAGCCCAGATTGCTCTGGAGGGAAAAGGTTTGCACACAAAAGCATGTCTTTATTGTCCGCACAAACTGAAACTCATCAGTTTTCTCTCCATGTTACATGAAGTAATCTAGATTCTCCTCAAAGCTGAGCAACCTTTCTGTGCCGTCTTGTGTGTCCCAGTGTTGTCTGTAGAGGACAGATAGTCTCACAGCTAAGGCAGTAGACTGGATCCCTTGAGATCTGAGTCCAGCTCTGCCAGTCTTTGCATCATCTTGTTCAAATCATATAACTTATCTGTGCCTCAGCTCCTTTGTGCAGAATGGAGAAAATATACTATTTCACTCACACTTACAGAAATGTAAAGTACTCCACCTCGGGATGAGCAACCCCCAACACACTTACAGGCTTGGTGGCACCAACCTGACTAGCACCACAAATGAAAGGGACCTGGGGGTAATAATAATCAATATGAGCTGGCAGTGCGATGTTGTAGCCAGTAGGGCAAATAATACTCTGGCATGCAATAATCGATGTATCTCCAACAAAACAAAGGAGGTGATTCTTCCTCTATACTCAGCACTGGTGAGACTGCAGCTGGAGTACTGCATCCAGTTCTGGGCACCGCACTTTAATAAGGATGTGGACAAGCTCGAGAGAGTCCAAAGAAGAGCCACTTGTATGATCAGAGTCTTAAAAGGCAAGCCATATGAGGAAAGGCGGAGGGATCTGCAACTCTTCAACCTGAGGAAAAGAAGACTGAGAAGGGACCTGGTAGCAGCTTGCCGCTACACTACGGGAGTACATCAAGGGCTCAGTGAACAACTGTTCACCAGGGTACCTGAGGGGACAACCAGGAGTAATGGCCACAAACTCCTGGAATATTGATTCAGGCTCAACATTAGGAAAAACTTTTTCACAGTCAGTGTGTCCAGACTGCGGGATAAGCTCCCTCCAGAGGTGGTGCAATCACCTACCCTGGAAATCTTCAAGAGGAGACTGGACGGTCACCTTGCTGAGGTCCAACCCCAGTTATCTTTCCTGCTTGGTGCAGGGGGCTGGACCCGATGATCTTCCAAGGTCCCTTCCAGCCTTACAATCTATGAAAACTTGTGCTTATCTCCTCTGGTTAGATTACTGATTCATTCACACAAGAATTATCTTTTCACCATGTGTCCACATAGTGCCAAGTTCAACTTTAGCAATGCAAGCTGTACTAATAATTTAGGAGTATCTTGTTAACTAAGGAGGAAAGAATTTAGCCTTGGAGAATACTTAGGACTTAATTCAGCTTGTTCTTGTTTAAAATGCCTTCCTTCAGCTCACACAATATCTTTCATTATGGTCCTTGCACCTGCTTTTCTTCTGCCACATTTGGCAGCCACCAGCTCTTACTAACTCAATACCCAGATATTCTCAGCTGCTCATCACAAGTTCTCACTCTTCTTTCTTCTCCTTGATCAACAGATCAACCATTCTCTATGTTAACTGCAAGAGGAAGCATTACAATTTCTCATGTGAGTGTCACGTCCCACATGATCTAAATTCCACTCACCCTACCCTGGGTTTAGCAGGGTTGGATTTATTTTGTTTAAGGCTGTAACACTCTGATTTGTGATCCACACCCCTTGCAATAAGTGACTACAAACAACAGACTATCCTCAAGGTTTTTTAAGAAGCAATGACTTGAAACTGAGGCCTTGCCTACCTAGGATAGATTTTAATATGTTTTATGTTGAAATCATGCATACAAAAAAAGATAGCAAAAGTGAATCCACAATTTTGTTTCTTTCACTACATGCTGCTTCTCTTGTGAATTGGCGCATCTGCTCAGCTTTGCACTTTTTAGATGCAGCTGTTCAGCATCTGTGCAAGTCTTCGGACGGTGCTTCAGATCTGGAGAAGCTTTGGACACTTCAGCATCCGAAGCACCATGTCCAGATGGAAGCGCTGGCTTCTTTAGGATTTCTGAAGTGGTTCAGAGCTTCCGAACCACTTCGGAAAAGCTTTGGAGCTGCCTCGGAGATCCTGTCATAGGGTATAATGGGGAATCAATTAAATATCTATAACTTTGTTGTTTCTTGATTGATTTGGATTAAACTTGCGGGAGCCTCTGCTGAGAGCATGAAGCCTGCCAAATTTCAAGAAGATCAGTGCAGGGGTTCGGGGGGAACTGCACCCCATATTCTGGAAATCAAAACTCATGTCATGTGTATGTGTTACACCACAGCAGGGCGAAAACTGCAGGGGTGGTGGCCCCTGCTGAGGCCACGAAGCCTGCCAAGTTTCAAGAAGATAGATGCAGGGATTTGGGGGGAACTGTACCTCAAGCTGTGGACAAGCAAAACTCATGACATGGGTGACATTGTGTGAGTTAAGGTGCAGCAGGGTCTCCTTAGTCTCTGGTTTTGTAGATGTTAATTAGGTGTTAATGAGTTAATTAGCAAGGATTAACACCTACAAAACCACAGACTAAGGAGAGGAAATAATCAATATAGACAATCAACCACCCCAAGACAGAGACAGTCAGTTGCACAAGCACCCTTGTCACGAGTTTTGCCTGTCAGCACCTAGGGGTGCAGGGCCCTGTGCGGGCCGGGAGCGCCCCGAGCCCTTTTTCGCACTGCACGTGGGCTGTGGCCAGCAGCCCGGGCACGCGGGGGCGGAGAGGGAAGGCCTTCGCTCTGGAATTAGGCACGGATGCATATCGGTAGTTTAAAAGATTGTTTACTTACACCGAGATGGCAGTGGTGCAGGCTGGAAAGCTTGATTAAGTTGCAGTTACAGACAGACACAACACAGACGGTCTCGTGGAGGCTGCTAGGCTCCACGGTGCAGAGCTCTGGATGCTCTGGGTGAACAGGCCACCAATGTAGAAATCGTAAATACGTCTTATATTAGTCGCGCTCGAAGACGGGAAGAGGTGGGCGGTGGATCAGGCCGCCAAGCTCCTCTGGATCTCACACAGGGTTTCTATTACCCTGCCGTGTACCCAGAGTCCCCACGAGATGGATGTGGAGTCCTCTTCGGCTTGGGCGGAAACTGCTCAAGCGTCTTATACGGCTAACAGGCCAATCGTTAGCTGCCACGTGTGAATAATTTAACACTAGCCAATTACGGGGAACGAATTTGCATACCAGTGGCAGGAACTCTTTTGCACCGTGCATTCCTCTTGCAACATGAGCAATGCACTCTGCAAAAGAAGCTGCAGAAAAGGCGGGAAACTCGTCCCTGCACCGG
>NW_005842403.1:535143-582551 GCF_000455745.1 Alligator sinensis | reverse complement strand
CTCAAGCAATGCACTCTGCAAAAGAAGCTGCAGAAAAGGCGGGAAACTGGTCCCTGCACCGGAGTCTCCCCTTGCTACAGGAAACTCCCGTGCAATGCTCTGCAACTTAACGTGGATAATTCTGATGCCGAAGCACACACACACAATCATGCCTTTTGGGTCATGACAGGCCCCAGAACCCAGAAGCCCTGCACCTATCTCCTAGACAGCTGGCAGGCATCATGGCTTCAGCAGGGGCTAGCATGCCTGCAGCTTTCACCCTGCTATGCCTTAACACACACACTGTCACCCATGTCACGAGTTTTGCTTGTCTGCAGCTTGAGGTGCAGTTCCCCCCAAACCCCTGCACAGATATCCTTGACACTTGGCAGGCTTCATGGCCTCAGTGGGGGCCACCACTCCTGCAGTTTTCACCCCCCTGTGGCATAACACATACACAACATGAGTTTTGCTTTCAAGAATTTGGGGTTCAGTTCCCCCTGAACGCCTGCACCAATCTTCTTAAAACTTGGTGGGCTTCATGCTCTCAGCAGATGCTACTACCTCTGCAAGTTTCATCCAAATCAGACAAAAAACAACAAAGTTGTTGTTGGATTGAAGCAGGAACCTGGCCTGGAGCTCTGGATCGGATCGCTGGCATTTGAAGCGGCCGGATCTGAAGCCAGATCGAATAGCTGCCTACTCGCGCAGGCCTACTGTTCAGCACTCTGGACAGATACCTCACAGCACAAAATACCAGGCTGTATGGGCCAGATCCAAATTGACCCTGCAAGTAGCACCTAAGTCACAAAAAGTGACTAAGATCTACCTTCCTTCAGCAGATGCAGAATTACTTATATGCCTAGATTAATTCATTCACTTTGGCCTAAGAAGACCTCTACATGCTGTTACTCATGCTTAGAGGCCTTCTAAATTGATCACTTAGGCACCTAACTCCTAATTATTATAATCCAAATACCTTCTGCAAAATGCCTAAGGTTTCACTAACTCCCAGGCTACTTAGCTGGCCATATCACATACCTAATCACTGACACTGAGAGCATCAATGGAGTTCATTTGTCAGGGACCCTTGCAGGCAGCCCAGTGTGGCCTAATTGCCTAGGCAGTCATACTTGCCTTAGGTCTCTGGACCACAAGCTGTACCCCAGCTAGATAATGGGCTGGCTTACTGGCTGGATATTGGACGTTCAGGCTCCCCACCTCTGGCAACAGCCTCCAGGCCAGCCGATAGCTGTGACCTTGTGTGCTGTGACAAGCCTCCTGGTTCCTGAACTCCGTTTTTTCTGGTTTTGGCTTGTTCCTGGACTTTGGATTTCCCTGTGGGTCTGTTTCCTGGGTCCTGACCCCAGTTTGACTCTGCTCTTGGACTGCTCTAAGGATCTGCTCTATGGACTGTCTTTTGGATTTGGTAATTCAGCCTCTGATCCTTAGATCCTAACCCAGTCTCATGTTATGGACTCCGCCCCTGGATTTCCCTCTGAATTTGGTAATGTGAGTCATGAACTCTGACTACACTCCTGTCCCCTGGCTTTCCTTAGTGGCCTAACCATCAGGCTTAACCATTAGGCAAGACCACCTACACTCCAGTCCCTAACATCATTACAAAATAGTCAGAGGACAAGGAAGAACTTGTCTTTTACTCAATAGTCTAGTGGTTAGAGAACTCATCAAGAAGTGGGAAACCCTGAGGAGACTGAAGAACCCATCTTCTAATTCCAAGAACACCCTAACCATCAGATTATGGGCAAGGCTGGCTGGAATCTTCTGCCTCTCTTGCTCAAGCTACCTCCCTGAACAACAAAGATTTGTGGGTCTAGAAGGAACAGAAGCAAGAGGAAGGGCGATTCTGTAACTCAGCGAAGAGAACACTCAGCTGGGATAAGGGAATCCTGGGTTTCCAATCCTGCTGCAGCAGTTATTTCTGCTTTTTTAACTCATGCCTTGTCCACTTCACATTGCATACAGACCTGCTAGCAGAGACCAGAGCTCCCCCTCCTGGGTATATCCACACCGTGGATTCACCAAGAGCATGTCATGCTTGACCAACCTGATTTCCTTCTATAAGGTGATATACTGTGTGGAGGAGAGCAGTGGACATGATATACCTTGATTTTTAGAAAGGCTTTTGATACTGCCTCCTATGGTGTACTCATTAACAAGCTAAGGAAATATGGAATAGATGAAAAGTACTGTAAGGTGGATGAATAACTGGTTGGATCATCATGCTCAATGTAGTCGTCAGTGACTCAAAGTCTTGGTGGGATGAGGTATCAAGTGGGGTTCCCCAAGGGTCTTCCTTGGGTATGGTATTGTTTAATATCTCTATTAATGATGTGGATGATGGGACTTAGTACATGCTTAGCAAATTTGTGGACAGCACCAAGTTGCAGACACTCTGGAGGGCAGGGCTAGGACCCAGAATGCAGTGGACGGACTGGGAAAATGTGCTATGAAGCTGAAAGTGACTATCCTGGAGCAAGCTGCCTTGCAATAGGCTACAAGGAGCAGACCTCCAGCAGTTGGTTACGTAGAGACTGCAGGGCAGCTGGATAGGTTGTAGCAAAGGGAGAAGGCAGATTAGTATGCCAGGGAAAACCCCTGTCCTTGGTTGGAAGATCATATGACTGTAAGGGGTAGAGCCCACGGGAATATAAATTTGGCTTCTGAGCCTGAAAGGCAGCGTGGCTGTGAGCACTGCATGGAGTGAGGCTGCTGGAGGGAGAGCCACAGACAAACAAAAGGTGCCCTGGAGAGCTGGAAGAGGGCAGCTGAGAACGGGTGTAGCAGGGACTGTGTCCAACCCCTGCTATGCCCCCGCAGGAAAAGCCATGCCAGCAGGAAACTTACTGGGATGGGTCTGGGTGAGTGGCACATCTCCAGTGCATGAAGAAAGAAGGCCTGGGGAAAAGCAAGGCAACAGGCAGGACACAGGAGCACGAGGACACATGCCTCAGGGAGCTGATCCTGATTGGCCCAGGAAGAGAACTGGGCAGCTGAAAGGAGGATGCCAGATGGAAGGGCAGTGTGGGTCATCCCAGCAGGACCCTAGAGCAGGGACCCAGCAGGAAATACACCCAGGGGAATGGTTGGTGGAGACCAACTGTCATGATACGGCCACCCCTGGGATGACTGTAATGTCCCTAGGGCACTGTGATACCAACTGTCATGATACGGCCACCCCTGGGATGTCTGTGATGTCCCTAGGGCACTGTGATGGTGCAAGCTCCACTCTATGGGTACCTACTAATCTCACCTGCCACATCTTGCTGTCATAAATGATGGATTGGGAGGCTGCCCTCAAGTTGCTACTTGGACACAGTACTGACAGTTTCCCCAAAACCCTGCAGGTTGCTGGACCCCTTTATTGGGTCCCACACTCAGGAGGTGTCTCACAATACCCACATGCCTTATGGGCTGGATGCATGGCTCCAAAACCACCCCTTTACCATGCCCCAAGCTTCGCAGATGGCATTCACAAATGGTCTCTCTGAGGCCCTAGACTAGCTAGGCCTTCAGTCATTGCTGGGTCCTCCACAGCCCTGTCTGTGTACCCCAACTGGCACTGGGGTCAGCTCACCCCACCTTTGGCAGTGCACCCCCTGGCACTGGGGTTCCCCACACTGTAGCGGGCCCCCAATGAAGCCTCCTCCTTCCCCAATAGCCTCAGTCCGATCCACCGGTTTATAAAAAGAAATCAAAATGAGCCCCTGGGCTATAACATAATGCAAGCAGTTCATGGCTGTGCTCTGTACCTTTAAAAGCATTAAACCTCACCCCTAGCACTAAATGCCTTGCAGGCCAAGGTCCCTGGTGAGCTCCTGGAGCCTCTTAATCCTACCAGAAGTAGAACCGGCAGTCAACTATCTCTACTTAGCTTCCTTTAAGAAAGCTCCTTCCGCCTCAGCTGCTGACAGAGAACTGCCCTCTAGTCCCAGCCCTGGGGTTCATGTGTGCCCCAGGCCCTGCCTCTTCCGGTCAGCTGACCACCTGCAGGTGTGGGCTAATTCCCTCAGTGCACTTATTCCCTCCCTCCTGCTGCCTCAGTAACCTGCAGCTGTGGGGTTCCTGACTGACTGCTAGGGCCCTCTCCCTAGGCAGTTTCTGTTCTTAAAGGAGCAGGCACCTTAGTGCCCTGCGATACCAACCAAGAAGAAAGAGAGGGCAGGCCTACTGGGAGGAGTGGGAAACTGAGGCATCCAGAACAAAGAAGGGATTGTACTTGGCATGCCTGGGAGGAGAAAAATGGGGCAAAAGCTAGAGGGCTGCAGCATAACGTGCCCTTGAGAACTGGGAAGAAACAAGAGTGATCTCCTTTTAATTTTGTTTTGTGAAAGAAAGTAAGGAATTGAGGACCAGAGATAAGAAGCTCTCCTTTTGATTTACTTTCCTTGGACAAGAGAAAGATAGCAGGGCAGGATAATTCCCTGAGGCTTTGATTTACAGTTAAGCAAGGCACTATACCCTGAACCTAGGGGATAATCAAAGAAATTAAGACACTGAGGCCTGCGGCAAGTCTGGGAAGAAACATGAAAGAGTTGCTGCAGGTTAAAGAACTTAACAGAGTCCAAGAAGGGACTTTGTTGTATATTCCCCACTTACTATCATCAGGGAATAGCCTGAGAGTAAAGGGGCAAGGTGTAGGGGAGGTGGAGCCCTGCAGAAACCAGTGACCATGTTGGATTGACTCATAAACCAAGAAACATCCATCCTCCTGAACATCAATTTTCCATTAAGGAGGGTTGGAAGAAGAGGCAGGAGTCAGTGGAATCCAACCTGACAGCGGGGTGGAAGAGCACACTTGCTCACAGTGGGGTAGGAATTGCTGTGGCCCAGAATGAGGTTTAAGTATTTTGGGGTTGGTTCATTTTGTTTGTGTTGGCCATTTTGACTGCAAGGCGTGGCTATAGGGAAGAAGGGAGGCCATGGCAGGGGTGCCTGGGAAGGCACTGTGCATTATCAGGCTTTGGGCCTGTGGTGAGACTACCAGTCAAAGGGACTAGTATGGGAGAACCCAAGAGTGACTAGCAGGGACTGGTCACAGTGGCTGCCCGAGAAGGCACTGTGCAGGGCTACCAACAAAACCTGAACAAAGATTGTTGGATAGAGGGATTAATGACAAAGTCCTAGGAGAGCTCCAGTTAAGGGTGGAGACTGCAGGCCTGGGGCAGGCTAACTGAAGGTGGAGACTATAGACCCCCAGGAGGGATTAATCAGTTAGGGGCACCTGAGAGAGCAAACCCAGAGAAAGACAGCAAGGTGGGAGTGCTAGAGAGATGAGAAGCCCTGAGAATAGAGACAAAAAGGGTGTTGGATGAGGCCAAGGAAAGCAAGAAATGCCCTGCTGAAAGCATTGGGGAGTAAATTTGCTCCTGATGGGTACAAGTTCAGATGTGTGCGGGGGTGCAGTTTAATGCACCTGAATTTTCTGCCCTGAAAATTCAGGCACATTAATTGCACATGTAGATGTGGCTCAGGCTCCATTTTACAAAAAATGGTAAGGAGAAAAAAAATGAGCCCCCATTTCCCAGAACCTTGATAATTCCTTATATTTCTTCACTGTGGAAGAGATTACTTTAGTTTTGATGCTTCACCTACTACTTACACTCTGTTAAGGGCCCTTTCTTCCCTTTTTTTCTTTACAACATAATAACAATTAAAAGCTTATCTAACAACCAGAACCAACAATCCTATAATTTACTCAACGACTAGTTACTTAGTCATAACCCAGACTGTAATTTGTATGTAAATGAGAAGGGACAGAATTGAAACTTTTGAACTGATCTGAGGGATTGCAGCTTCTTGAGCATATGCTTTTCTGTGGGAGAGATTTGCTTAGATTTTCCAGTTCCCAAGTAAGGCGATTATCACTAGAACCTTTGAATTCCTGACAAGGCACTAAAGGTGAGTCTCATTCAATGACGGGCTGCTGCCTTGTATGTTTTCTCCCACCAAGAAGGACTGCCTTGCTTTTTAATTCCAGAATTCAGTTTCAGTTCCATAGCAACATTTTGTGTAATTAAGTGCTAAAATTTCCTCCCCATTAAAGCAGAAGTGTAACTAGGAAGTTTTGCACCCTGGGTCTCAACAGTGAGTGGGGCAGTGCCAACTGCTGCAGTGCCTGCCATTCTAGCGCCCCCTTTAAATCAGCACCTGGGGCTTGTACCCTGCTCTCCCATCCCTAGTTACGCTACTGAGTTTAAGTATTTAAATCTGGATTTCAAATGGATTAATCCAAGGACAGGACAATATTTTTTAATTTTTTCCTGAGGATTTACCTGTGCTTCTATTTCAGTAACATTATACACTACAGGCACTGGCTATAGTGTCTTACCATTTATCACTACTGGGGCTTCTGGTGTAATGCAAAGCAATGGATATGTAATAATTACCCTGTCCAACATAAGCTGTTTTTATATTGTTTTGTCTCCACCGCTTCAGTTGCACTGTCTGGTTAGGAAACCCTCTCTGAGTGAAATCACATGCTAGCAACTTAGTCTGTAAGATGTAACACTCGTATGCATAAGTTTCCCTTTTGTAGGTGCAGAAAGAAAGGTCTGGGGTTTTTAAGGACCTTTTCTGTTTCAGCAATATCTTCAAAAGGGCCACAAGGTAAGAAGGTGGCACTTTCCAAAAGTCCTTGCTGTAAGGGGATTCCAGTATGACCACAGGTAGCATCTGGATCAGGCGTCTTACTTTTGAGCGGAGCCATTGATTTATTACAGAACTTACTGTAACAGTGCACTCTTGTGAATTTTCTTACCCTTTAGCAATCCAACACCCTAACTGGGTAATTTTTTTTAACATGTTAGTGGTGATAAAGGAAGGTGGCTTGCCAAATCTGCATTCAGTAGCATGCTCCTAATTTTGTCTCATGCATAATTATCATAAGCTACATATTTGCTTTTTGCTTCTTTTTTTCCCCACCAGAACTATCATAATTGGTCAGGTAATTAATACACTTATACAGTTTTCCATATGCTCACATATATTAGCACAAGTTTTTCTATTACAGACAGTTGTTAATGGTTCCTGGAGCCCCATACCTTCCTGCTCAGCTGCAAAATATACTCCAGCCAAAGCTTATGCTATAGCAAGATCCACAGCTGCATGATGCTAAGGCTGCTCTGAAATGGTTGGGGAGCCAAGGTGTAGCAGCTCAGCTCTTTAGAACATCTCTGTTCTGTTTTGGTTTGTGGTCTAGCATAGTATCTAGCCTGGGGACTCTGCAGGAGAGAACTCTGTATCTCCACTGCAACAGGGACTCCCCAAAACCCCCAGTGATGTTGATGTGTCCCCAAACAACAGCAGCAGGACAAAAAGAGCAGACCAACATAGATTCATGAAAGAGGAAATTCAGTGAAGATCCCAACCCCCATATTTGCCATGAAGGCACCTGAAGTCAGATAGGAGCTCCCCCTTCCCCACCAATTTTACAAATAAGCTATCAGAGAGGGTGTGGGGGTCACTCCAGGTGCAGCTGGGAAGAGAACCAGATCTCTGTGGCAGCACTTAAGTCTCAGCCACTCTGAAAATGTGCCACTCCTGAGACACAGCTATTCTGTCTGCAACCACTGCTCTGCTGCCAGGGCTGCTCTCCCAACATAGCCAGGGAAACAGCCAGGACTTCTGGTGTCTGATGCCATGCTGTGGGCTGGCAAATACATATGTCAACCCACTAGCAGCTGGTCCCCAGAAGAAACAGCATTAGACTCCAAAAGGTCTGTGGTGGGTGCTGATGCTACTGGCTCAAGCAGAGTTATGGGCTGCCAGGAGGACACTGCAGTGTCTGTGTGAAGGGATCTGCTTCCCAATTTTGTTTTTTGATAAACTGGTTTGTTTGACTGATAGACACCATTAGAGCCTCCAGGAAGGTGAGCAACAAAGAGAGGGTGTCCTATGGTCACTTGTCACGTTTGGACTGCTTGTGTCATACCTAGAGGGACCAAAGGTTCATAGGGTCTGAGCCAGGCCCACAATGAACAGCACAGCACTGCCATGGGCCCAAATCCACTATTCCCCAGAGGTCCCCTGGCCTCAGATCCACCCTGAGCAGCAGAGAGCTGCCCTTGATTCAGATTTGCCCTACAAGCCAAGATTTGTCTTGGCCCTAAATCTGACCTGCTCACCACAGACCTGCACTTGATCTGCTTCCACCCAGCCCCAGAGCTGCCCTGACTGCCCTCTTTGTTTGTGTCTCTACCCGAGGGGGCATTTATTTTCCAGCTCCTGGTGGAGGTCATTCCAGGGAAGAGTCTTATCTGGAGCCAGGCTGTAACAACCCTGCCTTGCCAGCTCCTGGCAGCCCCAAGCACTCTCTGCTCAAGTTCCAGCTGGCCAGCTCATTCCTCCCGATGGTATGCCTTCCTGGGAGAACAGGGGGAAGGGTGTGATGGGCACCATTGGCAATACATGCTGCTTTCACAGTGATACTGGTATAAATATGAAGTGGATGCTGCCTCCAGTCAGACACCTCTGCAGTGCAGCAGTGTTTAGCCTTGGATGAATACTCATGGGGAGATGATGGGTAAGTGCAGCCCCAAGAGCCAGTGGGGTCAAGGCAGGGGGCTCCACTTTGGGCCTGTTCACTCCCACCAGGGCTGGATGGGTCTTGGCAGGAGAGTAGAGTCTACCTGAGCCCTGATAATCCAGCAATTCTGAGAGAGAGAAATAGCTCAGCAATGTTAAGTGAGAGAGGAGATGAGTCAGGAATGTCCTAGAAGTCTGGCTGGTCTGGAGACAGGAGGGGGAGCTTCTCCTTTCCTGACACAACAGCAAGGAGTCATTGTGGGGGAGGCGGTACTGGGTAAGGAATGCAGAGACAGACAGAAGGCAGCAGTGTGTCACCACATGTGTAGCTGGAGGGTGGAAACATGGCCTCCACATGTCACCAAGGCCCTGGGCGGAACTGGGACTACAGTGACGGGGTGTGGCACACTCCCTTTGGCAGTATGGCACTAGGGGACTAATTAGGGGTGAGGAGACTGAGGCTTGGGCCCTTCAGTCTGAGAGGTCTGTGCCCCAAAGAGTGCCTACTGGTAGGGCTGATGTGGGGTCCAGAACACACCCTAGCAGATGGAGCTATTGTTCAGCCTGAGAGTCAGGGTCTGCCAGCTGTGCCAGCCCATGTGCTGAGTGCGGCAGGGTGAAGTCTGAGGGCTGGGACTGAAGGAACTGGAGGACACGGTGCTCACTCCACCCCAGGGCCAGGCAGCCCACAGGAAGCCCTCTCACAGTGAGCATCAAGCTGGGCCCAAATCCCATGCCAGAGCCCCTAAATTATGCAGCACTTCGTTTATATTAAAATTGGCTCCTCGGAGTGAGGCCCTGTGCACATTCTGCTCCAGGCTCCTGCTGCAGCTAGGGTGGGAGGGAAGCCCAGACCAAACCCCTAAGGCACACACAGCTGCCCCTCCAGAAAGCAGCAGCTCCTTTTCTCATCCGGTGTGTGCTACAATCGGCAGGGTGCAGGGCAGTTGGCTAGGAGACTAAAGGCAACTCTGTGGAGATATAGATTCCTCGTCCTCTGTGCCCACCAGAGAGGACAATGGCTGTACTAGGGAGACAATAACAAAGACTGGACAGCCCCTGCAGGAGAGCCACATTACAATCCATACTATAGCTACACATCTCTCTCTCCATCACACTACAACCTCTGCATGGGTCACAATGCCACAAGGGATGCCAGGAGGCCCAGCATCATCATGGGGCTCCTTCTCTAGCTCTCCCTTGAGCCCCAGATCTGAATCCTGCTCTACTTCTGCACAGAGAGAAAAACTAGGGAGGAAAGTGGTTGCTGGCCCCCTGCCCCCTCCAGTGCACTTGTGTGTCTGGGACAGGGGCTGCTCCTGCCCTTTTTAACAATGTTTTTCTGCCTGTTGGCAGTGAGCAGGGCCCATGCTTTATGATACTCAGGGTATCAGCCCTAATGTGTGTCACTATGGCATCATAATGCCATGATATAGTCAGGGAAATTATTCTTCCTGATCAGCATGTACTCTCCCAGGACTGGCTACTTTCTCAGCAAGGCTTGTAGGTGAAACCACTGTTAATTCATTTACTGGAAACATTTGAGAGGTTCCTGATTTGAGATCTCCCGGGTTTCCATCCTGCTTCTGTGGTTCCTGTGGTGGAGCCCTTTGCCCTTACAGCTGAGCCCACATATTGGCCCTTTCACATATTGGCCCCACACCAACAAAGGGCAGGAATTTGAACCTGAAGGTTCAACTGTAATAGTTTATTCTGCATAGGAGCTGCTCTGTGTTTGCTGCACATTCCTGGTGCAGGCAGACTGCAATGTGCAGAGCTTGCTTGAGTTTATACCCACTTCTGCCAAACCCCAGGCTTCTCCACTATGATTTTCATCAACATATCCCCTTTCTTAGGCATGTTGCACTCTGTGGAGCCAGGAGGTCATCTGGGCAACAAGAGCATGGCAGGGCCCTGGGAGAGCCCTAAGCCTAAGCATGGACCAGAGCAGGCAGAGGAAGGCAACTGTGGAGAGGGTTGGGTGGAGGATGCTTTTGTGCAAGGGGCTAGACAGGGATGCTGAGTTGAGGTGCTAGTGACTGTGCAATGGTCTGGGCTGGAGAGCAGCTTGGCATCTTAGCAACTGGCCATCAGGCCTTGCAGGGCTCATCATGGCACTGCTGGCTTGGTGTGCCAGGGAACAAGGCTTACAGCTTTAACTACCCAGGATATGTGCAAAGAAATCCATGGTGCCTCAGTCAGGCTGCCCTGCCTCCAGTCCCACCCCTGCCAGACAGATGGGCTGGTATGGATTGGCAACTAGTAAGATGTAAGAGTGTATCTGATATGAGATTAACCAGTAAAGAACCAAAGGGCCATAGTATAACTAGTGCCCATCATCAGGGCAGTAAGGAGAATAGGTATTGTCAAATAAACTTGCTCGCACTTTGATGAGATGAGGAATCTGGTGTATAATGCAACACACAGACTTGTGGAATATATGTTTTAGTTACCACTGCATGATGTATAGGTAAAAACAAACTAGCACTGTAGACAATCACTGCATAATGTCTCAAATAATGCAAAACTGACCACCAGGTTGATCCTGAAATGCACCTGAGTGGCTCCAGCAGGGTCTCTTTCTAGTGCTGCTGTCTCTCACACAGGGCTGGGTCTAGCACCCTCAGAAGCTGTCACGCTGCTGTGTGATCTTGCCTACAAGGGTGACCCCCGATGATCATTTTTGGTCTCGCACAGGGTTTGCACTCAGTACATAGCAACAGCATCTGGGTCCAGCACTACAATCAATGAACTCACAAAATGAGATATGAACAGGATGTCTTTCTTGATCCAGTTTCCAACACAGCTACATGGGATGAGCCAGTTTCCACAAAACCTGAAGGGAACTGGGCAAGAAGACCCTGAATTACAGGCCCTAGAGATAAAGCAGGTCATCAGAATTCAAATGTTCTCATATTAAGCAGAGAGTTGAGGGAAAATCCACACAACTCAGCTTCTCCATCCCTCCCCCAACTGAGGCTTCTTGCCAAGTACCAGAGAGGAGCTGGTTTGTGTCCTGTTATAAAGGTCAGAGGCTCTTTCCTAAAGAAATGTCACTAGTAGGCCCCAGTGGCACTGGGAAGTTGCACACAGGACATTGTGTGACTGTAGGATGCTCACACATAAAGCAGTGAATCAGTGGCAAAAGCCTTTCCCTTCTGTGTGGTTCTCCAGGTGTGCCTGCATGGGCTCTGTCCTGACGTGTCCCAGCGGGTTTTGCCCATGGGACTTTGGGCCATTTACACATAAGAAGCAGGCCGCTCCGAGAACACTGGGCAAAGGGAAAGGAGGCGGCTGGGCACTGGGGAGTGTGTTGGGTGTTGGTCACCTTTCAGGAATGCAAGAGTTCAAATGAACACACTGATATTAGAACCTGGACAGTTGGGATGTAGGTTAAGTGTGCAAAAAATCCCAAAGCATTGACACTAGGCTTTGGTGGGGTTCAGGGAGCCAAACTCTCCTACCTCAGCCCCTGAGAAACTCAAAAACAGCATTTCTGTTGCTGTCCCTGAGGGCCTGGGGATGATTTCCAGTTTCAGATAATGAAGACAACTCTCAGGCTGGAATGATTCAACCTCCAGCTCTACCAGCAACTCCCTTTAGGGTTAGGGTTGACACCTCAGCCCCCCAGGTCCTTTTCCTTCACCCTCTCTGGACCCCTCAATGAGCAAAGCAGCAGCAAAGGGGCCACCTTTCTTTCCTTGGAGTTCAACTCTTCACCCCTTGGCACCTTTCTTGTCCTCTCAGCTGGGGAGGGCACAGCACATACAACCCGTGCTCTGTCACCTTGCATCAGCTTAGGGCTACAGCCAGGGAACCAGCAGCCCTGCAGTGCCAAGAGATCCTGCTCACCTGATTCTGTGAGCTCCAGGTTTGGGCTCCAAGAAGAATCAGTTGCCAGCATTACTCTGGAGCATGACCTGCCGCTGAGGCCTCTCTTCCCTCCCAACACGCAAATCCTCGACAGGGTAATGGTGGCCTGCAGCCTTAGCATTCAGCCTCTAACCAACTCAAATGTTCTGTTCTTTCTCTGGCCAGAGGCTGAGTTATTGTAGAAGACCAATCCCTGCCCTGTTCCCTTCTCTCCCTCCCCTGCCCCACGCTTCCCCACTGACACACACATGCATAGAAACTCTCCAGAACTGTGACTTTAATAAATAAGCATTCAAAGATGTGTGCTTGGTGCCAGAGTCAATGGCTCTGGTGATTAGACTGCAGTAATTTTGCACCTTTGGGATTTAATGACAAGCTTGTATCAACAATTAGCTATCAATGTAATGTTTTGCAATACATACATGAGATGTTTAAAAAATATTCTAAATTCTAACTCAACCACCCCTTAATATCCATAGGGACTGAACTATGAAGTCCCAATTTTTTAACCATTGCCCGTTTGAATGCTGAACAGCATTTTCTATACAGCAGAAGGAAAGCAGCGGGGTTGCGAAGAGCAAAATTAATTTGGTTGTCAGGTTTAATGAGGGGTATCATTGCTGATGTGGGGCACTTGAAGGATGGTTTGAAGGCACATACCAGTCACATTGACAATGCTATGAGAGCACATAGGTATGACGAGCATTCGTACCTTGTGGAAACCAAGATAGGCTATGAATGGAGTGATCAAAGCAGACACAACAGTGTTGTTAACTCTCTGGGGGGCCAAGCTCCATATCTAATATCTTCTCCCTAGCTTGAAAGTGCAGGCTCTTGGGGAAGCTGGGCTGCTTCAGCAAGGTCAGCACACATCCATGGGCTTGATCAGAATAAGGGAAGATATGACTCCCCGCTGTCACAGAAGCCTACCCAATAGATATAGGATATTTTGACACTTGTACCACCAACCTCCATAGCTACTTGCACTATTCCCACTAGCCTGGTCCTGATCCTTGTCTGTTGTGCTAAACTTTGTGTTGTTGTGCATGCCCCCATAGCCAGAGTGGTAGTTAGTGAGATAGTCCTCGCCCTCTCCAGTGAACCTGCCCAGCTGCAGTGGATATCCACTGGGTTTGTCTTCCATGCTGAAGATGTCAAACTCTGCATAGTGGGTTTTGTTGGCTTTATTCTCTACAACGAAACAGACCTTGTAGGTGCGCTGCCTTGTCAGCAAGTGCAAGTATTTGGTGCCCATCCAGTAATCCTTCTCCACGTTCCCAAAGTCATACTTGTAGGTGGTCTAGGACTCTTTCCAAGAGATCTCAAGAGTTGTGAGAATTTCTCTGGATGATGATCCAGCCCTTGCCTTCAGTGTCCATGTCACACCAAACCACCAGAGGAGGGCAGTCTGCAGGCTGGATGACATAGATCCCGCTGGGGCTTCCCTTATGAATATGGCTGCAGTCTCAGGGAAACCATGAAACACTGCTCCTGCATCCCCCAGCTGATGTCATAGGGTCCCCTTGAGCCTGATTCCCCTCTTCTCTCCAACACCTCAAGATCTCCTGCCTGCATCCTTCAACAGCTTGGCCCCTTCCCCCATAGATAAGCCTGCTTCATGGGCAGGGAGAAGGAGGAACTGCTGCACAGGGAGCCATGGTCCCCAGCACCTCTCATCAGCAGAGCTTACAGGGCCAGGGGCAGGGAGGGTGCTGACAGAGCAGCCATTAGTGGTAGGTGACTGCAGCTGCATCTGCCTCCTGTCTGCTCAGCCTGCTGTGAACTGCACCCTCAGGCTGTGACCTCTTTCTCTATCCTCAGCTGTCCCAACCCTACCCTCACCCCACAAGAGGGGATAAAGGATGGGGAAAGATATCCCCCCAGACTACCCATAGGCAGCTTGTGCTAAAAGGCCATGTGGGGGAGGAGTTGCTTAGTGTGTGATACCACCTGTTTAATGGTGCCTGAAGCAGAGCAGATCATAGCTACCAGTGTCCAAGTGCTGGGCCTCATAGGAATGCATTTATTCTGCTGTCACCCTGACTGGACCATGATCTCAGTGCACAGCCTGGCAGGGGTCAGCAACATATGGCCATGGGCTGAATCTGACCAGTGGAGCTGGAGGCCTTTGCCTGTGTCCACCATGGTAGGGGACTTGGGGTACCTGCCAGGCTGCTGGCAGGTGTGGGCCAGAGCTAAATGAGGGGTCAGCTGACCCAGGGAGCTGCAAATCCAGGCCCTGAAAGAAGCTGGCAGTAACATCTGGAAGCCTGCTGAGAGAACACCGCCTCAGCAGGATGGCTGCAGCTCCAGGAGGCCAGCTAGGAGCTAACACTGAAAGCTGTCTGGAGATTTGGGGAGGAACTAAGGGGAGGAGGAGGTTCCTAGGGACCCAGGTAGGGGTCCAGAGTCTAGTGAGGGGCTGAGAGTGTGGGACCAGTGAGGAACTCCAGAAGGGGGTTTAAGTAAGTGAAAGAGAATAGGAAGTGGCAGCAGTGCAGATACAGCTTCCAGTTTCCTAGCCCTGGCTCAGTTCCCCACCTGCTGGAAGCTGTGCCTGCACTTCAGCTGGGGAACAAGGGACAAGGAGAAACAGTGGTGGCACCGGCACAGCTCCCAGCTATCTGACTGTGGTGCAGGTGCAGGCAAACCCCGCAGCTGCTGATGCATTATGGAAGCCCCCTGGCCTGCACTGGACTGGAGGGTTATTCCAGCCCACAGCTTGTAAAAGTTGCCAGCGCCTGTCTTGCCAGCAGGCAGGACAGAGATGGCACAGACCCCTCCAGCAAAGTGCCAGGGGATGCATTTTCCATGGAAATAGGCACAAGAAGACAAGGTTGTACTGTCTAACACAACCAGCCAATCAGCCCAAACTGCTCCCACTCTTGGGCTTTATTCCTGAGGCCCTATATGCCATGAAACGTGACTCTAGCACAGCTAACAGATACAAGGGCTTGGCTTCACTTGGAGCAAGTGCTGGAAGCCAGTGTGGCTGGGAGCTGCACTTAATGGGTAAGTGGGCATTACTGACTCAGGAGGCAGGGAACCCGGTCTAGTCAGTGAGTTACACCAGTGAGAAGGTGTAATATGGAGAGAAAAAACAGACACAGGCTTCTGATCCTCATACCTCCAATATGGAAGGTGAGGAAAGCTCTCCATTTGGGCCTGTACTCACCCTCTTGTGATGGATGCTCCTGTCAGCCTCGTTCATAATGTCATGGGCAGGAATTATGGGAAGAAGCATTGTCACTGACAACATAGAGAGAAGCACAAGCGATGATCTGGACTGGAACCCTGCAGAGGAACAGCAACCTGAAACACAGCAGGGTAACGGGGGACCTGGACACTGTTACCTGGGTGTAAGGGAAAGGGAGGAGAGGGAACTGTGGCAGGGAGCCAAGAGGCTCCTGCCTCTTTAAGCAGGCTCAGCCAGCTGTACCAGGGCCACAGATGCAGGAGGGCAGGCTGGCCCTTACTTAATAGGGAAACAGCTGTGTGGAGCTGAGGTGCTGGAAAGGTGGTATGGCTTCCAGGCATATAAACCTGGGGCCTGAGCCATACATGCTAGAGAGAGAGGAGCACCCAAGGGAGATGTCTGCAGCCTATGGACTAGCAGGCACCTGAGCTGTTCCCCGGAGATACCCAGAGGGAACTAAGGGGAGCTGTTGCCCTAAATCAGGCAATAATCCAGAGCTGGGTAGGTCTTGTACTGGGGGAACAGTGGCTCATATTTTGTGCTGGGATTTAAGTTTGAAACCAGTGGACCAGGGTGGCTATCAGGGGCAGTCAGGAGGCCACAGGGGGGGTGCCTGGTAGGGCACTAGCATTAGGCAGCTTAGCCTGGTTAGGGCTAAGGGCTGGAGAAGCAAACAGCCCAGCCCAGGGTAAAGGAGAAGAGGGTGAAGGCAAAGATGGTGAGGGCAGCCCATCCTGGAGTCAAGCACCCAAGGGACTAAGGACTGGCCTGAGCAAGAGGCACAGGGGCCCAGGGCCCAGAGACACAGAACTGACAGGACTGAGACCAAGAGTATATCAGTGTGCTAGGGCTGGAGGTCTGCAGCCAGAGGAAAGGGAGGCTAAAGCCAAGAGGGCTGAGACCTCTAAAAGGGGCAGAATGGTGTACAGAATAACGTCTGCAAGGCATGGATATGGCTGTAGGGGTGGAAGGAGGCCACAGACTTAGTCCCTAAGGTCTGTAGGACATAAGGAACTAGAAGAGAAAGAGCAAGGGAGAGCACTTTAGGTACGCCAGCCTCTGAGGGCAGCCTCCCTTCATGAATTTTTACAATAAGATGTGGCAGATGAGGAACCAGGGCGGGACCCTGAAAGGTGGAGGCAAGAGCCAGGCAGGCTTAAAAAAAAACCACTAGGAGGTGTCACGGCAACCCCAAGCATCTTACTAGTTACAGGCAGCCTTGGCAATAGAGCCTAAAAAAAGTTACTTGGGCCTCTATCTCCCCTTTGGAGTCAAGTGGGATTTGGGCATTGACATGACTCAGGTGCTTCTGAAAATGTTTCTCTGAAGCATGAATTGAGGAGGCCTCAGCACCCACAGCAGGGGCCAGGCTGTCACAAGGTCTCACTCCCATGCAGTTTCTCA
The DNA here is from genome assembly GCF_000455745.1 of Alligator sinensis. Classification (NCBI taxonomy): domain Eukaryota; kingdom Metazoa; phylum Chordata; order Crocodylia; family Alligatoridae; genus Alligator; species Alligator sinensis. Next base: position 565,552 of record NW_005842403.1, on the reverse strand, counting down.
AAAGGACTCTGCACAGTGAGTGTGTGCTGGTCATGGGCGCATTTGAAGCCATCTCTGAGCTTCTTCCCCTGGCAGAGGTCTGGAAGAAACCCACCTTCCTGTCATGCACCCAAACTGCTCCCTAGGCTGGGGCAGTGTCACCATCTGCAGCTGCTGGCACTGAGCCCTGCCTGCCTTAGGAACAGGAGTCTCTTACTGGAGTCAGTGTTTGCAGTGGGACCCTTGCTCCTTCAGCCCCTTACCTTCACACAACTGGAGAGGCAAGAACCAGAAGTCTCCAGGCCCCAGAGAAACCCTCATCCCTAAAGACACCAGATTTTGGTCTGGCTCCTGTTTATTTATACTCTACTCCAAACCTTCCCTCATGGGATACCCAGGAATCTCTTTGTCTTCTTTACTGTTGCGGTTTTTAGGGTGTTTCATTCTTTTGGTATAATGGCAGGGGGTGGTACTGTGGGGTATGTGTGTGGTCTTTGTATGGGGGACTGGTAGATGTGGGGGGAGTGAAAAGGTGGTAGTGGGTATGGGAGGAGGGGATAGCATATGCGATGTGTGGGGTGTTTGCCAATGTGAGACGTGCATGTATTTTTGTCCGGGGAGGGAAGGGGGGCTGTGTAAATGTGGTCACGGGAAGCTTGTGTTGGGAGTATGTGGGTGTGGGGTGGAAGTGTGATGGTGTGGGGGGGTCAGTCTTTGGGGTGCTGTATTGGGATCTAGGAGAGTTCTGGTAGGTAAGGGGGGGGGGTGGTATAGGAGACCCATGTGGGCTGGGGATGGAACGTGGCATTTGTAAATCACAACATGGACTCAACACCGTAGAACAAGCTCCCTTCAGACCCTGCCTGCCAGGGAGGAGCAACATGCTCAGTTTCAGGGCTGGGAGGCAGCAAGATCCAGGGGGAAGGGCCCTGGATACCCAAGTTCTACCCATGACCTGTAGTGTAAGCAGGGGGAAGCCATGTCACTGCTCTGTACCTTGGTTTCCCATGTGTAAAGCAGGGAGCCTACTGGTGCCCTTCTCTTCTGAACTACTTTGGATGCAGAGATGATAAGCAGGAGAGGGAAAAGGCGAGAGTCTGGCTTAGTTATGAAACACCAGTACTACTAGATGTGGCTGTCATGGGACAGGGTCCTGCAGGATAGCCGTGATCTCCCCAAAGCCTCCTTACCATGCTAAGTTGGCCCAATGGGCACCCTCTATTCTTGCCCGCCACACCTTTGATGGTATGATTGATTGAGAGGCTGCCTTTAAGTCCTCTTGGACACGGTCTTAATTGATTCTGTGGACCTCGTGGGTTTCTGGTGGGTTCTGCTCCAAAATAGATGTCACAACATGTGTTTCGGGGCACCCTAGCCTTATGGGCTATGCGTGGCTCCAGCCATCCCAAGCCGCACAGATGGTACTAGTGTTGTTTGGTCTGGGCCTTGTTGCAATTTGGCCCCCTTGTCCTCCCTAGGCTCTCTGCAACACTGTCTCACTCCGCGCCTCCATTCTGTGCACCTGAAGTGCTGCGCCCTCTCTGGCGCTGGGGTCCCCGTGCTGCTGTGGGCCCCCTATGAGGCCTCCTCCTTCCCCTAACAGCCTCACCCGAACCACCGGTCTTATAGAACAGCAAACAAAACACAAGCCCCTGGGCTGTAATATAAATTCAAGCCGCCTGGCTATAACATCATTCAAACCCTACCTGGGAATGCTCCGTCCCTCGACGGTATCAGAAGCTGCTGCTGCTGCTGCAGTCAGGCTTCTCCTCTTTGCTCACTCTGGGAGAGCTCCTTCCCCCTTAGCTGCTGGCAGGGAACTGGATTCCTGGCCTCAGCCTTGGGGTTTATATAGGACCCAGGCCCTCCCCTTTCTGATCAGCTGGTATGGGCCACTAGCTCCTTCTGGCTGCCCTCCTAACCAGCAGCTGGGGCTTCTAACTCACTGCTAGGGCTCTTCCCCTAGCAGTTTCAGCTCTGTAAAGGAGTAGGGCCCCCTAGTGCCCTGCGACAGTGGCATAGAGCACAAGGAAGGCCATAGTGCTTACTGGATGACAGCAAATACAAAAGTGCAGTGCAAGGGGCCTTGCCACATCCTCCTTTCTGCAGAGGGGAGGGAGGATTCTGCTGGAGGTCAGCAGAGTTGCAGATGTCAGAGGAACCACTACTGGACACTGAAACCATACTCCTAAAACTGTGCGCTTTGCCAAGATGGGCACAGGAAGACCACCTCACTGGCCAACCTTGCTTTGAAAGTGCCTGCATGTGCTGGGATGATTGCTCTGTGCCAAAGGCTAAGCAGCAGGTGCCTACCTTCATCCCAGAGACTCAGACTTTGTTTCAAAGCAGATGATGCACCAGGGCTCTCCTCCCCTTGTGTACTACCCAGGGCTGCAGGGCCAGCAGCTTTCTTCCACAGCCTAGGGGCTCAGTGCCTCTGCCTGTACCTCCCTAGCATCCCTAGAGCATGCAAGCTCTGGCCATCCCCACCAGATCCCAGCCTGAAACACTGAAGCGGAACAAAATGCTGGACAAAATCCAAGTAATACTCACCCATCACAGAGGTTGCTGCTGACCAGCTGTGTTAGTGCCCTGAGCCTCCACTTCCAGCATCTGAAAGCAGAGCTAGGGCTCCCTGCCTTTATAGGGAAAGTGCAGTGTACACTTAGGGCTTATCTCCCTCTTAGTTCCTGGCACCCAGTAGAGAGGGAGCTGCATTGCTACAGCTGCCCATGTTATCTTTATTGCACATAACACCCCTTGAGCTCACTCATCTCCTGGAGAATGCCCCAGTTCCTGAAGACAGGCAGGCATGAGCTAGAACTTTTACTCATTGACACAACTCCCTTATTTTCTGTGTAAGCCATGAAAGCAGTAACTGAACAGATCGGGCCACTGGAGGTAGTGGGAGCCAGTGGCAGGGGAAGTCTCACAGAGCATATGGGAAGACAGACACTGAGGCCTTGTCCCAGTGAGAAAACAGGTCCATCCATCCTGCCCCACCCTAGTGCTTCAGTGGTAACAAGCAGGGGCCACTGCTGTAGTCCAGCGATGGGTAGAAGAGAACACAGGTAGCTTGTCCCAGTGCTCCTGCCTCCCAGGTGTTGACCATGTCACTGGGTAACACAAGCCACTGACAAATGAGTGACATGGATTCTCCCCTCAAGGCCAACAGGCAGCTACGATGAGCTATTCTGGCCCTGCACAGCTTCACTGAGAGACTCCTGTCTCAGCCCATCACACTGGGTTGAACTTGAGCATGATTTTCACAAGATGCCCAGGGCCCAGTCTGATCTGGTTACTCCATGGCTAGACTACTACTACTCTTCCTTCAGGGGATGTAAACACACATCTGCCACTTCCATGAGTGCCTAACTACCAAGTGATACAATAAGAAAGACTTGTGAGATATTTGAGTGTGTTTATCAGCATCCAAGGTTGAACTTTTTGTTATTGAATCAGCTGTTGGTAACTGATTTATAGTTTTACTTTACTCCCAAAATAGTCTGTGCTGGCCAGTAAGGCATCTTTCTTACCCACACCAGTGTGCCAAGTCATCCAGTTCCCTATTGTTCTTGGGGAGAATACAACAGTACTCTCCAAACCCTGCCCCTGCCCCACCAACATCAGGCCACAGTGTGGCAACGATGCCAAAGTCATGGAGCCAGAAGGAGAGTAAGCAATTTGTCTGTAGCGTGGTGGTTATGGCATTCACCTTGTGCGGGGAATCTTAGGTTCTGGTCCCTGATGTCAGGACTCGTGGTCAAACCAGATTGTTCTTTAGCAGCACGTCTCCCCATTAAGTGCTTAGGGATCCTGATTGTCTAAACTCAGACAAATCAAATTGGTTTCTCAAGTTAAAGTAACTGTTTTTTATACATGGGGATACCTAAATCTAGCCTCATCTAAGAAAAAGCTGGATCTAAGTTCTGCAGTCTTGATTTCATTACTTCAGTTGACGGAGAACTCATCGTACCCTGAGATACATGGTTCCGAGTGTGTTTAGTTCTGCCTTTATCTCCGAACCTGAGGAAATGTTGACCACTTGGATACTTCTTCCTATTCAAAGACTGCAGTGAGGTGACCCCTAAACCCTCTCTTAGAGAAACAGATTCAGCTTGTAAATTGGACAAATTCAGACCAGAAGGAGCATGTTTTTGACTCTGAGCATAATTGCCCATTGGAGCAACTGGAAGCCCCTGTTCCTTTGGTTACACACTGAGAACTCTGAGTCCTTTGTAGGGCTCCCTCCCTCCAAGTTGCAACATGTTCTTAGATTCATTACCTTGCATTTGGCTTTATGAAAACACAAGCTGTTCAACAGAGTCCAGTTTACCAGACTGCGATCCAGACTGCTCTATAGAAACTTCTCCTTTTACACCACTCCACCTATGTCTTTTTCAAATTCTGTCAGAGACAGCTTTATGTTTCTTTCCAGATCACTGGTAAAACTACTTAATTGCTTTGGCAGAAGAACAGAGCCTTGCTGGTCCTTGTACTACCCCATGTGATGAGTTGCCATTTGTAGTTGTTTCTACCATCTCAGTTAGTCAGGGTTTGCCTGGTTTTGAATATTTTGCTGCATCATAACTGACAGATTGTGAAGGGCTTAAAGTCTAAGGAGGAGCTGTTTCTAAGGAGGCTTTCTTAACATATCAACCAATAAATCCACTTTTGTAAGAGACAACTGGGTATGAGTGGCAGGGATGACAGTGGTGCCCCTTTACACACTGGAGAAACTACTTATAAATTGCATCATAAGAAAGCATGCTCTGACTGAAATGCCACTGTAATCCGCTGCATGTGGTGCAATGTAGTACAACATACATGTGTCCCCCCTTCTGATCTGTGGAGCCTGGGGTGGGGAGGGCTACATGAAGTGGGCACATTTGTCTCTCAGTGGCTGGAGGGGACCTTGTAATTGCTGCCATTCAAACAGGCCTCTAGGATGGAGTTGGAAGGGTTCACAGCCTCCATTACCCAACTCAGTCTCATTGCTTGTTGCACTGGCAGCCCAGAATCCTGAAGAGCCAGGGAAGCAGGCCCTCCCCTGTCCAGCACAACACTGGCCAGGACCCAATCTGTCCAATATAGGCCTGGCTCCAGACCCCATCCTGCTTGGCACATCACAGCCCTGGTCCCAATTCCATGCTTCCCCAGTGCTGCCTGGCTGCCCTCCGCGTTGGTCTCTACCTGAGGAAGCATTTCCAACTCCTGATGGATGCACACTGCAGGAAAGAGTCTTATCTGGAGTCAGGCTGTAACAACCCTGTCTTGGCCCAGGTCAACTCCTGGAAGCCCCAAACCCTTTCCATTCAGATTTCAGTGTGGTGCCCTATTGCCAAGTGTTTCTCAGACAAATTCCTCTTGAAGACACTGGCCAGCTCATTCCCCCAGTGGTGTGGCTGCCCTGGACAGCAGGGGCAGAGGAGTGGTGGGTACTATTGGGAACACCTGCCTCCTCCACAGTGGGAGCTGTAAGTGTCAGGTAGGTGCTGCCTCCCTCAAGAGATAGTTCTGGGCAGTGGGTCTAAAAGTCAATGAGGTCAGCACAGGCAGATCTGGCCTGCTGACTCTCATCAAGGCTGGACAGGGCCTGGAAGTAGGCCATAGGATTGAAGAAGTCCCAATTGGAAGGTTTAATTAAATTATTTGCTTCAAGGTGTCCATTGCCAATGTAGCCAGGGTGTCTGTGGCTCCCTCTGCAGAGTCATGTGCCAATGCAGCTGTTTTCCAGTATTGCTGCTTACCTGGTTGATCTGGGAGCCCTGTGGGCAGAGTTGTGATAAGCCTGGGACTCCTGCTGTCTCTCTGCCAGACTTCACAATTTACTTCTTTAATTTGTCACATAAGGGCTCTGCCACTTATCAAGCAATCTGCTCTACAATAAGGGGAGCAACAACAGGACCTGATCCCCAGGCTGATAGACCCGGAGTCAAGAACTCTTACACCACTTTGAACTACGAGGGGATTGTAGCAGGGTGTCCTTCTATTAGCCTGACCCAGGAGACAACTTCCTCATAAAGGGTAGACAACACTTAGGTCCCATTTTCCAGTCTATTTATTTTTACATGCAAAAAGTTTGTCCCCCAAGACAAATAAAGGAAGCAATAACTTACATAAATATACAAATAACAAACAAAGTAAAACCTCAGGTCTTTTCTAAGACCTAGAGAGAGAAAAGCCACCCAGGCTCGGTGCTTTCCCCCTCAGCATACCAGCCTCCTCTCTCTCTCTCTCCTAGCTACGCTCCCTGGGAGCTTTTAACTTCCCCTGGGGCCAGCCATTCATCCCTGTCAGCTGGCCCAGGACTCCTAGGCAGGCAGGCTATCACTTCCTAATCCCCTGCAGCTGGGCATGAGCCCATGAGCCATACACCCTGTTACAGAGATGTCTGGATGAAGGTCTCTCAGGACAGGACAATTGGAGCCTGGAAATACCAGTTATTGATACTGCAAACAGGTTTTGAAATTGGCCCATGACATAATTTGAGTGAGCCATCTGGTGGGGTCAAGAAAATACAGGAATGGGTACTTGCCTGATTCCTTTGGCCTAGGTTTTACCAGGACATTAAAGACGACTGCATGTTGTGCCCCAAGTGACACGGGTGGCTCCACACCCAAGACATCTGGCACTACTCACCTCTGCCTTTGTTGAGTACCCACTTTGAATGAGTCAAGGTAGATATAGTCAGGTCTTTGGAACTGAGCACAATTGGGTGTTGTTTTATCTTTATGCTTATGAGCTGTACTATCTGGTACATAGAGGCAGCAGTGATCTGTAATGCCTTGATCTATACAGTGGTTATAGAATTGGTAAAAATATTCTCGTTGATGGATCTCCTGGGAAAATACTAACAGACCAGAGTATGGTCTTTATATCAAGGCTGTTGGAAAATATATGAGCCCTGTTAAATCTCTACCTGGTCAGAACTTCCATCTGCCACCCCTACACGGATGGTCTGGTAGAGGGATTTAACCAGATGTTTAAGGGGATGTTGAGAAAGTTTGTGGCAAGAGAACCCTGGAAATGGGATGTACTCCTGTTGTACTTGCTATTTGCTCTCTGGGAGATTCTCCAATCCTCCACAGGGTTCTCTCCTTTTGAACTTTTATATAGGAAGCAGCCCTAAGGTATATTGGATCTTCTTCATAAGATCTAGCAGGAACAGGGCATGAGGTCTCAAAATGTCAGCCAATACAGCCTCAGTCTATAAGAATAGCTGGACCCAGTGGGGCATTCACTGAAGAGAACCTCTGGACTGCACAGCAGACCCCAACAAATTACTATAATAAGAATGTATGACTCTGGGTCTGTCAGACCTATCCAGGTCTATCCTGGAATCCCCACCACTCCCTTGCCAATTTCCTCTGTATCAGAGCTGGTAAAGACTATTCACCAAATTATGGCTGACCTAAGACAGCTACATAAAACAGGTAAATAGGCAATACCAGGAAGATTCCCCCAGTTGTAGTAGGTCAAAAGGCCTGGCCATTAACAAGGAACTGACACACTGACCACCCTGAACAGAAGCTGGACCACCAACATCCTGGACCTTACACCATAACATGCCAAATTAGCCCCATAGCATTTGAACTTGCTCTCCCAGTGTTTCATGTATTTCTGTTAAAACCTTATGTAGAAGATCCCTTCCCAGAATGTCGCCATCCACCTCCACCCCCATACAAATACATGAGAAGTATCTTGTATGTGAAATCTTAGATTCCAAAAAGTCAAGAAGTAGACTTCTCTACTTCAGCCTGGGAAAGATGTAGCGCAGAAGAGAACCTGCATAAAATGTCCATATACCAGATAAAACACAGTCCTCCCACCATGCTCATCCAGACAAACCAGACACTAACGTGCCCAGGGGTTGCCATGAAAAAGGGGGCAGTGTTAGGACCTGTAGGACTCCAATCCAGGTCTTCTAGGCTCATGGACAAAGGCCTGGGCTGCAGCACCACCAAGCAGCTGGCTGGGTGCTGTACCAAGCCCAGCCTGGGCCCTCCCATGAGGTTCCTAATGGATAACCATGTGACCCAAGAAAAGCTATTGAAGCCATAGCCCCCTGATGGGAGGGCTAAAAAACTCTCCCACTTGCCCTGGGGCCTTGTCCTAGCAACAGTGTTTGTTGTCCTGGTATTTGGGACTCTTTTGCCTTGCTTCTATCTCCCTCCTACCTCATTTTCCTGTCTTGCTCCAGTCTAGCCTTTGACCCCTATACCTTGTTCCTACTCCCCTTATGGTGTGTTTTGAACCCTTTGGCTCCTGACTTCTGGCCTGGCCTGAACCCCTGGTATGACACCTTGAACTCAGACTGACACCTGCATCGTGATCCTTGGCTTCAGCTTCTGGCATGGTTGACCCTCTGCTTCTGAACCCTGACCCCCCATGTCTGGGTCATACCCCTGACACCCAGGAGCTCATTCCAAGATAGGTCATTATGGGCCTTGTTCCAAACTGGGCCACCCAGGAGGTCATGCCAAATCTCGCTATAAGGGGGTCCTGCCAAGTCAGGCCCCTAGGGGGTTTATGCTGAGTCAAGGTGTCATCAGGGTGTCATGCAGAATCACAAAACTAGGGGGTTCATATTGTAGAGTTACACCACCTGGGAGTTTATGCCAAGTCGGATCATATTGGGGGAGGTCATGTAGAGTTGCCCCCTGGAGAGGTCCTGCTGAGGTAGGATACCTGTGCAGTTCTGCTAAGTCACGCTACTAGGTAGGTCATGCCAAGTGGGGCCACCCAGGAGGTCACGTGAAATGGGAGAACTAGGGAGCTCGTGCTAAGTTAGTCACTCAGCAGCTCATGCCATGTCAGTGAACTAGTGGGCTCATGTCAAGCCACACCCCTGGAAGGTTATGCTGTGTCAGGGCACCTGGAAGGTCATGGCAAGTGAAACCACCAAGTGGGCCATGACAAGTCAGGTCACACATATGATCATTCTGTGTCATGCCATTAGTGGGGGTCATGCTGAGTCATACTAATGGGGGGGTTATGCCCAGTCAGGCCACACGTGTGATTATTTTGTCACACCACAAGGGGGGGTCATGCTGAGACATCCCAGTTGGTCTGACATGCTGAGTTAGAGCACCCAGGAGGTCATGCCAGGTTGGGCCACGTACATGCTCATGCTGAGTTAAGTCACACTAAATTAGGCAGGTAGTAGAGACATGCTATGTCAGGTCACACAGGTGGTCATACTGAGTCATTCCATTAGAAGGGGTCAGCCAAGTCAGACCGCTCAAGGAGTCATGCCATGTCAAGCTGCTAGAAAGCCTGCAGCCCCCTCTTCCTGCCTCTTTGGAAGTGGGCATCTTCCTTTCCTTTGCCGCACCCCATTCAGGCCCACCTCACTCTGGCAGCTCTTTCATGTTACCCCAGCCTAGGCCTCACGCCATTACAACTCCTCTGCCAAGTCCTCCTGGAGCTCCTCGTGGATGTAGAGATCTTGAAGGACAGCTGTCGTGGTGTGATGTGTCACTCTCACTTCCCTGGCTGTTCCTCTTTGTCCCTCTTTCATACCAGCTGAGGAAGGGTCCATGTCTGTCTCTGTGGGCTGAATGGTGTTGGGGGAGGGAGAAGGATCCTGCTGTTTCCTTTCTATTTTGAAAGCAGTTGTGACTGTAATTCCAGCCCCTCATGCTTGGCTACAGAACCTGATCCACCTCTGCGGCTGTGCAGCTGCCTTGACAACCCTGGGGTGGCCCTTGCTTTACACACAGCCTCTGATGGTGGGTGGCACAGGCATCCTCCGCTGGTACCATGGGGGATGCTTGGCAGAAGCAACCACACTGGCTTGGCTGCCCAACACTGTGTGGTGGCCTGGGAGATGGAATCCAGTCTGTCCAGAGCCTGTGGGGCTGAACTCCATCTCCCAGGAGTGCTGGGGGATGCTGGGTAGAAGCAGCCCCGCCTGCCCACCTGGCATTGTGTGGCAGGCCCTGGGTGAGCTGCGCTCAGGCCCTGGCAGCTCCAGCTCCAGCCATTGTGCAGTGCCCAGCAGGTGGAGGCTGGAGTCTGTCTGTGGGCCACCACACTGTCCTGTTCCATCCTGCCATCAGGGTTCCTGGGAGCTGTGGGGTTCAGTGGGTGGGTGAGTGGCGGGGTGCATGCATGCACCAGGAGCCCTGATGGTGGGGTGGGACATGTGGAGGCCTATGGCCATGCTCCATCCCCTGCTCCGCAGCTGCGGGTGGTGTTGGCAGGCGCTGGCTCTGGGCTTGCAGAGGCATGCTACAGCACTGGGCAGTCTTATGGTTCTGCTCCCACTGCTGCTCTGGCACTGGCCCCAGCTGTGGGGAGCACACGTGTGTGTGTGTGTGTGTGTGTGTGCGCGCGCGCACGCGCCCATACACACATGCATGATTGTATGTGCAGCTGTCAACAACTCAACGAAACTCGTTAAGTGGCTCTCCAGCCCAAATAATCACCCACTCCTGTTCTAGCCCCCGCTGGGCTCTGAGTGTCACTGAGCACATAGAGCCAGTGCTCTGGGCTGTGCCAGCTGTTCACAGCTGTAGCAGGCACAGCCATACCAATCACAGGCAGGCAGGCAGGCAGCCTGAGGAGGCCCCGATGTCCCATGCCATTTAATCCGATGTGCTGATGGTGCAGGGAGCAGCAGGACTGGGTGGGAAAGTTCCCTCGCAAGGAATTGGGTTACTGGGAAACAGATCCTGCCTGGGCAGGTGCATCTCCCTGTCCCTTCTCTAGCCCACTATGTTGACCCCCTCCCTCAGATGCTCCACATCAATCCCATCCTGTTTCAGCCCCATCCCTCAGGCTTGCTGTTTCCCTCTTTTCTGCTACTTCCTCCTGCTAACCCAGGGGGACACTCCTACTTTCAGTCTCATCCCCAGCTTCCTGTGTTCTCTCTTCTGGTGGGGATACTCACATCATGGCATATGGCAGGTACAGCGGGCATGGCAGTAATAGGGTAACAGCTGTTCTGATGTGTGGCTTCATCCTCCCTGTCTGGCAGCAGCGCATCTGGCAGCAGCACAGTACAGGCCCATCTGTGCTATCTGTTGGGACAAGAAAGATTTGGGATTAGGGTGAATTTGACAAGGTGGGATCTCACGGCCCCTCTGAGACCTCATTTCCTCTAGCAATGGCTAGAATGCTCCACCATTCCCTTGCAGATAGGCTGCCCATTTTTAAGAGGTTTGGGGCTGCTCCTCAGAGAGCAGAGGGCTCTGCACCAATGGTAGGAGATCTACCAAGGTGTCTGCTTTGTGCTGTGGTCATGGGAAGGTCCCTGTGGTGGTGCTGGGCTGGGGCTGAGCTCCTGTGGCTGAAGAGCAGGATCAGGCTCTAAAACCTGTTTGCATCCTTCCAGCAATCTGCAGCTGCCTTTACAAGTGAACCTGGGCTGTAAGCTATGAGGAGGATCTGGGCACAAAGTCGGGGCATTGTCTCCACAACAGCCTACACTGGCACAGATCAGTGTGGCCCATACCTGGTCTTTCAGCTTCTACCTCCCATCCAACCCCTTCCAACCCTCCTCTCCCCTAATTCACACAGTGCCATGCTCCAAAGATGGATGTTCTCCAATAAGGCTGCTCTGGACTCATCCTATGCAGCTGCTTTCAGGCAGGCCTGAGCCTGAGGGCTGGAGGGCAGCAGTGCCAACAAGCCCTGTGTGACCCCCAGGAGTTTGCCAGCTCCTAAAGAGCAGCAACACTTAGCTTTGTCTGTATACGCACATCTCCATGGCTGTCTCGGTGCTCAAGGTGGACCTGGAGCTGTCTGTGTGATGGGGACACTTGGCCGTCAGAATCCCACACCGCTCCCTCTTGAGGGTGTTGTAGAGCGTTTTCCTCAGCCCTTTTCTTTGCCAATGGGCCAGCATCTGTGTGTGGTTTGGGATATTGGAATGAACCCTGTGTCCCTTTACAGGTTTCCACCTTCAGGGCAGTGAGCAAAGCCCCGTTCCTGTGGGGGATGCGAGGGCAGAGGGCTGGCAGGTGTCCTCAGGCCTTTTTTCTCCCCTGATTCTCTGGTGTGGTGCTGTCTGGGCTAGTAGGAAGAGCAATGCCAGGCCCTGCTCATGGGGCTTCCCTTACGTCTCTGCTCTGGGAGTGGCCAAGGGTGTCACTCGAGGGTCTGGCTTGTCTGGTAGGGCTGAGGAAGGAGAGTGGGCTAAAGAGGCCCAGCACAGCCTGGTGAATCTTCTGGGAAGACGGAGATGTGTGGCGCACTGGCTAGATTTGCTGGCCTAAATGCAGCTGGGAGGTGGTGATGGAGAATCAGGACAGAGTGAGGGCTTCCTCTGGGGTTGGAGGGTCTGGCCTATTGTGCAGCCTTGCAAGGGCTCTGTGCTTGTCCCACACACTTGCTGACCTCCCCCCTGCATCACTGCATCTGCTGCTCTGTGCAACTTCATCTCCTCCTCTGTGCTTTGTTCCTGGCTCTGAATGCTGCCATCACGCGATAGAAAACTCGGCAGCTGAAGCCCTCACGAAGGCCATGTTTCACATGATGGGTCAAAGCCTCCAAGCTGGGGAAGATTCGGCAACAGGCCAGGCACTGCAGGCCCTCCTGGGTGGGCAGGAAATCCTGTGGGGTGACAGTCACTGCCTCGCTGTCATCATTCTGGGCTGGTGCCTCCTCTCCTTGTCCTCTAGTGCTGTCCTCTGCCTCAGTGTCCTCATCACCTAGCTCAGACCTGGTGTGGTGGCTGCTCTGGTCCAAGCCAGCAAAGTCCTCTCCCACTGTATACTTGGCCTTATATATACGGGGCCGTTTCTTAATGGGACCAAAGCCAAACCTGGTCTCCCAGGCCATAGTGATGCCATTGACTGCTGTCACATGATAGTAATATAGGTGTTTCTCTTGTTCCTCCTCTTTGGTGTCTCTCACAACTGCTGACCTCTTCCTCTTCATGCCCCTGCCAGGTGGGTCACAGGGGCTCTTGGTGCACAGGTAATTGGTGGCCACAGGCTCCACAATGCGGGTAGAGGAGTGGCTTGTTACGGTACTCTGCCTGGCTTGTTCCTTGGGGGCAGCAGAGGCAGAGACGCCCTCTCCAGCTGCCTCCCCAGGGATGGGTGTTGCTGCACAGGCTTCCTGGTGACAGGGAGACTCCCTGGGTCTCTGTGAATCTGCGAACAAGAATGCAAGGCCCAGACTGATTGGCAGTGTTCAAAGGGAAACTGCCTCCTTCCTCCATGTTCTGGGCACAAAGGGGCATCTCTGGCAATGGGAAGGCAAACACTGACAGCTGAGAGCAGGGGGTGCCCACTCAGTGAGACCTGCCCAGCTGGGGCATCTGACACTTTCCTCAGGAAAAGACCCGGAGCCCCTCATTTGCGATGGTAGAAACTTGCCTGGACAGAGTCTTAGAAGTTATCTTGTAAGTCCCAGTGGTGTTGTGGCCCCTGGGGACACATGTCCCTGCCCTGACATCTAGGAGCCTGAGATTCATTCCCAGCAGAAGCAGGAGGAGCAGTCAGGGCCTGGCTGTGCCCATTTTCATCCTCTCGGGACTTAGAGCTCCTTGCTCCAAGAGGCCAGGACACCTCCATTTGCTATTTCTCCTTAGAGAGTTGATCCACAACTCAAATTTCTTATCCCCTTCTCTCCTTAAATCTCCCCTGGGGTCTCTTCCCCACCACCCATAAAGGCCTGTGTTTTCCCCTCTGGATGGTCTCTGGCTCTTTCCTGTTTAACCCATTTAGAGATCTCTGTCTTGCCTTCCTTTGAAACATTTCTGTCCCTACACTGTGCTCTGGGCAGTTGTATCACCCCTTCAGGGAAAGGGCTCTTGTTCTCCCTGAGCGCCCAGCTCCGTAAATCCCTTGGGCAAACTGAATTTTTGTAACTGGGCAAAATGAAGCATCAAATCGGGAAGTCAAAGTCAGCCCAAAACTTTCCACTTTGCTGCCACGGATTTTTTATTATAATTTTTAGTATCTCTCATAAACAAAGAAATATGTCATGTTTGGTCTTCAAACATAACTTCTAACAGCCAAATCAAAATACTTCTTTTAAACTGTTCCATTGTTTCTTTATTTCTGACACCAAGAACCTGCCAGCCCCACCTCTGAGTCTCCTCTTGCCACAGGTGATGTCCCTGCCACTCACCTGCCCCCTCCTGTTCAGCTCTGGGCTCCACCTCCCAGCCATCACCAGGAAGCCCCTGGCTTTGCTTCATGGTAAGCTCAGGGCACACTGGACAAGGCTGGTGCCTCTCAGGGTCCTTGACACCTTCCAGAGAGTCTGGCCCAGCACCAGCAGTCAGGCCAAGATATTACCAAGGAATAGGAGATGGCTCTGTGCTCGCACTAACTGCAGTAGCAAGAGGCTCCTGGCTGCCCTGCCTCAAGGTCTGTGGTCCAAACAGCACCTGGTTGTTAGGATACGAACAGCTTGGAAGGTTCTGAGTCGGGCGAGCTCATCACCGCCTGGGCGACATCACAGTTGCTTCTCGGCAACGCAGGGAGATCTGTTTTTTCTGATCCTGAGATGCTTGCAAGCCACTTACAGATATCAGCTCTTGCTTTTGCCAGTAGACCAGTCTCTGCTGCATTTTACTGGTGTGTGTTGGCAATCCCTTGATTTGAGGATGATCTCTACCACGGCTCATTGGTGGGTCTTGAGGTGATTTCCTTGAGCCACATATCCATACAAAGAAGTTGCAGGTTTTTCCACAGAGGAGAGTAGGCTACAGGCTAGGATTTCTCTCCTTTTCCTTCCTTCACTCTCTCTTCTTCGCTTTGAGGGCTAGATGCTTTATCTTGAAGTAGGCTGCCACTTGATTGAGGTTGTCGTGCCACTGAAGTCCGTTAGCAGTCAGTTCCTCCCAGCTCTTGATATCACCATCCAGATTCATAGATGCTAGGGTCGGAAGGGACCTCAACGGGTCATCGAGTCTGACCCCCTGCCCATGGCAGGAAAAAGTGCTGTGGTCTTGTGACCCCAGCCAGGTGCTTGTCCAGTCTCCTCTTGAAGACCCCCAAGGTAGGGGAGAGCACCACCTCCCTTGGAAGCCTGTTCCAGATTCTGGCAACCCTAACCATGAAGAAGTTATTCCTGATGTCCAACCTAAATCTACTCTCTATCAGCTTGTGGCTGTTGTTCATGGTTATTCCAAGGGGTGGCCTGGTAAACAGAGCATCTCCTATTCCCTACTGCTCCCCGTGGTGAATTTGTATAACTATTTTCCAACTATTTGGGTTGGTCTAATAAAAGATATCAAATTCACCCAAAGAACCTTGTCTGCCTATACTGCCACAAGATACCCACCTCAGCCTTCTCCTGCTGAGGCTGAAAAGGTCCAGGTCCCTTAGCCTTTCCTCATAGGGCCTTCCCTGAGGGCCTCTAACCATACAAGTGGCCCTCCTCTGGACCCTCTCAAGGATGTCCACGTCGCTCTTGAATTGCAGCACCCAGAATTGGATGCAGTACTCCAGCTGCGGCCTGACCAGTGCTGCATAGAGGGAAATCATCACCTCCCTGGACCTGTTCCTGATGTACCTACTAATGCATGACAAAGTGAAGTTAGCTCTGCTAATTAGTTTGTCACATTGTTGACTCATATTCATCTCGGACAACAACTCTAAGGTCTCTTTCTGCTGCTGAGAAGGTCATCCCCCAGCCTATAGATGTGCTGGTGATTTCTTCTCCCTTGGTGCAGCACCTTGCGCTTATCCTTGTTGAACTGCACCCTATTGTTTTCTGCCCACTTCTCTAACCTGTCCAGGTCCACCTAGATTCAGTTTCTTCCCATGAGTGTGTTTACTTCGCCCCATAGTTTTGTCTCATCTGCAAATTTGGACAGAGTGCTTTCCATGCCCTCATCCAGGTCACTGATGAAGATACTGAACAGGACTGAGCCTTGGGGGACCCCACTGCCCACGTCTTCCCAGGTTGATACCAACCCGTCCACCACCACTCTCTGGGTATGACCCTTAAGCCAATTTGCTACCCACATGACTGTGTAATTGTCTATGGCACAGCCGTTCAATTTGTTTATGAGAATGGGATGGGATACCATGTCGAATGCCTTCTTAAAGTTTACGTAGGTGACATCTACCTCAGCTCCTGCATCTAAGCATTTAATGACCTGGTCATAGAAAGAAACAAGGTTAGTCAGGCAGGATCTACCTGCTATGAACCCATGCTCATTGCCCTTCAGTATTATATTACCTGCTGGACTCCTACAAATGTGATCCTTGATAATTTTTTCAAGGGTTTTCCCAAGGACAGAGGTGAGACTAACCAGTCTATAGTTACCCAGATCTTCCTTCCTCCCCTTCTTGAAAATAGGGACCACAGTGGCCCTTTCCAGTCTGCTAGGACCTCACCTGAGCACCATGAGTGTTCAAACAGCTGTGCCAGTGGCTCTGCTATGACACTAGCTAGTTCTTTCATCACCCTTGGATGGAGCTCATTGGTCCTGCTGACTTAAACACATTCAGCCCCTCCAAGTGTCTCTGTACTAGGTCAGCACCGACAGTAGGTGGGATGGTATTCTTCCTGCTTCTATCTGTAATGCTTTTGGGAGATTTGTCTAGATCTGTGTTCAAGAATACCGAGGCAAAAAACTCATTGAAGAGCTCTGCTTTGTCCCTCCTATCTGTCCCCAACTGCCCTAGTCTAACCTGTAGGGGTCCTATGCTGCCCTGCACCTTCTTTTTTGCTCCCTATATACCTGAAGGACTTTTGTTGTCCCTAATTTTTGTTGCCAGCTTAAGTTCTAATGCTGCTTTGGTCTTTCTAATTGATTCCCTGCAAGTGCGAGCCAAAGAGGTATAAACCTCCTTGGTAGCTGCCACCTGCTTCCACAGCCTGTATGCCCTTTTTTTTTTGCCCTTAGGCTTTTCTGGATTTCCCTGCTTAGCCAAGAGGGCTTCTTGGCCCCTTTGCCCCCTTTTCTACTCAGTGGGATTGCCTCCTTCTGCATGCGCAGGATTGCTTCCGTGAGGAATGATGACCCTTCCTGGACCCCCATTTTGTCAATGCCCTTGAGCTTTAATGTCCCACTAACTAATCTCCTAAGCACACTGAAGTCCGCCTTTCTGAAATCTAGCACTTCTGCCCTGCTGGTTACTTTTCCCACCCTTTGCCAGATAGTGAATTCAATCAATTGATGGTCACTATCCCCTAGGTTACCTTGTACTTGCAGATCCCCCACCAGGTCGTCCCCTGTAGCCAATACCAAGGTCAGCAAGGTGTTCCCCCTAGTGGGATCGTATACCTCCTGAGTTAGGTGGAGGTCCTATATGCAGGTTAAGTACCTATGTGAGTGGTTAGTTCTGGCTGACTGATCCTCCCATCAGGTCAGGGTAGTTTAGGTTACCCATGAAAACCATATCTCTCGACCATACAGCCTCTGAGAGCTGCCTGGGGAATTCCAGGTCTAGCTTATCCTCCTGATGTGGTGGTCTATAGTACACCCCCACTACCAAGTCCCTTTCCCTCCAACCCTCTTGTATCCTAACCCACAGTACCTCAGTTTGGCCCTCATCTGATCCCATCTTGATTATAGAAGATGTATATTACTCCTTAACATAGAGAGCAACATGTCCCACCCCTTTTTCCCTACTCTATCCCATCTGTACAACCTATAACTTTCAGAGCCTACTGCCCAATCATGAGTAGGGTCCCACCAGGTTTCAGTTAGCCCAGCCAGGTCTAAGTTGTTGCTTGCAAGCAGGAGTGTGAGTTCCTTCTGCTTGTTCCCTAGGCAGTGAAGGGGGATGAGACAGGTCTGGAAGGAGTGTATTAGGATGATCAGGGGGTTGGCAAGGGAGTGACGGGGGATTGTTCACTTTGTAGTCTACATCTAAAAATGCTCAAAGTAGGATCATCCCTAACTAAACCATCCCAACCAAGTGTCAGTCAAACCTGGTCTTGAAAATGTCCAGGGATGGAGATTCCACAACCTCTCTACATAGCCTGTTCCAATGCTTGACCACCTTCATGGCAGCTAGGTAGGTGACCAAAGCCATAAGGCACTTAGTTTTTAAGAATAAAATAATCTGACTGGGCTCATTCCCAGAACTCTTAAAATTCTGTGGCCCAAAAGCTATTCAATAGCTAATGAAGTTTTTTACCAATATTTTGGAAACTAGAAAATTATCAGCTTTATTTAAGAGGACAAAAATAATAGTGATAGTAAAACCTGGTAAGGATCCCAATAAAGCTGAGAATTACCACCCAATAGCTTTATTAAGGGTAACTTACAAATTATTAGAAAGACTGACACATAATAGAATTTTTCAGACCATAAATGAACATATTCCCTCTGAGCAAGCAGGGTTTAGACCAGTGCTTCCCAAACTTTTCCTCAGCATGACCCCATTTCCTCAGTATGACTCCTCACTCCCAACCCCTGCGACCCCAACCCCTGCGACCCCATCCACTGATGTTGTGACCCCATCTGGGGTTGTGACCCACAGTTTGGGAATTGCTGGTTTACACCGAACAAAGGATGTTGCGATCAAATTATGACCCTGACTACCAATATAGAAAATGGCTCTGAAGAGTCACTAAAAACTGTAGCTGTCTTCCTTGATTTCTCAGCTGCATATGATACAGTCTGGAGACAAGGACTCATCGTTAAATTTTTGGACATCATACCTTGTCTTAAAATTGCTAATATATTAGACAACATGCTTAGCAATAGATGATTCTAGATTTTTTTTCTAACATTAAGAGAAAACATAAATTGAACAATGGACTCCTGCAGGGATCAGTCCTTGTGCCTCTGCTGTTTAATCTTTACATTCATGACCTCCGAGGCACTTCCTAAAGAAAATTCATATATGCTGATGACATCGCCCTGGTTACACAACAAGCTTGTTTCTCCAGAGCTGAAATAATACTCACATCTGATCTGAATACTTTAGATACCTACTTTAAACAATGGTGGGGGGATGTGAAACACTCATTCACTCAAGCACATGGTGCAGGGGCATGGTGTCCCATTGTGCTCTGCTCTACACTGCATGGGTGAACACGGAAAGGGTCTAGAAGTGAGTCGGAAGCAACATGGAGCATCAGTTCTGCATACCTGCTGACTGAGTGCTCTCAGTCTAACAGATGACCTGCCAGAAAGGGCTGGTCCCAGATACAGCAGGCCTGTGGCCAAGGGCTGGACAGGTGCAGCTTATGAAATTGGGAACTGTTCCCAAAATCCTCAGGCCCTAAAATGCCACAACTGAAACAGAAGGAATTTGCCATCACCATGACACCTTGCTCCAGTAGTTCAGGCCTGGCTCACACTCTCAAAGGGTAGGCTACGTATGGGTTAAATGTGGTACTGCCTTACTGAGACAGTCTGCTTCCTGTCAGCAGGCTGGGTAAAGTGATATGCAGGACAGCAGGTGCAGTTAATCCCTTTTGTTAGTAGAGTTAACCCTGGTGGCAAGAGCTAGACAGCTGTTAAACCACTTCAGCGCAGCACTTCCTCTTGCCTTTCCTCAGGCCAGGCCTGGAGAAGACCTCAAGGGCAGTGATGGGATGCAGTTCTCTCTCCCATCAGCAGACAAGGGGTAGCTCTGGTTACACACTGTTCAGCATGACTCGCCTTGTCCATATAATGGGCTGCAGGTGGTAAATATTATTCTAGTTATTACTGTGCCCTGCTGCAGAGCAGACAAGGCCTTCAGAAGCTAGTGATAGTTGACTGGGATGGGGAGAAACTGTCCCCTGTATAGACAAAACTGAGACTCCCCCAGGGTCTTTGAGAAGCCAGCACAGGACACTGCAGACCTGAGGCAGATCTCAGCTGGTACACTGGAGACAAAGGACTTTGCCTCAGGTTGCTTGTCCCTAATCCCAGAGCTACTTTCATGGGGTCTTGCCAAGGGGCCCCTTTATGACAGGAGCAGAACCAAATTGCTGAGGCAAGAGCCCCAGGACCTCAGGACAGCACATATTTGAGTAGCTGGGCATGTGCTTATTAGCACTATCTGGTATGGCACTGAGCAATGCAGCCAGGCACCAAATGGTGCAGGTTTTCTCAGTCTTTCCTGACTCACCTCATGAAAGTGATGATGCTGGTAGCAAGCAAGACATGCCTGTGCTGATCCAAGGGATCCAGGTGCCCAACTGGCCCCTGCACTTTGACCTGCCCTGGTTCCTAGGAGTGTAAAGTTCCACTCACACATCATTGCCTGAAGGCTGCC
The DNA here is from genome assembly GCF_000455745.1 of Alligator sinensis. Taxonomy (NCBI): domain Eukaryota; kingdom Metazoa; phylum Chordata; order Crocodylia; family Alligatoridae; genus Alligator; species Alligator sinensis. The sequence continues at coordinate 545,435 of NW_005842403.1, read as the reverse complement.
ATGATGACACTATCTAGGGTGCTGTAAGACAGCAGAGGGAGGCTGGGTGATGCAGCAGCTACAGCTAGTACTAGAGATCAGGGAGGAACCATTACTTGTTTCTCATGCACCAAGATGAAGGTGGCACCAACAAGCTGCACAGCAAACACCGGCCCAACCAGCACAAAGAAATGCAAGGCAAGAGGACTGGGGTCAGCATCTGGCCAGGGCCCTCAGGGCTCCCCTGCCTGGCTTACCAGGGCCTGTCTATACTATTGCAGCAGCAAGTTGTAGGGAAATTGGGGCTGAGCCTGCATCAGCCCCCATATCTGTAAGTTAGTCCAGACCTGAAACCTCACCAGTGAGGCTGCTCCAGGCTTGAGAAGCTTCCATGGGAAACTTCCAGGACTCAACATGCCTATGACTCGTGTGTGGGTCATGCTCAGCCCCATCCTCCTGGGACCTTCAACAGAATGGGCAAGCCTGTAGCATCCAGCACACTGGTGCCAGCTAGTCCAGCCCCAGGGGCAGGATTGCTTCCAAAGCTCCATTCCTCAAAGCTCTGCCCAAACCTAGCGATGAACACCCCAAGCAATAGAGGTCCCAGCCCTTCCCCAAGGATGCTGCTCAGCACATCTCCCTTCAAGCCTGCCTAAGATGTGGTACTGCCCTGTGTTCCTGCCCAAGCCCCCCTGCCCATACCCAATTATTCCTCCCCTCTTTTATAGTAGCTCCCCTCAACCCTGGCCTGAACCCACATCTGTATTAGGATGGTTTGCTGAAACAATTACCCTTTACAGGCAATGTAGCTCAGACAGTGCCATACAGGGTGACTGGTACAGATGAGAACCCACACCAGGCTCTCACTATAGTTAACTCAGCAGCAGTAACTCCCACAGTCTAAAGGAAGCCTGAGCCAGCAATGGTAGTGGCTGCCCAAACACCATGTCAAAAAGTGGTAAGAGCTATCAGCAAGTGAGTCTTTGATCCAACACAGCCCCCAGTTGGTGGCCCAGCCCTCCACCAAACTCCATGGAAGGAACACTTGTGCCCCTTTCTGTAGTAGGGATAACTACAGTGCACTGCTCCATTCACCTTTTCAAGGAGCCCTTCCACTCATCAGTAGCAGCAGAGCCTGGCTTTCCTTGATGGCTACAAAGGGGCTGATGAACCATGGCAAAGGTGGCATTGTCCCAAGTGCCTATGCCCTGGAGTCAGATGCACCAAGGAGCTAAGATAAAGTGGGGCTATACATTAGTTCAACCACCTATGACTGTGGCACAGAGCCTCAGACTATACAACACCTGCTGCAATGCCAGCTGCTTGAAGGCACATGCACAGTGAAAGACCTCACAAAGTACAATAAACGAGCAGAAGTATGTGTAACAAAGTGGTCAAATGTGATGCAGAGACAAGAAAAGAAGAAGCAGGTCTGCAAGAGAGCTGTGACCCTTACATACCCTGGAAGTAGGGTCTTGTGATCACTGATCCATGTAATAAGCAACACACTGGTCCAGCCACCAGCCTTCCCCACTGGCCTACATGGAGCTGTTTAGGGCCAAAAGTCCCCATACCCCAGCTGCCTGGCTCTGAACAGGGGTCACAGCACCTACGCTGCTGGGGCCTTTCTCTGGAACGAGGGTAGAGAACAAGGCTGCGACAGATACGCCAGGCTTCCTGGATCCCAAAGCCTGCTTGTAACCCAGACCCCAGGGGGCTGTCGCAAACACGCCAGGTGGACAGCAGGGTCAAATCCTGTCTCATATGGACTTTTGTGTGTAAAAATATATGTCTCTCTATATATAAGGTTATATATATCTACACTCCTAGTATCACACCACAAAGAAAAACCTTCACCCATTACAAAAACCACACCCGCACACCCGTACAAAGGCCCGCTGGCCACCCAAACCCGTTACAATATCCGCATTGTGTGCAATGCACACAAAACCAACAAGCAAATCCTGGTCCCTCAGACCAGGCAACACTTCCCTTCCATCCCCACCTGCCTTGCAGGGTCACATGGACTTGGAGTGAGGGAGAAATGCAACTTGCTCTGTAACCCATGTATCTTGCAGCCCCATTCAAAACCCTTTGGGGGTTCCGCATCACAAACATGGCAGGGCATCATCTGGGGAAAGCAGCAACTATGGACCTGAGAGCTGGGCAATGGAATAGGCAGAGGTGGGGATCCCCAGGCCTTGAGAAGAGCTTTGAGGCCCCTAAATCCAAAGGGGAAAGATCCCCCTCCTAGGTTAGTACCACCCACTCCTACTGTGTGACATCTCCCATTGCTGGGAAGGTTCAATCACTGCCCGGCAACAGGGTGTGGTGCCCCCTAATCCCAACAAGGAACCAATGTCCTAAGAGCATCTACCAGGGACTGCTGATGTGGCAGTAGTGACTCATCCTAAGAGCAAGAGAGAGGAAAAGACAAGGTTGATTCAGGTGGCCCAGGGGCCTCCCTACCTCTTAGGATAACCAAACGCTCTGATGAAGGAGGGAGGGACAAGTTACCCTGGGAGCACAGGGCTGCCCACACTGAGCAAAGGGGGCAGTAGGTTTAGGTGCTGCTCCAGTTGCAGCCTTGAGAGCTTGCCCCTATTTGTGGCATGCAAGTCACTCCTTTAGAGCAGGTGATGGCACTAACTTTTCCCTGGCTCTAGAGCACGTGGTAGTGTCCAGCCCCTCTCCTGCCTGTGCACAACCCCATAAAGAATAACTACCATGTGTATACTTACAAGCACCAGTGCACTGAACACGAACATGAGGTACTTCATGCAGCCCAGGACATTCATTCTGAAGCTGGAGGTGACGTCAAGGGCATGGACGGGACCAGAACAGACAGAGCCCCGCAGAGAGAGCTAGAGTAAGGATCAAAGCAGCTGCTATTCCCCTCTCTTACTAATGCAGTGCTGGATGGGCAACCACACCCCTTAGTGCTCTGGGCACTGGATTTGCAGTTTCAGGGTTTGCCCTATTTATCTTGACAGGAACAACACTTGGACCAAAAAGACCCCATGGGGACTGGGGTTTTTAGCCCAGTGATACTAGCAGGGGTCAATGGGAACTAGTATTCAGGACTCCTGGGTTCTATTCCTAGGTCTGTCTTTGACCCGCTGTGTAGCATATAGCCAATTACATGTTTTCTCTGAGCAGTTTCTCCACCTGGCAGGAATTAGGGGGGACAAACTGGGTATGAGCAGGACACTCTGAATGGCAGCCCCTGTTGTGTGGGGGTGTCAGCACCGAGATGTGCCAATGGGCTAAGGGTTAAATGAGCTACTTAGTTTGTATGGTGCAAGTGCTTAGGTCAGATCTGGATCCTCAAGCTGAACTTTTCTCTGTGCATCTTTCTCCTTAACAGAGATGGCTATTGCTGCTCTCCCTAGTAGGGCAGGTCAGGAAATCAAGGCTTAGTGTTGAGAAAACATGAATTTCTAAAACACTTTCTAACCCACGTGGAGACAAAACAACCCAAAATCCCACATTTTGGCAGAACAGAAAACCCAGAACATTTCTGATTAGAAACCCTAAAACCTGCTGTTAACCTGACAGGATTCAGCACAGCTACTTGGTGGTAGGCAGCAGTTAACTGTCAAGTGCTTCATGCATAAAGCTTGGTGCAATAATAAAGGAACTCCATTTGGACTGCAAGAATGGATCTTTATTAGAAGTGCCATGTGCTCTGTGCTGCTGCTTGCTGCTATGAAGTACGTGTGCTTGGAGCTGTTGTGAAATTCTCCAAGCATGTGGAGTGTCCCAGCTTAGTAGGTTGGCTGCAGAGCAGCTGTGTGGTTGAATTAGCAGGAAATGAGGCAGGTTTCTGATAGGGACCTGCAGGGTTTAATACCTGCTTGGCTGGAAAGGTTCTGTCACACATTTGTCTTTGGAAGTTCCTCAAAGCTTCCACAAAAGGTCCTTAGTACAATGAACTGGCAGATCCCACTGGAAAAAATGTTGCCTGATTTTTTCTAACCAGCTCCAGTCTCCAAGTCCTGTGCTCTAACAACCTGGTGGGGTCCAATGTTTCTGTCCCTGCCTATGAATGGCCTGCACAAAATTAATATGGGCCATAGATACTGAAATGCCTAGTGCAGTTCTGCTGCAAGAGCACAGAAGAAACAGACCCTAAGCACTGACCTACATCATTCTGGGGCAGCTTGGAGCTGTTTGTCTAGGCATTCAAGATGCTGAAGGAATGAAATAGGGATTGGAGACATTGGATTCTCTCTGGTTACCACTTTTCTTCTTATGTTATCCAGTCAGTCAGCAAAGAGGTTGAGTCACATAACCAACTTTGTACAATCTGAAAACTGGATCCTCCCACTCTAAGACCTGTGGTCTCAGAATCTACCTGGATTTCATCATCTTGTTCTCACAAGCCTTTATTGAGCCCTGTCTGGGCTGTTCCCATATAGGAGACCCAGCTTTGGGCATGGCCTAGTGCTGGCTACAGTTTGCTGCAGTATTGGTTCCAAAAACATCTTTTAAAAATCTGACCCTCACAGTTAGAAGCTTGAAAAAGTGACCTGGGTGTGAGCAACACTGCCTGAATCCATGATAGCCTAAAAAATGGTGGCTTAGTCCCCATTTATGAATACTAAGCTACTGCAGATTAGCTTTCCCTTATTTCAGGGTCTGAGAATAAACACAGGAAGTTATAATGCAGCAATAGAGGCCTTTTCCCCCACCGTAAGCTGCACTTAAGTTCATTTCTGCCGAGGAGGCATAGAAATGTCATGCAAAAGCCCTGAAAATAGAGTTAGCAAAAAACCACAACTATCAACTGGTTGACAGTGCAGTGGTAGTGATGCCCACTTTTTGCCCAATAGTCTAGGGTTATGGCACCTGATATGAGAACCAAGTTTTAAGTCCACCTTCTCCATGAAGGGATCTGAACCCTGACAATCCCAGGGCAGTGCCCTAGCCCCCAGGCCACACAAGGCTTGGAATAGCTGCTAGATGAGGGTAGGATACTAAACAGATTCCAGCCCTGACACGTTACTCATGCTGTGAGACTACAGTGGCTAGTGAAATGAGCTTCTGAATGCCATTCTTGGACTGTCTGAATTGCTCAGTTCCCTCAAGTCAACAAATACATACTCTGAGTGAAAAGGTCCCCAGCCAGCTTCTTCTCTTGGAAAAGAGATGAAAAATTGATGCTGAACAGAATCCATCATTGTGCTGGGAAATATTATATAGGGCAGAAAAAGAACATCATGTCTCTGCTGTTGTTCAAAAGAAGTAATTAAATAGTGCCCTAGAGATGCAGAAAGATGATCTGATCACAACAGAGCAAATGGTGAGTTTCAGTATTAATTATTGCTGGGTGGCTTGCTTAGTTAGCTTTTTGCAGCTTGTCTCATATAAGAAATTTTACTTCTGTGTGTGAAGCACTACTCTCAGGGAACTCCTCATGAATATTCAACGCAAAGATATTCCCTGGTAGTGCTTTGCTTAAGAAAAGACCTGCTATCCCCTTACAAGGCTTAGCATTCAGTGCGGAGCCAGGCAAAAACTAGCTGTACCAGCACATCTGTCCAGTGGGGCGGGGGCCTTGCAAACAACATGCATTTCCCACCTGGAGTGCTCCTGGCTGAACCTTGAGAGAGAAATTTCTCCCCCAGGGTTATATGTTCAGATTTTCCTCCCTGTCTTCCTGTACTCAGGAGGTGAAAGACTTGCATAAAGAGCCTTCTTTAGGTGTGGTATTCTCCAGCAAGTAGATGCACTTAAGAGTGTCCACCATTCTCTGGTTTGGCCCTGCGGCACCAGTGACAATACTTGAATCCAGATGACCTTAAGGAGGCCACCCTGGTTTCCTGGGAATGTTTTCTTCCCCTTTTTAATCTAACAGGCTACAAAAAATAAATTTGACTGACCTCAGGAATTGGAAGAGCCAAGTGACCTTAAAGGAGTTAGGAACATGAGCCACCAATGTGATGCTGTAGTTGGCAGAGCTAATCAAACTCTGGCATGCATCTACCAAGGCAAGGCTAAGGATGTCATCCTCCCTCTGTATTCTGCCTTGGTGAGACCGCAGCTGGAGTACTATGTCCAATTCTGGGCGCCACACTTCAGGAAGGATGGGGAGAAGCTCGAGAGACCAAAGGAGGGCCACACACATGATTAGAGGTCTAGAGAGCAGGTCATACAAGGAGAGACTGAAAGACCTGGGACTGCTCAACCTGGAGAAGACTCAGAGGGGACTTGGTGACAGCCTATCAGTATATCAAGGGTGTACATCAGGGCCTGGGGAAGCATCTGTACAACAAGGCCCCGCAGGGGTGGACAAAAAATAATCGCCACAAGCTGATTGAGGATCACTTCAGGTTAGACATAAGGAAAAACTTCTTTACAAGTTGAGTGCCAAGGGTTTGGAACAGGCTCCCCTGAGAGGGGCACAGTCACCCACCCTGGTGATCTTCAAAAAGCATCTTGACACCTATCTTGCTGAGGTCGTTTGATCCCAGCAGTCTTTCCTTCCCAAGTGCAGCAGGGGGTTGGACCTGATGATCTGTAAGGTCCCTTCCAGCCCTTAACAACAACTACGAACTTGTTGCTGTCTGTAAAGCACCAGTAAGTACCTCTGTTTCATGAGGAAGCTAATGCATGACAGCTGCAGTCTGCTCTTTGTGTTCTCAGCATGAGGCATAAAGAATAGCAGGCCATACAGGTCTGAATGACCAAAATCATGCCTGAGCTGGGGTGCATAAGGGAGATTCACTGCTACAGTGGAACATACAGACGGACAGTTACCCCAAGGAAAAACACCCCATTGCAGAATCTAATTCCTGGAGAGAATTCAGGGTTCAGAATCCTGAATGGAGATCAGCATCACTCTCCAGTGCCCAGTTAGGCACCTACATCTCTCAAAGGGGCAGAGATTAAACCCCACGTCTATCTGCAGCATTTCCTATTGGCTGGCTTAGGTAACTTCCCACTCAATGTCCTGGCTTTTTTGGTTTTGTTGTTAGGTGCCTAACTCTCTGGAGGCATCACATAAGTAGACTCATCATGTGACAGGGGCTGCATATGCCATGAGTCAGCTAGGCATCTACAAGTTATACACTGCAATGCTAAATACTGCAGTGCCTAAATCTTCCTTGTGATCTAGCTCTCTCTCATTTTGCTGCTCCCATTAACATCCAGTAGATGGCACCAGTAAAAAACAAATTCTTTGGGTTTTTTTTTCTTATGAGAGGTTGGTGGGTCTGGGTTTCTTTAAAATGTTTTATTCACTACTAGGATTATATGTCTGTATTAACCCAGGCTATCAACTAGAAACTCTTCCCTTTCAAGCAATGTCTTTGAATATTGTAAAGGCATGTGTCCATTTTCCTTATGTTATATAATTTATATAATTTCTGAAGTGTACCTAAAATCCTGGTTGCCATGGAACAGGGAACAGAGTGATTGCTTTCTGGGTAAAAGAGCAGAGAGGGAGTATTGTATTTTATTGTCATGCTGTAATTGGCATCTGTATTTCTTAGAGCTAAGCAGGACTCCTTCAGCTCATGGGGGCTGGTAAACAGTTGCCTTTGCTCGATGCCTAAGTGCTCTGACACTGAGAGCACCTTCATTATTCCTTTCAGGGAGATGTTGATTCAGTGGCAAGCTGAAAAATGCACACACCTCAATCACTGAGTGATATCTGATTGACTTAGTAACTTTCTTTTTCCTTCTTTGCCTCCATTGAGAACCTGCTGTACTTTTCATCTGAAGGGGTAAGGCCGAGGCATCAAACATGAACATTAACTTTGCAGCGCTCACCGGTATTGCCTGACCCAAGCCGAACTTTCCTATCCCTGCATTTAATGCCAGCCACCACTCCTGAAGCTGGGGTAGGCCCTGTTCAGAAAGGTGCTAAATGGGCCTTTGGCACTGGGGGACAAGATCTGGTCAGAATATCAGAGCAAGCACAACAGCTCCCTCATAGCAAATGGCAGCAAGACAGGCAGGTCCTTAAGCCAACTGAAGGTTTGCCATTAAGTTTACAACAGCAAGGACTACAAACCACACAGATACTCTGATTTAGCTACCCTCATGGGTTATGCCAGAGATTCAGCTAGCAAAGAAGACTGATTAGTCCCATTATACTTCAAGATACCTGCACCTCTGAGATATTATGTTAGTGGTTAGCTTTTCTGAGGCAACCCAGCCAGAAGCCTAAGGAATCTTCTGGAGTGTTAGATTACATCCACACACACATATTTTAGAGCTGTCCTTTTGCTGCACAGTGCGGGGTACACGGATGGTATTATACTGGACTCAGTGACACAAGAGGTTCCTTCTAGTCTTGAGACTTGTTTCCAGTAAAAATCTTGCATGCAAAAAAAAAAAAGCTGAATGCAGGCTAGCCTGCTCTCCTAACCAATGGGTTTGGTTCATATAGTGATGAGACAAAAGGGACTTCCTTGCCAATCAGGAGGCAAATTAGGGTGGGGCTGAAACTAAAACCTGCCAGGCAAGTGTTCCAGTCACTGTGGATTGCTGTCCCTCAAAAAGTAATACTGCACATTCTGCCCCCCCCTCCCAGAGACTTTATCTTTGTCTATTGTTTGTCTTCCTTTAAAATTGAGCTGTTTCTGTCTGTACACATATGCCTGCTCCTCATGTATGGGGACATAACCAGAGTTGCTCAACTAAGAAGCACTCAGGAAATATGTGATAGAAGCCACTCATCTTCTATTGCCAACCTGTAAATAATAAGTCTGAAGGGCCGGGCTGAAAGAACACGGTATCACCCAACAGCAAAGAGCAGAATAGAGAGAGATCAAAACTGGAACCAGTCACATTGGAGCCACCAGCACTGGTTTGATAGAGAGTCCCCTGTTGCAAGAGTGATGTCAACACGTGCCATTCTGGGCCCCAAAGCAGCTCTCTGCACTGGGGGAATACATTATGAAGGCCATAATCTCTCGGGTGAAAGCACTGCAGCCACCCTTTCTGTCTGGATCACTTGATATCTGATGTGTTGAGGCACATTTCAGCTTGCAAGGAACCAATTAGCAATGGTGGCAGGAGTGAAGCATTATAGTCTACGTGCATAAATTGAATGAAGATTTTCATATCAATACCTCTAGACATCTGTTTGATAGCAGGCAGGATGCAACGCACAACTGTCTTCCAAAATTATTTGAATGCATGCAGATAAAATTCTGGTCACATGACTGTGTTCATCAGAAGAAAAACCAGCTTAGTTTCAGCTAGACTTTTTATTTCCATGTGATCTGAACAACTATCTACAAGCTAAAGGACTTCCCTTTTCTTTCATTCTGTTATTGAATGTTATAACCTGCTCTCTGGACATTTCACCCGTCATCCAGGTGTAGCCATTAGCTGAGTAAGGCACAAGAAGCCTTTTCATGTCCATGAGATAATAGAGATTTTGAAATCTTTGAGCAGTGCCCATTTTCACTGCCAGTCACATTGGTAGAGAGCAACCGACAAGCAATCTTAGACTCGCTGATCACCGAAGCGCTTTTCAATTATGGAACAGAACATCTTTTCAGAAAGGGGCTTGAAAAACAATCTGGTTTCACCCCTACTGATGATCTGTCTATCATCAGAGGCGGTAGCCATCTGTGATCACAAGCAGTCTTTCAACAGGCTCATCTCCTGCACTGTCTGCAACACTGGTAGCTTCTCCAGCAAGTTTTAACTCAGTATTATATTTCTTGAAGCACTTGAGAAAGCCACTGAAATGTTACTAACCCAACAGTCCCAGTTCCTTAGCCAGTATCTCTGCCATTTCTGGTAACAGTGGCTTTTGCCCTGGAAGAAAAGGCGAACGGATGTGTCCAAACCACCTCAGAAGTGCTTCCCTAAGTCTGCATTGCTGCTAGCTCACAATTATTCTAACTTCTCGTGGTGGCTGAACAAGTCTTCCTTCACTCCCTGCCCTCTCCAGGTAACAGGTTTTAAACCCCCCTCCATGTGTGCACCCCAAACTCTCTCACAAGATCTTTGCATATAGTTATCGCTGCTTGTTTTCAAAGTGTCTTTTTTTGTGCACGCCGGCCTAACCTGGGCTGTATAAGCTCGCTCACCATTGTGACTAATGCTGTCAGGCACAGAGGCCCTTCGCACTAATGGCAACCGCGCAGCCCGGGTGCCTGTCGCGCAGGCGGAGGAGCGGGCGAGAGCCACGGCAGCCGCCCTGTCCGCACGGGGGGCAGAGGAAGCTCAAAACAAAAAAACCAAAAAATGCCACAAAACGTGTGACTGAGACCGGTGCGACGGCCCCGAGATGCTGGAGCCGGCTCCGCGGCTAGTTGGCAAGCGAGCGGCTCGGCCTGTCCTCGCCG
>NW_005842403.1:534840-535046 GCF_000455745.1 Alligator sinensis | reverse complement strand
AGGAGGAGGAGAAGGCGGAGGAGCCTCCCGGGAGCGGCGGCGGCTCTAACCCCGAGCGCAGCGAGAGACGTGCAAGAGCCGGGAGGGGGCAGCAGAGCGCAGAGGCGGACGAATCGGAGCGTGGGTACGTACCACGTGACACTGCTGTCCAATCGCGGCCAGGAGGCCCAAGCGGGACGACCCGCGGCAGCTGAGGGCCCCGCCCC
>NW_005842403.1:519520-534426 GCF_000455745.1 Alligator sinensis | reverse complement strand
GAAAGAGCAGGTCACTCGCAGGCTTTGGGCTATAAGAGCTGTAAATTTAGCTGCTGTTTTTCCCTAATCCGCCGTAGTCTCCGCTTGCTCTAATTGGATCATTGCAGCTGTCGGAAAACAAGAGGGGCGCTTCTGAGCGCAGTGCACAGCGGGAGAGTTGAGCTTCCCCGGCCTGGCCAGGGGCAGGTTCTGCAGCACCTGCTCTTCCCTTCTTTAAACGCGGCGCCTGCCCCCGCTTCTTACCTGTGCGGTTGCGGTGGGACTAGGAGCCGCAGCCCTCGCCACAGGCCTTTCAGGAAGCGGCTTGCCCCATCCTCAGAGCTGTCGACTGGTTGAGGTTACAGCAGAGCTGTCCAGTGATCTGCTGGTGGCTGCCTGACATGGGGTCTTTGCAGCTGATTATTTAGTTTGACATTTCATATGATTTCTGCCTGCTTCGTAGAAAAGCAGTTCTTTTGCTCGCTCTGTCCAACAATTACATTGCAAAACTATCAAAGAAAGTGTTTTGTGCTTGAGCCGATAAAAACTCGTCAAGCTTGTGCCATGACGGGAAAATAATAATGTCTTTTTCACCCATGTAAATGAATGATTTGCCCTGGTGGAATGAGTAAAATTAATGTGCAAGCCAGTCATTTTACACCATGTACTGCAGCACTTGGAGGCTCTTGTCACTGGTTTGATCTTTCTCTTCTTTTGGGATTTTGATCCATTTCAATATTTTAGGCTTAAAAAAAAAAAAAAAAAAAAAAGGACGTCTACCTTCTGCAGACCATGGGAGTGTTGTTATGGGGCAAGGTTACATTAACTGGGGTTTGCAGGACTTCACACTGTGTCACATGTCAACTGTTCTTAGTCTGCAGAGTACTGCACAAAGGGTAAAAACAAATGTAGGGTCAGAATCGCCACTGGCATGGTCTGTCTGGTTTCAGTAATGCCCATATACATCAGTAATGAATCAGACCTGCTCTCCAGGGTATTCTGGGGTTTTTGAAATGTTGTCTGCTTCTAGGGACTTTGCTTGATGCAAGGACCAGCTCTAAGATGATGATAGCTTTGACAGTGGTGTGGAGGTAGTGACATGCTGCCACCAGCAGCTTATAGGTTCCTGGAAGACAGTAACTTAACTAAGGTGGGGTGACTGGGGCAGCATCCCCAGATGCTGACTTGGGGGTGGGTGACTAGAAGAATAACAGCTGTGGATGTGGCACTGACAGCCTCCATGCACTGCTGCCCTGTTATGCCTCTGCAAAAAGGTGACAAAGAATAAGCTAAGGCTTTGGGGGAGAGGGTAAATATTTCTTCCCCATGGGGGTAGGAAAGCAATATGAGGCACGCATAGATCATGAAGGTGGCTTGTGCGAATGAGGGTTGAATATCCCTAAAGCATAACCTGGACCACTGTTAGATAAGTTTCTTTTGAGTGCATCCTGTGGTGGACAACAAGCTTCAACCAGTGGTACAGGTTTCCCTCGCTTTATGCTGTACATGTGTTCCTGGAAAATGGCGCGTAACTTGGATTTTCATAAAGGGGATGCACTTTACAATGTAAGAAATATGGGGATATAAGGGATATGTTCCAAGACCTCGACTGTACTGAGCCCCAGACCATTTTTACCACTTTTACAAGACAATTTTCATACTCACCTACAGCAGACAGTACACACAAACAGAGGGTGGTGGTGAATGTTACCATAACAGGGGTGGCAACTACAGAAATACGTGTCTCAGACAATGAGTGAAGAGCACAGATCCACACAGGAGACTATATTTTGGTGCATGTCATTCCCACAGTGCACTGCACAAAGCAGCTGACTGCGGGCTTCCACCACACTGATCGCATAAGAGTGAATTTACCTCGCATATAACAAATTTTTGGTATAGAAAGGGTCATTGCATAAGAGCAAATTTGCACATGCAGAAGCTGCATAAAGTGAGGGAAACCTGCACTAGGTCCTGAGCACCCTGCTTTGAAGCCTCAGCTGAGCAGAAAGGGCTGGTTGTGCCAAACCGTGCTAATTGTGTCATGTGACTCTGCACCTACTTGTAACTCTGGTAAGGGCAAAGTGTCTGGACCATCCAGTTTTGCTCAGCATTTCTGTAGCCAAGCTTTTTCTCAACTGCACAGACACTGTATGTGGTGCCAGCCCTCTCACCTTGCAGTCTGAGTATTTGAGGAAATATGTTCTCTGAGGGATTAAGGGTGGACAAAAAAGAAATTACAGTGAGTTAAAAAGAGGTAGGGACTTAACCATGCATCAGCTGCCTACCTGCCCATGTGCATGTGCTTTCCCCGTGATAAATAGGAACTAAATCACAGTAACTAGCCCTCAATGAAATGGGAGATTAAGGTAATGCTATTTAATTTTCACTTGCTTCAGAGTAAGAGCGTGCACTCAGGTGGTTACCATGAAGCAGCTGATGTACAATAAGTCCCACTCCCTTGTAAGTCACTAACTTGTTTATCTATTCCATAAGTGACTTGCTAGGAGTCACCAAGGCTGCTGAGGGCAGAGCCAGGGCCCTTGCTTGGATTTGCTGTTGTAATTGCTAGTTGTAATTGCTGGTTTGTGGGATTTGCTCCCCTAATCTTGCAGTCGTCTTAGTGCATAATGATGAGACTTTCTGTTTAAACTGTGTGGTCTGGGGTGCCCCTCTTGCTTAACATTTCTGCCTGCAGGTTTTCCTTGCGTACTTAGAAAGTAGTCTTTGTCTCCTCCCCCCTTCAGAGCATGGGTTCTCACTTTGCTGCTCCAAGATGGCCCTTAGATTCCCAGTAAAAGCTTCAGTGTGTAGGTTACACACTCACCATTGTGTTTATGAATGCAAGTTCTCTGTGGGTGTATCCAAACTTTGTGAATTCCTCCTTGCTCATGTACTCCTTTAAGATTACAGTGATTTAAAAGCTTTTCCCCTTTGAGATCCTTCTGCTGAGACTTTCTCCTTTTGAGATCTAGTGGCCCTGTAGACCACAGGGTTTTGGCTGTTGTCTTGGACTTGTTTCCTCTGGGAGGTTAAATTCTTTGGGAGCTTTCTGTTAGCGAAGCAACAGAGAAGTCTAAGGCCAGTGAGAAGAAGATTCTGAGTTGGGGCTTCAAATTGCATATTGCACTCCTCGAATTCTGTTCAGGCTGCCTGGACCTTACAAACCTCAGGCTGCCACATGATAACAGGATATGGCACTTTGTCCAATAACACAGATGACTGTTCTCAGCACTGGGTTGCCAGCTGGTCAGTGGCGGAGCACAGGGTCACTCAGTGTAACAAGTTGATTGTTAACAGCATTCCAGGGTGGGAGGGACTGCACTGCACTGTGGGACTTGGAAGAGGACAGGTGTGCAAAGTTACTTGTATTGCTTTTGTTCCTAGTTTGAATTTCCAAGGAAGCAGAGGTAACCTGCTGCAAAGTCTCAGCCTTTACGCAGGTTGAAGTTCATCAGGATTTGTTTGTTGACCAGATGTCATCCCGGAAAGCATCAGCAACTAACCAAGGAAATGGACTCTCCAACGGTAACCGTGAAAGAGGCCATCTGGAGCTGGCTGAGCTGGGACCACTGCTGGAAGAGAAAGGGGACCAGGGACCTTCCAGTTCAGCCAATGTAAGCCACAGTCCACCAATGTGTACCCAGGCCCCTGGTGCCTGGGCGGCAATGAGAAGTCTGCACACCAAACCCATTCTACAACTATTTCTTCCTGTAACTTGCTTCACAACTGACCACTGTTGCTGAAGATGAGCAGAGCATCTTAATGAAATGTGCCCCTGCACTCAGCAGAGTTACAACTGGATACATTCCAGGTTACTTAGTCTCTCAACACTGTCCTTGTGGATTAACCCAGAAATTAGCCTATTATCTCATTAGCAGCTTGGAGGATGGAGTTTGGAAGGGTGTGTGGTGTGGGTTCCCTACAATACACTGTGTTCTCTAAGGCTCTGAATGTTTTATACCACTGCAAAGTAGATGTTAGATGCTTAGAAATCCAAATGGTGGTGATTTGCACCTACTTTGTGGCGATCAAAATGATTTCAGAGTGCCTAGCCTGAAACTCTTATTTTGTTGTATAGACTTCAGCCTGCTGTGAGCAAAGAGTTCCTAGCAGATTGCTGCCTATGGGCTGCCAGTCTCCTGTTTGCATGATAGTGTCAGCCAGGATACATCGTGTGTGCCTGCTGACAGTTCTGCCTGCAAGTGAATTGAGTGCCCTTCACAATCTGTAACAAGCAAGTTTGTTCATTCACTGCTTTGTGGTTCTTGAGGCTAGGGATCCTCTGTAAACTCCTGTTCATAATGGGAAGGAAGGGAACAAAAATCAGAGCCTGTAAAGGCAGATTGTTCACAACAGTCTCTCTGTGGTAGAAGAGGATTGAAAAGGTGCTGCTTCCATTCTTTAACACTTCTGCTCTGGCTGGGAGGCAGTGGAGACAATCCTATTCCCTGGCCTTGCCTCCTTTGAAACTTGAGTGGCTGTTTCAGGCTGTAAGAAGGAAAATCCTTCACTGTAATCCTTGTTTTAAGTAAAAATAAATCTGGGATTAGACTGCCTGGGATGTTTAAGATGGTAACAGTTTGCCCAAGGTATCTTAGAAGGTATGCTACCTCTGTATAGTCTGAAAGTCCCAACATCTCATAGTTGGAGTACTTCTGCTATCTTCAGAGTTCTTTGTGCCTTATCAGTCCTTCCTGTCCGGGCTGTGGTTTCAGTTACACTGTGATGCCATCTGTCCCTTTAGGCTGATGACCCGCCATGCACGGTGACCCAAGAAGAAGAGGAGGAAGAAGTTCGTGTGCTAACTTTGCCTCTACAGGCTCATCATGCCATGGAAAAGATGGAAGAGTTTGTATATAAGGTATAGTTGTGTCATAGCAACTCTAAAGGCTCCACTTTGGGAGGACAGTGGAGAGGGCCCAATGTCATGGGCTCTGGGCCACTGTTCTGTGCACCCACTAAGTCTGAGGCATTATGCTGGTTCTGGGCCTGGGGCTGCAATGTGGCTAATCTTCCCTGTTAGGAGAACGCCATGGATCTGGGTGGCTGTAAAATCAACTGCTTGGACTGCCACTCTAGCACAGGCAGGTGGCCTGAACCAAGAGCTGTCAACAGTGAGTAATGTGGGAAGTGAATCATGGCAACTATGGATTGCAGTTTTTTTCCAGTTTGTTGCAGGAGTTTCTGCCAATGCCCTAGATCCAGCATTAACTCCACATACAGTGTGGAGAATGCAGATGGCCCCATCTGTTATACACCCATCTGTGGGTGTACAACTGGGATGGCTTGGCTGTGCCTGGAAGGGTCAGGTGCTGTGTGATACCTTGTCCCTAGGCTACCTCATCCAGGCTCCGTTAATTATAGACCCTGGGGTGCAAGAGTGCTGGCTTTCCACGTAACTGCTCTGCTCACATGTTTTTTGGGGATTAACCAGAAATTCACTGTCACTCAATAGGATTTTGAAGCCCCGCTCTCCAGCTGTGAAGAGCTAGTGCAGTGACCATCAGCGCTATAAAGGCCCTGTTGCCTAGAAATGGGGCCATAGTGATCTCCCATAATAACTTCCAACTTGTGTTCTCTTTCTGCTGATATGTCAGAGTGCTCCTCTTAGCAGTTCCTGTGTAGGTCATGCCTCAGCTAGTAGTATAGCTTCTTATGGTGTAAAAGGCCCAAATCCTAAGAGTATAAATTGCCTCTAATCTCACAGAACTGATATGTAGGGAGTGCTCTCCACACCACTGATTTAGCTCAGCTTTGGGTTTTTTGGAAAGTAATTTTGCAGCAGTTAAACTTGTTGCTAATCCCATATCCCCAGAGAAGAGTTAGAAGGGCTATTCCAGCACTACCTTCATAGAGAAGGGACTTGCTGGTTTTGGGTTGTAATTTATAACTTCAGGTGCCAAGAAGCCACAGTGATGAGTGCCATGAATGCGGTCCTAAGCCTACTGGAGGGAGGGGCAGCCACCCCATGCCCAGGTTGCCAGTTGGATAACTACCTGTGTGGGTTGGTATATTGCAGGTGTGGGAAGGGCGCTGGAGGGTGATTCCCTATGATGTGCTCCCAGACTGGCTGAAGGATAATGATTACCTCCTGCATGGACACAGACCCCCCATGCCGTCCTTCAGAGCCTGCTTCAAGAGCATCTTTCGAATACACACAGAGACGGGCAACATCTGGACGCACTTACTAGGTGACTAAAGGCGAGCACTAGTTCTAGGGATGATGGATATTTTTGTGGTACCACCTATACCACTGCCCTGGACCATGTCAAAAAGCGAGGGTCCTCCCCTAAGGGCATACAAGGCCTTCTGGCTCTGTCTGTTTTCACATGTATTCAACTGTGGTAACCTCCTTCCTCTTTTTACTCCTTGAAAAGAACAAAAACAGCTCTGTCAGAGTCCTACTGAATGAGAGACTAGAGGGAGCCCATGGAAGCTTGTTATGGCCACTGCCTCAGCCTGAGGAGCACAGGTGTACGCTTGGGTTGGGGTTGCTTCCTGTTCCTCAGGGAGCTGAAACCACTGTTTTACTTTTGGACTGCTGAGGCACCTAAACACATGCAGCGAGGCTGCTCCAACGCACAACATGTCAGGGCAGACTCAGTTAATCGAGTCTGCCGGAGCGTGATAATTACCGCACTCCAGCAGGCTCCGGCATCATATGTATCAGTGTTCCCATGCTGAAAAATGGCGGTGGGGGTGCTTTAACTAAAGCTCATATGAGCTTTAGTTAGAGCGTCTCGGATGCCATTTTTTTAGCATGGGGACACTGATATATGTGATGCTCTGAGCACTTTAATTAGAGCTGCTCTTGGAGCTAATTAAAGTGCCCCTCTCTAATTAGAGCACCTCCTTCTCTTCCCCCCAAAACACACGTATAAATGCTCCTGGGGTCTGTTGTGTCAGGTTGCTCACTGGACTTGGTCACTACATATGTACCCCTGAGGCAGAGCTGACAAGGCAGTAACACTTCTGCCTGCAAGGGGAACTGATTTTGGTGGATTCCCATTAATTCACGTGAAGACCCTTCCATATTCAAAGTCTGTGGTAAGCCTGCCAAGCAGAACACCTAGGATTAACTGATCTCAGTGAAGGTGACTGCAGTTTCAGGTCGCATTGAAAACGAAGGAGAATTTTCTCTTTATCCTCACCCAAGCACTGAAAATAAGGGAGCTACTGAGTTACTAGGTCCTCCACTTATCTAAGAGCCTCCCACCAAGCTCACAGTTGCATGATCTTGGCCTGGTTATGAGATTCCTTGAACTTTTGCCTCACACAGAGGCTGTTTTTAAAATGAACTTTGACAGGTCAGAGGTTTCATGGCCTAATCTTTTGGGTGTGGAGGCAGCTTCTCCTTCATCCAGAGCAAAGGTTTAGCTTCTATGGCGATACTGGAAGAAATAGCTTGGTTCACCTCTAGGGATTAAGTTGCTATCACTGCAGCCAGGTTTGTGACCTGTGGGCGAGTGCCCTGTCTGTCATGACAATTAGCTATTATCTTTTAATAATGTGATAAGGACCAGAGGGCTCTTCCCCTTGGGCAGAGATGAGATTTTTCCATGTTCCCCTGTAGCTCTCTATGGTGGACACAAGCTGCTTGACCAGAAGCCTGGAACAGCCAGAGTCCTGGTCAGGTGGCAGCATTGCTTCTCCAGTGTTTAGTGCTGGGCAGACTAGAAGAGGGGACCCTGCCCTCAAAGGGCGTAGTCTGATAATTGTTACTGCCACCTCACCTGCCAGGCAAGCTGTTGCTCACTTCAGTCTTAACTTGAGGCTGAGGACTGGGTGTCAGTCTCCTACTTCACTGTTCCTATCCACACTACATTCCTTGCCTCTTCTCAGCCCTTTTGCCCTAGCCGGTGTTTTATTGGAGTTAGGAGTATGCAGAACCAGTGAAGTGCCTACTTTTCCTGAAAGACTGTGGAAACCAGGGGCCTTAATAAGGGAATTCGGGCAGAGGCCAGGTCTTGCACTTGGCTGAATAGCAGGTGCTGATCAGTGTACCCAGGCTGTTTAAATGAAGGTCAAATTAGCAGTTTCTTTTCAAGGGAGGGAAGCATGCTCGAGGTATAATGAATTATCTCAAAACGACCATGTTTCCCACTGGCCACCCAGATCCAAGATCTGGGGCAGCCTGGCATCCTCTTAGATGGACAGTTCCTGGGAGCCATTCCGGAAGGTCTCCATGCTACAGGCCATTCTTCAAGGCCTCCGGGGGCCATGCCTTGGAAAAGCCAGAGTCCATCGTTGTCAGGGATTGAATGGTGGTGGTCTAAATGACCAGCCTAATTGTCAAGTGGCAGTTGCCCTTCTAGGACATGTGATCTTTAGCAACACTATCGGCTTGTGGAACTCAAGTCTGTAGGGCAGGGATGTCAAACTAATCTGGCCCCATGGGCCAGATGAGTGGCACAGGACCAATCCCTGGCCCACATGCTGGATCCAGTACCCAAGGTGCCTGCTCCAGGACTGCACCGCCTACAGTGCCCACTCTGGTTGTTCCAGGATGAGCCACATGTCATGCCTGCTCGGCATGAGCACCCACACCCTTGCAAGCCAGATCCAGTGTCCACTCTGGCTGGTCTGGGACTGCACCACACATGGCACCCACTCTAGGACCCATGCTGCATGAAGCTCACATCCTGGATCAGCCAGAGCAGGCTCTGCATGCAGCGCGGTTCTAAAGATGCTGCCAGCGCTGGATCCGGCATGCAGGGCGACTCCTGGACTGGCTCTAGGTAGTTTCCATGTGCATCACAGGTTCTAAATCGGGTGCCACATGCAGTACTTTTCCTGGGCCTTATGTATAGGGCTGATCCAGAATGCGTTGTGTGGTGTGTGGGTCAGCTGAGATTTAGGGCCAGCACTATGAGCTGGATGATGTGGCTGTGCAGGCCAGATGCAGCTTGTAGCCTTATCTTTGACACCCCTGCTCTGGGGCAGACAGCTTAGAATTTACCTGACCCCATATCCCCCACCCAAGGAGCAGAATGGCCTGAACATCTGCTCTAAAATGCTAGTTGATAGGTCGGCAGCTCCCCTACTGCCCTATCGGCACTTCTCTTAGGAAGATTCAGGAGAGTCAGATGCTGCTGTTTTCATTCCCTTGGCAGACAGCAAGCTTCCCTGTGTACATAAATGGGTGCAGGACCCAGTAGTGCTCTCCCTGACTGCAATGACTTGCTGCTCTGAGCAGTTCTCTAGTGCTGTGTTCTCTTGTTTAGAGTTGCTGACTCCTGCTGCCCCTACTCCCCCCTACCCAGGTTAATTTAGAAACAACCACTCACTTCTGCAGCTTATTCTTACTTTCCAGATATGACGTTTAATGTGCTCCTGTGGGTAGACATAAGTGGTCCCTATTGGCTTGCTTTCCCCCTCCCAGCTGCTGACTGACCATTTGATGTGTTGACTACAGGGTTTGTGTTGTTCCTCTTCCTGGGGATTCTGACCATGCTCAGGCCCAACATGTACTTCATGGCCCCTCTGCAGGAGAAAGTGGTGTTTGGAATGTTCTTCCTTGGAGCAGTGCTATGCCTCAGCTTCTCCTGGCTTTTCCACACTGTCTACTGTCATTCGGAGAAGGTTTCCCGGACATTTTCAAAGTGAGTTGTTTGAAGTAACTGCTGCAAAATTGTGCTCAGTAGCAGATGCTTTTAACTTGTGTGGCAGCCGTTCTTTCATAGCATAGCCTAGCTAAGTTTGGTTGAAAATGACAAGTTCACTGAACCTAAACTGTGATAGCCAAAATGTTTAGGTTTCAACAGAATTGAATCAAATTCAATGCAGGACTCTAGAGGACCCTTAACCGGGCTCTTGTGTGTTTGGTCCTGGAGCGGGGGTGCAGAAAGGTGAAGAATGCCTGGTTTGGGGTCAGATGTGATTGGCAGATGGGCTTGAGCCTGGGGACCCTGAGATCCCCCAGCAACTTCTGAATGAAATTCAACATTCACAGGGAAGCTCACAAGAATTTCTGTTACTGAGAGGCCCCAATACCAGGGAACTTCCAGCTTTTTGGATGTTTTGAAAATAAAATTGGTTTCAATCCAAACCAAATTAAAAAATAAAATCTGGTAAACTGGGAACCTTGGTTCTCTGTCAGCTTTATTAGCAGTATTCTGGCACTGTCAAGAGACAATTAAGCTATCACCAGAACTGCGCTGTTGGCAAGGCTTTCAGATGAGGCCTTGTTCATATTGTGAACAGAACAAGGCCTTTAACAGGCCTGAGTGCGGTTTGGTGTCATATCCTGTCCAGTCTGCTTTGTATGAATGCTGTAGCTCCCCTGGGCCTGCTTCTATATAGTAGGCTCTCCTGTACTTCGGGTATGGGCTCCCAAACAGCTGCTGCTGCTCACCCCAGAAATAGCTATTTTTTTTAATGGTAACGTGATTTCTGGTTATGTAGGTTTAAAGCAGCATTTCTCAACCCATAGGTCATGACCCAAAAGTGGGTTGCAAGTATATATAAAAGGGCCATGAACAAACTTTAAAAATGGATTCTCCTTTAAAGAAGAAAAACATGGGAAAGTGTGGCTTTTCCCTTGCAGGCTGGCAGAGTTCAAGCCTGTGAGGGGCCCTCTATGTCCCACATATGCTGTGCTCCACACACTGGGGGGCAGGGGACAGTGGATC
Source organism: Alligator sinensis (assembly GCF_000455745.1). Classification (NCBI taxonomy): domain Eukaryota; kingdom Metazoa; phylum Chordata; order Crocodylia; family Alligatoridae; genus Alligator; species Alligator sinensis. The sequence goes on along the minus strand of NW_005842403.1, from coordinate 523,813 downwards.
AGGAGTGAAGGGCACTGGGTCAGGACTGGCCACTGATATTTACAAATGGGTCCTGGTACAAAAATGTTGGTAACCACTGGTTTAAATCACTTTGGATTGGAACTTCCCAGGCAGACTAGGACTAACTCTTGTAACACCCTGCTCTACTTGCTCAGTTCATAGCCTACCTCAACATTTCTGAAGTCCAGGAAATCGCTTTTCATCTTTTGCATACAATTTGAATTTAACTCGCATCTATACACGCTTCACATTTGGATTCCCAGACCTACTCTCACAGGCTTCTCACCAGATGCTTCCTGAGCGTGTGAACATAATCATGTCCAGTGCATTGCTCCAGTTCCTCCCAGCTGCACTCATACACACAATCTGAACAGCTCTTTCCCAGCTGTATTACAGATATGTATGAAATGGTGAAATCTCTCTGCACATGGAAAGTCACTTGAAGTTGCTATGACATGGGGGTGGAGGGACACGAGTGTGGGAGGGTGAAGATGCAGGAGTGGGATGCACCTCCAAACTGACCTGTGGCTTTTTCTCTCTGTGGCTGCTTTCTAGATTGGATTATTCCGGAATAGCACTGCTGATCATGGGTAGTTTTGTCCCATGGTTATATTATTCATTCTACTGCTCACCGCAGCCTCGACTCATCTACCTCTCCATTGTCTGTGTCCTTGGCATTTCCGCAATCATTGTTGCCCAGTGGGACCGGTTTGCAACGCCCAAACACAGGCAGACAAGAGCAGGTAGGAAAGCCCTTCATTCTGCTGTGTGCCACGGGGCTCACATATGGGGAGCTTGGCTTTTTAGTGACCTGGAGGGACACGGGGCTTATGTCTCTACATCTCTGCAACAGATGGTAGCTCCACAGACTCTCCATCTTCTGCCTGAAAGAAGTGTTAGTGGCTAAGGCATTTGAGTAAGATTGGGGTTCGTTTCCTTGCTTTGCTGTGCACTCTCTGGGTCTTATCCGCCATTCGGAAGATGGGGAACTTGCCTGGTTAAATGCAGCATAGGATGCTTGTGGGAGCCACAGAAAAGAGATAATGTATACATGCATAAAAGCAAGTTTCTGTACACCAGTGGACTCCACTGGCTCTCTGGGAGTGCAAACTCCCATATCTTGCAATGCCTCTAGCCTCCAGCTGTACATATTGCATTGCAGTACAGCATTGGGCAGAGAAAATTATTGTTGATAAGTAAAATCTAGGTAGACAAACCTTCCACACAGCATGTGCAAGTGCTGCTGGGAACTGGCATGCTGGAAGAAGCCTGTCATCTGGCTGCTAGTGGTATTCTAGGTGAGGAAGGGTTGCTACAACCATTGATACTAGAAACTCTGTGGACTTGCTGACTTTGTTCCATCACCATCCCCTTTCCCTAATAAGTCAGGAATTCTGCATTCTCAGACCAGCTGCAGTCACTGAGCCCTTCCCTGCTTCCATTTGAAGTCAGAGACAACTTTTCTCATCACAGAACCTGCAGAGCCTTTTCCCCAATCCTCATTTCCCACATGAGGCTCCTGCACTTAGTTAACCATTGCCTCTGGGTAGCAGGAGCTCCTCGGCTCAGGTTGCTGTGTGTAGTGGTGATACTTTTCCAGAACCGACCCCTTGTTCCACCAAGGGCAAAACTCTCAACCCACAGGAGGAAGGAACACCAGAGAGGTGAGGAGAGTATGCCCCTGCTGCCACCAGGGCAGCCCTTGCCCGCTATGTCTCACAGGGGACTTGTTTCTTGCCCTTGGCTGGAGAACACTGCTCCTATTAGACCTGTTAATGAGAACTGGCATGAACTGAGAAACAGGAAGGTGCTGAGCCATTTTGGACTGCGAATGCAATTAGCCTCAAGCCACTTCTGCTTTCCCACTGCCTGAGTTGAGACACTCTGTGCCTGAAGCATACTTTATAGTGGGTGCATGGTGGAAATCTGTACAACACTGTCTCCTTTGAGAAGCTTGACATGAGCCCTGGGATTGAAAGCAGCCATGGGTGTGGCGATTGCTGCACAGCTGCAGACCTGCCAGAACCCAGGCTGTAGCTGGCAGTGATGGTGCAGGACCAGCAGTGGTCCCTGGGACCTGGAGAGCAGACTAAGTGGAGTGGTGTGAGGTACGGGCTGGGGAGGGGATAGGAAGTGGAAGGCACTGAAGCTTTTTCTCCTCTTGTGCTATGGGTTTTGAATCCCTCTGATGTCGAGCACAGGCTGCCTGCTACGCCCAAATCCAGAAGGCTGCTGCCTTGGTGTCCAGCACTGTGGAAAAAGTAGGTAACCTGATTTTAAAAATAGCAGACCTGTAAGTGCTGGTTGGAAAGCCATAGAGGCTGCTATAACAGGGAACTCCTTTCTCTGTGCAGTGGTTTGGCAGCTAAAAGCTGCAGCTCAGTTATAGAGGAGCAGCTCACTTTGGCATGTGTACCTATGGCATGCCCATGTTTGAGTACATTTATACTTAGTCAGCTGCTGTCTGGCTTTGTCTGTGGGGCTACTGCAGGGCTTAGAGCTGCTGGCTGCAGTCATTTGTACCCACTGCATCTCAGTTGAGCTGCTCTTGTTGTGCAGGTTGCAGTGTCCCAGTGTGGTGCTACTGACCCAACATGCTTATCAGACTGGCATTTGTGCAGCCTGCTTCGATGCAGTCGTTATGTTGGAAACCAATAACAGGACTGGGCAGGCTTCTTCCACTCTCTTGCTGTAACAGTGTCCTTTTCCATTGTCAATTAAAACACAGTGAAATTTGCAACCCCCTGAGGCTGGATTAGAGGAGGGGATTGTGCATCTGCGGCCTGATAGCCATGAAATACAAGTTCTGTCACTGCAGTTCTGTTTGAAGTCTGGGGAGAGGTGCTCCTGAGTAGGGATGCACTGATAAAGATTTTCTTGGCCAATACCAATAGCTGATTATTAACCAGCCATATCGGCCGATCCTGATCCAATAACCGATTTACAGAAATGCAGCCGGCAACTTGGAGAGCTGCGTCCAGCTGATAAGTGTGTAAGGGACATTTGGGGGGGGGACGGACAGATTGAGGTCCCCACAGTGAGGGAGGGAGTGGGGCAGGGGTAGGTGCTGCCCAGTCAGGGCAGTGAATGTGACCCTAGAGCGGGGAGCAGAACAGAGCCATGGGTGGCTCCCTGCTGCTGTGTGAACCCCTGGGGGAGGCATGGGGGGCATGCACCCTCCCCCCCGGATTTGTGTGTGGGGCAAGGACGGACTATGTCTGTGGGCTCAGGGTCACGAGTTGTACTGACCTCTTCTTGGTGGGGGCTGGGCTATGGTGGGCAGGGGTGGCACAGGCTTAGCTGTGTGGGGTGGGCAGTGGTGGTGCTGGGAGGGGTGGCTACAGGGGGGTTGAAGTGAATTTTAGCCTCCCCCTATCATCGCCCTTGCTTGGGGCACTCTGCTCTGCTGCCTCTCCCACGCACAGCCATTCCAGGCCTCCCAAGGAAAAGGCAGCAGAGTGGAGTGCCCTGAGTAGGGGGGGGCATTTGGGGGGCTATAGCCACCCCAGAATTCACCCTAGCCTCTCCTGTAGCCATGCTTCCCAGTGCTGCTGAGAAGAGGCTTGCGCTGCCCCTGGCCCTGAGCCCACAGCAGGTAGCCCACCCTTGCCCTGTGCACAAATCCAGGGGGCACATGCCTCCCCTGGGGGTGCATGCAGTGGAGGGGAGCTGCCCCCCTCCCATACGAGCTGCCCACGGTTCTGTCCTGCCCTGGGGTTGCATTCACCACCCTGGCTGGGCAGCGCCTGCCCCTGCCCCACTCCTGCCTCACTGTGGGGGCCTCAATTTGCCTTCCTCCACCATGACTTACCAGCCGGGTGCTGCTCTCCAAGCTACCCGGTTGCATTCCTGGCTGCGTGCATGTACACAGCATTTATCAGTGATGTTATTGGCTACACAGGCCAAAAAAAGCTGATGGCTGATAATGTTGATTTTTCTTTTGTTGCTGCTGACCCAATATGCGACCGATATATTGGTGCACCTCTACTCCTGAGCTGCGCAGTGCAGTGTTACAGAGGATAGATAGAATTACGAGATTGGGAACGCTTCAGAACTATCAGGAGATGGAATAACCCATCCCTGGCCCCCAGATCCCATTTCTGTGAGAGCTTGAGCTCTTTCACTACTTGTCTGTTGTTCATTTATACTCATTGTATTGATTTCTCTGTTTTAATTCCTCTTCATCCAGGTTCCACACCCCAGTAGCAGTTGGCAATTTTAAGGGCAAGCTGCCTGGCTGGTAATGATTAGCTTCATCTGCGCAGGTCAAAAATTGAGTTCATTCCACTGAAT
>NW_005842403.1:489259-519507 GCF_000455745.1 Alligator sinensis | reverse complement strand
CCTCTCTAGGCAAAACTTACCTGTCAAATCATTTGAGCTGTTGTTCTTAAGGTCCCCACTACAAAAGGTTCATAGATTGTAAGGGACTGGAAAGGACCTTGCAAGATCATTGGGTCCAGCCCCCTCTGCACTAGGCAGGAAAGACAACTGGGGTCAGGTGATCCCAGTTAGGTGACCGTCCAGTCTCCTCTTGAAGATTACCAGGGTAGGTGATTGCGCCACCTCTGAAAGGAGTTTATTCCATGGTCTGAACGCCCTAACTGTGAAGAAGCTTTTCTTAGTGTTAAGCCTGAAATGGTCTTCCAGAGGTTTGTAGCCATTACTCCTGGTTTTCTCCAAGGGTGCCCTGGTGAACAATTGTTCGCTGAGCCCTTGATGTATTTCCCTGATATAGCAGTAAGCTGCTACCAAGTTCCCTCTCCGCCTTCTCTTTTTTAGGCTGAAGAGACCCAAGTCCCTCAGCCTATCCTCGTATGGCTTGCCTTGCAAGTCTCTGATCATACGGTTGGCTCTTCTCTGGACTCTCTCAAGCTTTTCCACATCCTTGTTGAAGTGCGGCACCCAGAACTGGATGCAGTACTCCAGTTGTGGTCTCACCAATGCTGAGTGAAGTGGAAGAATCACTTCCTTGGTTTTGCTTGAGATGCATCGGTTGATGCATGCCAGAGTATTGTTTGCCCTGCTGGCTATAGCATCGAATTGATGGCTCATGTTCATACTATGGTCTATTATTACTCCTAGGTCCCTTTCAGTCATAGTGCCAGTCAGTTTGGCACCACTGAGCCTGGAAGTATGTTGGGGATTGGTCTTCCCCAGATGGAGCACTTTACACTTCTGAGTGTTGAATTTCATTTGGTTCTGATCCGCCCAACTTGCTAGCCTCTCTAGATCTGCCTGTATCTGTAGCCTATCTTCAAGCATGACCACGCTTCCCCATAACTTGGTGTCGTCCACGAACTTGGCCAGTGAGCTCTTCACTCCAACATCCAAATCATTGATTAAAGATGTTGAAAAGTACTGGACCGAGCACAGACCCCTGAGGGACACCACTGGCCACTTCTCGCCAGGACAATACAGATCCGTTCAGGAGAACTCTCTGGGTCCTACCTTGCAACCAGCTTCTTACCCACCTAACTGTCGAGCAGTTAAGCCCACAATCCTCTAATTTTCCCGTGAGAGTGGGATCAAAGGCCTTTTGGAAGTCTAGGTATACAATGTCGACCTCCTCTCTCTTATCCAGGTGGCAAGTTACTTGGTCGTAGAAGGAGATGAGATTGGTAATACAAGACCTGCCCACAACAAAGCCATGCTGGCTGTCGTTCAGAATCCTGCCTTCTGCAAGTGTATCACACGTAGACTCCTTGATGAATTTTTCTAGGATTTTCCCTGGGATAGAAGTTAGGCTAATTGGCTTATAGTTGCCCAGGTCCTCTCTCATCCCCTTCTTGAAGATTGGCACAATATTGGCCCTCTTCCAGTCTTCAGGGACCTCCCCTGAGCATGACAATCTGATTTAGCTGAGTGTTGCTCCCAAGAGATGTCTGGGTAACTTGAAGTCGCCCATTATGACCATGTCCCGTGCACGCGCAGCCTCTGCCAGTTCTTGAGAGAACTCCAGATAAAGCTTCTCCCCCTGGTTTAGCGTCTGTAGTATGTTCCTACAGTTAGGTCTGTCTCACTGCCCTTCCCCTCCCCCTGAAGTTTGACCCAGATGGTTTCGGGCCGCTCTTCTTAGGAGCTGATGTTGACCTCCTAGGAGGTGTACTGCTCTTTCACATAGAGCTACACCTCCACCTTTCTTCCCTACTATGTCTCCTCTGTGCAGGGTGTAGCCCTCTATGGCTATGCTCTAGTCATGTGAGGACTCCGTAATCCCTACTAGATCATAATGCCCACTGGAGAGTAGGAGGGCTAGCTCCTCCTGTTTGTTCCCCATGCTCCTGGCATTAGTGTACAGGCACCTGAGTCCTCCAATTGAGACCCTCGATTCCCTGTCACACTGCGGGAGATCCATTCCCTCAGCTCTTGCAAGAGTGGCTCTCCTAGTGTCCCCAGCTTCAGAGCTTTCTTGTGTGCCAGTCCCTGGGCATGCTCCAGTCAGTGTTTCCCCATCCCCTGGTGATCTTAGTTTAAAGCCCTATCTAGAAGATCGGCCATTCTGGCTGAGAATAGGGACTTACCCCTCTGCATGAGGTGGATGCCGTCCCTTCCCAGGAGTCCTTTTTCCCTGAAGTGTGCACTGTGGTTGAAGAAACCAAAGCCCTCTTGGTAGCACCACCACTGGAGGTGTCCCACTTTGACTCATCCTTCCCTCCTAGGTCCATGGCCCGCAACCAGGAGCACAGAGGACAAGACTACCTGTGCCCCTGACCCCTTGAAGCCCAGCCCCCAGAGCCCTGTAGTCACTCATGACCCGGTCCAGATTACTTCTGGCCATGTCATTCATGCCCATGTGGACAAGTAGCATGGGGAAGTGGTTGAAGGGCCGGACGAGCCTAGGGATTCTCTCCGCAACATCCTGGATGCGGGCCCCAGGGAGGCAGCAGACCTCTCGGGCTAGGGGGTTCAGATGGCAGATGGCTCCAGCGGTGCCCCGCAGGAGGGATTCCCCACCACCACCTTGCGTCTCCTCTTGGGGGTGACAGTTCTCTGACTACCCACCTCCTCCTCCAGTGTCTCCATTGGAGCCTCCTCATGCGTGGTGAGGGGAGCATACCTGTTGTACAATACCAGGGGAGGAGCAGCCCTAGCCCTGCATGTTTTGGAGCCTGAGACCTGCCATCTTCCAGGTAGCTCCAGGTGGGTCTTTTCAGCCAGCCTTCTTGTTGGCCACCTTCTCCTCTATCTTCTTCTCTTCTTTATTCTTCAGGAGAAGAGCCTGACTCTAGTAATCGTCAATCTCCTGCTCATGGGCCCTGATGGCATGGAATTTGCCTACCTGGGCCTGGAGCTCAGTCACCTGGGACTCCAGGGACCTCACTAAGGAGCATACCCCACAGTGGGGGTGACCTTGCTCCCATTACCAGTTGCTGGCAGCTGTGCCAGGCAGCCCCCAAGCCTGGTTCCAGGGGCTCCGTCTGGGTGGAGGCCTCAGTGGTGCAAGGGAAGGGAGTACCAGTTGGGGCTGAGGTGGGAAGCCACAGGGTACAATGCGTCCCCACCATTGTATGGTAATAGGCTATGCTACTACCCACAAACTGGCCTGTGGACTGCCTGCAGTCCTGAATGAAAAGTATGGGAAGTTTTCTCTTTGCATAATTCAAAATCAGCTGACAGGACTTGGCTGAAATATTAAAAGAAGTCCCCATTTGGTCTTGGGAATAAAAGGCTATTTCTCAGAACTGTGAATGGATGAAGTCTGCTGCCTGCGGCTGGGTGTGAGGTGCATTCTGTCAGCTCTAGCAGCAGAGTATTTTCCATGCAGAAGAATATTCAATGGGTGGCTCAGTGAATTGTGGATTGGACAGAGGTGGGACTAGAACACCGAAAGTAATGGTTCTTGAATTTGTATCATAGTTCAATATTTTCCACAGTAGTTCCCATTTGACTATTGGCAGATTTATGAGAAGTCCAGGCTTAGTCCAGGTTCTTGGTAGACAGGTGCCCACGTTGAAATTTCATCTTTTATAGTCTGTGCTGGGAAGGAGGGGGTGGGCAGCAAGATAGATCTACATGATCTACCCAGGTCCTTACGCTGGTGCACGGGCTCTAATATGTTGGTTCACCCAGAAGGGAACCTTTCCTAGAACAGCTTTGAGGTATGATGACAGGGCAGAGATGCCCCATACTGAGCTTGGGTGCAGGAACCTTGCATTTGGTGGTCCTGGGAGTAGTGTGGCAGACCTGGGGCCATATTCCCTCTGGCTCTATTTTGAGCAAAGGCTGAGTATTTTCCATGTGTCTCTTGTCTCCCCAGGAGTGTTTTTGGGGCTGGGGCTCAGTGGCGTTGTGCCTACCATGCACTTCACCATAGCAGAAGGGTTTGTAAAAGCAACCACCGTGGGCCAGATGGGCTGGTTCTTCCTCATGGCCGTGATGTACATCACTGGAGCAGGGCTGTATGCTGCCCGCATTCCAGAGCGCTTCTTTCCTGGCAAATTTGACATCTGGGTAAGTACAGATTTCACCAGAATATGTGGAAGGGCCCAAGAGGCAGACTAGCTTGTGAGCAGAGTGATGCAGGTAAAGGGAACATGAGAGTTGCATAAACAATGAGATGAGTCAGTCAAAGGAGAGCACTGCAAATTCCAGCCATGGGCTTGATGGGAGGAGAGTTATTCTCTGAATCCTAGGATCTGGCTGAGAAATAAAAAAAGGTGGATAAATAAGGGTTGGAGCTGCTTGGTGCTTTTGTTCAGTCACACAAAGAGGTTATGGCTATGTCACTGTGGGATCTATGGCCCTCTGAGACTGCAGGGTGCCTTCTGTGTGTGGGAAGTGGTATTGGCATGGACTGGAAGATAACTTGCTGTCAGCCAAAGGTACAACAGCTGGGCAGCAGTCACTACCAAGGAGCAGGCTGTTCCATCTGGCCTGCTAGAAAGTTTTTCCTCTATCCAACATTGTACCAAGAAAAGCCTTAATGCCCTGAAAAGACCCTCATTGTATCAAGCCAGTAGAGCTGATAGTCAGGAGAGGTGGGACTAGACCATAAAGTCCTGCCTTGGAGCTGTATGGGGACAAGAAGCTCCATGTTCTGTAACACCAACTCCTTTGGAGCGAATGGTGAAGGATGGGACAGTTCGAGGGTGTGTTCTTGCTGGGCAGGGGCTAGGTGTAAACAGCAGAGGAAGAGGTGAGGGGAGAGAAAACCGATTCATCCAACTGTCACTCAAGTACAGGGCCGGCTTGCAGGGCTGCCTACCTCCTTCAGTCACCCTGCAGCATTTGGTTTTGGGGATTTGTATGGTCCAGGGATCAACAACCAATGCCATTATGAATGCAAAACTTTCCAGCCCCACTTCCCATTAGTCCCTTTGCTTTATTCACTTTGAAGCTGGAGTTTTTCTTTCCTTTGCCTCAGTTACCATGGGGAGTTCATGTGCAATAGTAATGTCCCTTTTGGTTTCATCTGGGAAGCCATAAGTGCCCTGGGGGGCTACCTGCGTGTAGGCTGTAGCCGTGTTGGTCTAAGGGCATAAGCAGATTCTTTGGGTAAATCTGATATCTTTTAGACCAACTCAGATAGTTGGAAAATTTTTCTTTGCAAGCTTTTGGGTATAAATGCCCTTTGTCAGGCCTGTTCCTCTTTCCTATCCAGTGGCCCTGCAGCCTTAAGCCATTTGGGCTCCTCTGCCAGTATGGTAATGGTAATTCGTTTAGATCTTGGCCATAGCTTGTATATGGATGGAAAGCTAAAATCTGGTAGCTTCCTTCCTGCTGACCTCAGCTGCTGGTTGGGGGATAATTTCAGATGGACTGAACTGTTGCACCCAGTCCCACCTAGAAGGCAGCTGATATTTCCCGCAGCTAACATTTCATTGTCTAGTTCTGCTTGTGGTGGTGGAGAAATGTTTCAGTATCCCAGTGTTATCTCCAGTAAGAGAGTGAAGTAGCCCAATGTTAGAGATTATGGGAGAATCCATTTGAGGGGGGCCATTTCCCTTGTGCACAACTTACCCTGTCAGTAATGGCTAGAGCTGTTGGGGGTTAATTGTCAATTTAATCTCTAATTATTTGAGCCCACGCAAACAGCTGCTCTCTGTCAACTAACCCTCTGAAAGGTGGGGTGGTTCTTTGCCCAAAGTGCATCTAATCGCCGCGTGTATTAAATAAATAACTAAGAGAATTGACCTTAGACAAACAGCTAGTTTATTAAGTGCACACTAAACACTTAAAACACTCTAATTGTTAATAACAAGTGGAATAATTAAACACTTAATGAAACCGCACCAAACAAGCAATAAACAACAACAATGACCACAAAAATCCTAAACAATCCTAAAATCCCAAAAGGTCTGAGGGGAAACAGTATTAATAAGAGAGGAGAGTTTTATTTGACTGGTCCAGAGAACTTCTTTCACAGATCTCTTCCTTGGAGGCTATAGGTAAGTATCCCACATCACCCTGCTTAGAGACCAAAGGGTCTATTGCAAGGAGGCCTCAGATGAAACCTTGACCCATAACCCTTGGCTCTGGTGCTACAATACATAGGTCATCAGGACAGTTCACCCCAAAAGACAGCCCATCTCATGTGGTTGGTTCTTTGCCTTCTTGTTGGTCTAACTTTTTTTGCTTTCCCTTCAGTTCCAGTCGCATCAGATCTTCCATGTGCTCGTGGTGGCTGCTGCCTTTGTCCACTTCTATGGGGTCTCAAACTTGCAAGAATTTCGCTACGGACTTGAAGGGGGATGTACAGACGACTCTCTCCTGTGAGAGCGTCTAATGATTTTAGTACAAGCTTCCTAAGTGCTTTTTAAACTACGTCTTTGCTAAAATCAAAGGAAGACTCTAAACCGTTTGGAGTTTTTTAAAAAGAAAAATTCATTAGCAACATCCGTAATGACCAAGTCTTTGCATACCCTCCGAATGATTTGTTGGGATTGCCAGTGGTGTCCAGTGGGAAGAAACAAGCTCGACCATTAGTCATCCCTTCTGGAGGAAAAAGAGAAACCATCTTCTCCAGACAGTGTTTTAACCGCATTAGGATTTTTCTTACCTTTTCAGGAATTTTTATTTCTGGAAGCAAAGGGTGCAGATAACCTGCTCCCTATCTTAGCAAAGTAGCCTCATTTTTAGACCACTTCTGGAGAGACTAAAGTCATGTGTTATCAGTTCAAGTTCTGGATATTCTGCGTATCCATAGCAGCAGAGCTGCCTTGGCGATTGTCTGGAAGCCCATAATGCTAATGCCTGGCAATGGTGTACACAGATTCATGTAACTTAAGTTTTAATTGTCTTTTTCTTGATAAAGCAATGTAAACTTAAATGAGAGAATATTTAATATTTAATACTAAGCTTTAAAGAGACTTGCTGCCACTTCAGTGTACCTGGCTCCAGGGCCATCTGTGGTAGTAAAGGAAGGACAGTATTTTAGGGGAATGTAGAGCTGCTGTAGCCCATTGAAATAAAAAGGTCAATAGTTATTGTCTTGCTAGGAGCCTCTGTCTCGTTTTGTCAGGTTCCTGGTGAAGATTATACTAATCCAATGGTTCTTAACCTTTTTAGACTCAAGGCATCTCTTGGAAATTGCTAGCTCTTAACATTCACTCAGTTTTTGACTACAGAAAAAGAATAGAGCCATTGCTTTGTTGCCGACTACACCAGATCAATAATGCTAATAATTTTGATGCTATAAATTTCTGTTTTAAATCTCTGGGTTTATATTATGGGATCTGTACACCTAACACTCTGTTTGAGAATCAGAGTGGGGCCTTTGTGTACCAAGAAGCCCTGCTCTGCACTGTCTTCTGGAAGGAGTGAAAGGATAGCTTCTTCCAGGGATGGCCCAGACTCCAACAATGTCTACAAGCCCAACAGAGGTCTTGTACAGAAGCAAGACAATGAGCACAGAAAACTTTGGTAATGGCCAAAATTGGAGACTTCACCAATCCTTATCTGCACTTATCTAGATTCATGTTTAGACTAGAAGTTCCTCCAGGCCAAGAGTGCTGGAGTACACAAAAGGGGGCAGTTCTTGGCTCCAGGATGTTGGTCAGAAAGTAACAGTAACTGAGTTACTAAAGAAGTGACCACCTTGTAATAAGTGGTGGGAAAAATACAGGAACTTAAGGGAGATGCTAGAAAATAGCCTGCTTCAAAGACATTAAAGTTGCATAGGATTCATGGAATATGGACCAAAGAGGAAGGAAAGTCTTCAGACTGCTTAGGCATAATGGAACAATCCTAAAGTCTCAGAGTATGTGTACTTCTGAGGAGGTAGTACTGATGTCACATCTCTACTTGATTTGTCCCAACTTACTTCACACTTCTATGTAGACTAAGTTGGGTGGAAAGCTGAGTGATGCTATGGATCAAGAAGAGACTTGGGGAAGGGAAAGAAAAGTGGGTGAATTGATCATTTTTCATGGTGGCACAATGTTAACATCATAGTTTTTATATCCTGTAATAGACCCTTTGTTTTAATGTATAAAATGTATAAGTAATTTCAAAAGGGAGGTTGAGCTAGGTGTCATTTGGCCGATGACTTGAAGTTACGCATTTAGAACTGTGAGGCGCCTTAAATCAATTTATCAAAGCTTTGCACATAATTTATTTGCTGTTGTGTTAATCTATAAGAGAGGGAACATGTGAATTACTTGTACACACTTCAGAGTTCTTAAATAAGTGTGGGTTGAGTCATCACTCCCACAGATTAGGGCTTCTTGCTCAATGTGTGCAGCTGCAGGCAAAAAGCAGAATATTAAGATACTGAAGATATGGGCTGATAAATACAGACAAGATTATAATGGCACTCTCAAAGTGATGGTTTGCCTTTGTTTATAATTCTATGTACAGTACTGTCATCCCCATTTCCATAGCTGGATACCACACACCCTGGAACATAGAAAACAATTGTTTTTTTAAAGGCAGAACAAAGGAAAAAAATCTTTCATTGTAGTAACTCTAGTAGCAACTAGGGAGCTGAGCCTGCTCATTGTTCTGCTCCCTGTGGATCACTGCAAATTTTTAGCTTTACCTGGTAACCAGCAAAACTTGCCCATACAGTAAGTATTTCCCACTTATAGTTTATAACCCTAATTTCCTTGAAAACCTGACCATGTGAGTGGCCCTCCTCTGGACCCTCTCAAGGTTAATTAGATTTTGTCCCTCCCCTCTAGCGTGCCCACTTCTCCCCACATCTTTGTGTCGTCAGCAAATCTGGACAGCGTGCTTTCATGCCCACATCCAAGTCGCTGATAAAGATGTTGAATAGGACAGGCCCGAGGACCAAGCCCTGGGGAACTCTACCGCCCGCATCCCTCCAGGTTGCAAATGACCTGTCCACCACCGCTGTCTGGGTGCGACCATCGAGCCACCCATCTGACTGTGTAGGCATCAATGCCGCAATCGCCTCGTTTTTTTTTTATGAGACTGGGGTGAGAAACCGTGTCAAAGGCCTTCTTGAAGTCCAGGTATATGATGTCCATCTCGGTGCCCGCATCCAAGGACTTTGTGACCTGGTCGTAAAAGGAAGCAAGGTTAATCGGGCAGGATCTGCCTGCAGTGAACCCACGTTGGTTGCCCCTGAGCATTACCTCCCATGCTGGGCCCCTGCAGATGTGGTCCTTGATAATTTTCTCAAAGGTCTTCCCAAGGACCAAGGTGAAACTAACTGGCCTATAGTCATCTGGGTCCTCCTTTTTCCCCTTCTTATAAATGGGGACCACATTGACCCTTTTCCAGTCCTCTGGGACCTGGCCAGAGCACCACGAGCACTCATACAACCGTGCCAGAGGCCCTGCTATAACCTCCGCCAATTCCCTCAGTACCCTTGGATGAAGAATATCCAGACCTGCTGATTTATACATGTCCAGCTCCTCTAAGCGTTCCTTTACTAGATTGTCCCTGAGCCTGTCCGTAATCCTAGTGGGGGACCTGTCCCGGTTCCTGCTCAGAAATATGGTGGCAAAGAACTCATTGAAGAGATCAGCTTTTTTCATTGCTGCAATCACCAGCTTGTCACGCCTGCCCTGTAGGGGCCCCATAATACCTGGTGCCGCCTTCTTACGCCCTATGTATTTGAAAAAGGACTTTTTGTTATCCTTAATTCTGGTTGCCAGCCCTAGTTCTATCTCTGCTTTGGCCTTCCTAACTGCTTCCTTGCAATCATGAGCAACAGAGGTGTAATCCTCCTTGGTGATAGCCCCTTGCTTCCACTGATTGTATGCCACCTTTTTTGCCCTCAGGCCCTCCTGGATGCCTTACTAGCCAAGGGGGCTTTTTCACACTCTTGCCCCCTTTGGTTTGCGTTGGGACTGACTCCCTCTGAGCTCGGAGGATCATCTCCTTAAGGAACAACCACCTGTCCTGGACTCCCATCTCACTGAAGCTCCAAGTCCTCAATGTCTCTCTTACTAAACTCGTTAGCTCATTGACGTCGGCCCTCCTGAAGTCAAGGACTTGTGCCTTACTGCTTGCTTTCACCACCCTGTACCGGATAGTAAATTCCAGCAGAGGATGGTCACTAACGTCTAGGTAGTTGAGTACCTGCAGATCCCTCACCAGGTCATCGCCTGTGGCAAGGACCAAGTCCAGCAAGGCATTTCCTCTGGTGGGATTATGTACCTCCTGGGTTAGGTGGAGGTCCTGTATGCAGGCTAAAAACCTACATGAGCGTTCAGACCTGGCTGGCTGCTCCTCCCAGCAGATGTCTGGGTAGTTTAGGTCACCCATGACAACCACATCCCTTGGTCTTAACAGCTTCCATGGGCTGACCTGACAATTCCAGGTCCAGCTCATGGCCCTGGTGAGGCGGTCTGTAGTAGACGTCCACTATCGAGTCCCTTGCCCCGCGACCCCCTTGCATTCTAACCCAGAGCGCCTCAGTTTGCCCCTCCTCTGACCCCATCCTGATCATTGAGGATGCATACTTCTAGCATTTGTGTAGAGGCAATTGAGAGCTCCTATGGGTGCTCATGCTGCCCTCTTGTTCCCAAGCTTGCCTGGGCCCTTGTCACTTACTGGGTTGTTCCTGCTCACGTCACCTGGCTTGATGTCTAAGTGTCCTCCTGTACCTCTGCATCCCCATCCCCCAACGAACTTAGTTTAAAGCTCGCTGTATAAGATCAGCCAACCTGGAAGAGAAAACACACTTACCTTTCGGAGAGAGATGTAGCCCGTCTCTCCCTAGCATGTCTCCTGTGCGGAAGTGTGGGTCATGGTTGAAGAATCCGAAGCCCGCCCGGTAACACCAGCTCCGAAGCTGCTGGTTGACCTCTCCGATGCAGGCCTTGTGGTGCCATCCATGCCTGCTCACCAGAAGAACAGATGAAAAAAACCACCTGTGCTCCCATTTCCCTAAGCTTGGCCCCCAGAGCCTTGTAGCCTTTCATGACATGGTCCAAACTACTCCCGGCTGCGTCATTAGTGCCCACATGGATGAGGACCAAGGGGTAGCAATCAGAGGGCTGGATGAGGTCCGGGATCATCGCTGTGACATCCCGAATCTGAGCTCCGCGATGGTCAGTGAGTCTAAGAGGGTTGGGCATTTAAGTGGATCAAAAAACTAGCTGGCATTGCAATGGCTTGCTTTAACGTTATTATTGGCAGTTCCTGTTTTGAAAAGCTTGAGACAGATTTCATGGCGGCAGATTATCCCATGTCTGCTGTTGGGGGCTAGCTGCGAAGTAGCTGTTGCAGCCGTTCAGGAAGAAGAGGCTGTGCTGCTCTCATATCCCTAGGTCTGTCTTCTTGGGCACACAAAGACAAGTGGTTTGTTTTGGACCCAAGAAGAGGGAGCTCTACAGCCCTAGGACTACCTCACTTGGAGCATGAGGCAGGCTCTAGGGTCTGCCTGAAGCAGATTAACCCAGTGCTGCTCTTTTGGCCTGTCCCTTTGCCGACGGACATGCAAAGCAAGAGTTTTTAAAAACAAACCAAACCTCAAAAATCCTAGTGAAGCAAGACATGCCACACTCGCTGAGAAAAGGATGAAAGTAAGTGCCTGACACATTGATCGTGGTGTTTAATGGACTACTGGAACATGCTCAGAGCTTAGATCCAATAAAAGGCTTTAAGCACCTAAAACAGGACTTTGGGCAGTGGTGTCCAAAACCTGTGAATCAAAAAGAGCCTTAACATAGCAGCTGAACCTGGGCAATGTCAATCTTTTACATAATAGCCTGACATTTATAGCTCTTACTGGAGACCCAGCCGTTCTCAGCTTGAAGCACTCATGCTGGGGAAGGGTAGGCCTTCATTCAGCATTTCTTGTCGATTACCTGTAGACAACTCCTGATCACACACGAAAGCATTTTTTTATCTCGTTTCTTAGGTGCTAGCTTAACTCTCCCCAAGAATAAGAACATAAGAAATGTTATCCTGGGTCAGACCAAAGATCTGTCTAGCCCAGTGACCTGTATCTCAATAGCAGAGAGCAGATGTCAAGTAAGTAGCACTGCATGGGGGAGTATAGGCACATAACTGGTAGTTAGCTCGATTCCAGAGACCCCTTTTTGGACCTGGCCTTCAAAGACTATGAGATACATGGAGGTTAAGACCATATATAGAAAAAAATATGGTGCTAAAGAAACAACTGCCTACTGTACGTGTGCTAGTGTTCACACTTCAAAAGAAATGTCAACTAATAGGATTCAGAAAAGAACTGGATAAAAATGGGCCTCACAGTAAAAGAGTGAAGGAGCTAGGTTTGTTGATAAGGTTAATAAACCAAGCTAAAGAAAAGGCTGAGAAGCAACTTGACTGTGGTCTTTAAAAACCACCATCCACTGAAGAAAAGCATTCTGATTTTTCTTAATCTAGCAAAGACAGAAGAAAATTCAGTGTCCTAAGAGGCAGAAGGCAGATCAATTTCACCTTAGAAATAAGCAGACAAGGTTCTTTGGGTTAATCTGTTATCTTTTATTAGACCAACTTAAACCAACATGGCTACAACCTACACCCCTGTAACATTAGAAATAAGCAACAGATTTTTATACACCGAGGGTTAACAATGAACAGTTACAGAACTCATTTTTCAGTCACTTGAAGTCATTTTTCTGAAACTTAAACATATTTCTAAACAATGCAATCCACTTCTACTAGCTAGTATGAGGTTGATGATGAAAAAAATCTCAAGGCAGCTCAGTTTAACAGATCAGCTTTTCCCGCCTTAAAAGCATGCATTCTCCATGATTTTACACTAAAATTGATATGTGCTGCCCCTGTTTTAAGATTTTTTCACATATAAGAAGTAGCTAAGAGACCAAAGGGAATTTCACCAAATGAAACAGCTTCAGAACATCAGTTGTAATCATTGTCAATTTGAAGGCCCGGTTTACCACGTTGTTTTGGCTGCCTTATGTCAGTGCAAAATTTCTAGCATATGCCCTACTCTTCCTCACCACTTCTCCCCTGTGTATCAACACACAGGCACACACGTGTGTGTACACTCCCACACACGTGTGTGTACATGACCAGAGCTATCATTAGGGGTTTAACTCCATTCATGATTTTGCAGAAACCATGAAATCCAGGATTGTCCACCAAGCCAACTTCAAATAAAATAAAATGCTGACTCCCCAGTGAGAGCCAACAGTCCTCACTGCTGTGGCCTGGCTTCACAGCCGACCCAATGGTAGGGAAAAGGCACTGGCTGGCGGGGCCACACGAAGGGCAGTAGACGAGATTGGCTGGGGCCGATCAGTGCCAAGGGGTGGGGCTGCACAAAGGGCAGCCAGCAGACAAGATGGCATCCCTCCTGTCCTGCCAGGGCCTCTCCACCAATCAGCACTGTGAGTGGGGCCAGCAGAGCACATCCGGGAAACATCCCCAAAATTTGTTCTTTATACCACGACCAACCAGTGAAAATTGTTTAGTCCCACCACGATTTAAGTAAGTCCTACCTATCATTGATCCTGATGGAAATAAAGCTTGAGAGAATAGTAACTCCCTCTACCACCCAGCTTTGGGTAGTGGAGGTGGCAACCTCTGTGCTACCGTCTCGGTCAGCAACGTTCCTTGGGCACGAATTCTATTCCTCCTTGGCCCGTCCTTATGTTTAATGCAATCGCCTGGCTGAGCTGAGGGGGAAGCAGGTTTTCAAATCCAGAAAATCTTATGCCATATAAGGTATGTGCACGAATATTTATTTATAAAGAAAATCAATTTATTTTGTATATAAGGAACCCCTGAGATGTCGTAATTATCTAAAATATGTTTTTCCATCTAGGAAGTGTGATCAATTACTACTATCAACTCACAAACATGGAAAGTCTGACTCAACACACTGACTCAATCTAGCCTTTACTCCGATCCTTTTAAACGGCCTATTTCAAGGCTCTGATTCCAAACAAGAAAGAAAATGTGAACCTAAAAAACACCATGCACTGGTATTTTGTTGCAAAGAACAAAGAACCCCATCTCCCCCACAAAACAAAAAAGCCCCAAACCAGACACTACATCAAAACCTAACTCAAACTACCGACAGGAAGACAGCGAGAACAAGTCTACTTTGCAAATAAATAACTAACTAAGCACTTTCGAAAAGCAGGGGTACTGCATCACAAAAATCAATCATATCATTCCTCTCCCCATCAACGACAACAGAATTATAATGCATCTTGCTATTAAAATGGTAAAAATGATTTTTATTTTTTTTAAAGGATTGAGGCCTTTGTAATAGGAGCCCTTACTGCCAGCACCCTGCTACAAAACTGAGTAGCAAGGACAGGCACGTATTTTTATGAAATTATGGCATCTATAAATCAATGAAGTTCTAACTGCAATTGGTTTCTGGACCAGGTCTGAAATCAAGAGGATTTTCTTTGCAGTTGTACCCAAGGAATTTGTAACTTGTTATTAATGAAAACCCCACACTTTGATAAACAGTGCTTTTCTTCCACAGCATTTTGAAAATTATATACCAGTCCCTAAGCTAACAGTCACATGGTGAGGAATCAAGGCACAGTAGCCCAACAGAAAGGATTCTGGAATAGACGCTGTTGTAAGCAACTTTGTGGAGATAAGATGTCTGCGTTTTTATGGAAACATAGGACAGGAGACTGGGAGGTTATCAAATCCGACTGCAGACGATACAATATTGACTCTCATTCATGAACTTACACTCCCGTCCTTAAAACTACTTTAAATGTTTTCACCAAATCACGCCTACTGGAACACTTGACTATTTTTGCACTCCTTTATATGGTTACTCACTGGATGTGAAGGGCTCACTTTATTTTCTTGGACAAACAGTAATGACACCAATCAACAGAAGTCACTGAGGCAGCACAACACTAGGAGGAATATTAATTGTCAACATAGGACAAGAGTCAAGCTGCACAGCTGGAGTTTGAAACAAAAGAATGGTGGTGTTGGATGGATTGTGATGCTTCCTAGGGTACTCAGGCAAATGAATTCTAGAAGCTTGGGCAAGACATGCAGGTTGTGCTGCCAGCACATAGATGCACCTAGACTAAGCTTTTCTAGTCAAACCTGAAGACCCATGTACTGTATTGTAGTTGATTAATAAAAGCTGTGTTGCTCTGAAAAGTTGTCCTGGGTTCCTGCAATCTTCTGCAAACTGTATCACTCAAGAAAATAAGTCTCTAACAGATAGTAATTTATTTTAAACCAAATGAACGAAACACTAGGAAAAAGTGGTACTGCAGCCAAGACCACAGGCTTGGAACAGCAGAACCATAGGACTGCCTTTGGTAGAATGTGGAAGCCCAGAGCCTTGCACTAGAAGTTACACCCCCACAAAGACTGAGCCAAAAATCAAGACATGCTACATCACGTAGATCTATAACAAAGGTATGTTACTTACCACTGGGGAGTACGGAGATACACGTGGAACAAAGGACAAGAATGGAAAATATATTGTAGAAAAATAAACTTCCTTGGCTCATACAATATTCTTCCAAAAGTACTGACCTCTGGAGTACTAATTACAACACAGGTAAATGAATGAGTTGTCTTAAACTGAAATGCTCAGTACTGTGACCTGCATGTGATACACACTGAGTACAGAGGTTAAATGTCAGATGTTTTTATTGTTGATGACTACAGTAATGGTTAATACCACATTTCAGAAAAGACCACAGCAAAATTCATCTAGTTCCTTATCCAAAGCATTATAGTATTCTGCTTGGTTCTTGTCTTAAACCTTGATGTCTCGTATCAGCAATGTATCAGCATTATAACAATGAACTTATATGAATAAATACATTTATGATCTTCTAAAGCTTCTCTGTTCATCTTTACAGTGAAAAAGTGCCAAGTGTCCTCTTGCCATGGTTTGTACAAAGAGATCTGCCACATATTTCCAATTGAAGGTGTTAAATTGTATCTTGATCTTCCAGTATTTATAATTATAGCTCGAGTGTATAACATGAAACAGAGTAATGGTAATCACTGATATTGCCTGTAGTCACCAAATGGGGAAGGTGATAATTGGGAAGCATCATCTGAAAACTGAGGGCCTGTAAATAAGAGAAAATAATTAATACATTTAAAAGAGACCTTTAATACCTCAGTGTCCTACAAACGTGTGATCTGTTTATAGAAATCCTTTCTGGATTAGCAATGCTAAAAATAAAGGCTTTGTATTTACAGTTTGTCATTCAAGGAAGCTCAAAAGTTTTCCACCTCAATAAATAAAATAACCCTTCCTGCAATGAATGGTTTCATCCCTATTTTACAAATGGGGGAACAGAGACACAGAAAAGTGAAAGGTAAAATTTCCAGTCACATAAGTGACTTGGAGCCCGAGGTCTAGTCTACATCAGAGTTCTACTGACCTGGGATGTGAAAAGATCACATGCTCAAGCCAAGATAACTACACTGCCAAAACTGAGGGTGCGAACACAGCTATGTTGACAAACAAAGGTTTAGCAAAACCTAAGTGAGGAAGATGCTATAACTATACTATATATCGGCAGAGTAACTTTGTTTGCCACATCTCCACTGCCTGCACAGCTATACAACGCAGTCTGTAATGCAAACAGGGTCTAAATCTTTCAATACAATTTTGGCACTCATGTAAGTTTTACATAAAGTGACTTGCCCAATTCCAGAGCAAACCAGTGGAGTGGAACAACTAAAGGAGCCTCAAGTCCTGACCTCCAAGACTCCACTCTCTCCAGATGCACTTTTTTTTAAACGAGTCACCTGCTTCACAAGTTGCAACATATAGAACACTCCTTCGTGGGTACCTTACACTGGATTTAGAAGCACATTTCTTTGTCAAAAAGGAAGAGCTATTGCAATTAAATAAACGAAGAATGTCATTGAATAGGACTGAAATAATGGGTCCATCAGGTACTGGCTTACTTCATGTTCCAGGAATGCTAAGAAAATAAGCTAACAAAAACATTTTTATTTTTACCTAGATGTGTTATTTAGATCCATGATACACAGTAGGTAAAAGAGCATTTGTATAAGAACACACTTTTTTTTTTGTTAAAGGAAAAAGCTGTATGGACACAACACAACTCTATATCGGCCATCTCTCTGGTCACAGCAATCGTGCTATCTCTTAGTCTCAGTGCATTCTGGGGAGGTCTGTGCACTTGATCTCATACTGCCTCATTAGACAATATAGAGTTCAAATAACATGCACAAAGAATACTGTCAGTGGTACTCTGCCCCATGGGGCTGCTGCCTTGTCCCATGTAGACATACACTTGGATAACTGATTCTCAGCCAGAGTGCTACAAGATCCTTTTATGGGTGCTGCACAATATCAGCACTGTTTAGTGTACAACCACCTACACATGATTCACAAGATAAACCCAGATATTTCAAATAAGAATCCATAGTGTCAAAAATATTCTGACCCATTGTACTCTGAAGTCTTTGCAACAGAAGAATTGCTCTATTATTTTACTATAGTCAAAAAAGAAAAAAAAGTGAAAGCTAAGAGCTGGTATTTTCAGAGGGATACCCCAAATCTAACAAGGGTTCCCTTTTGTCTAAAGATTGAGAATCACTGCCCTACCCTGTGGCAATATAGGATTTCCTACTGCTAGGAAAAGAATGAGGAAAAGATAATTAGGAAACCTACCTAAACAGTAAAAAGCACAGATGAAAAATTCCATTTACACAGCAGAACAGTGTTACAACCACGAGTTATCCTGAGCCGCAGGTAAGGCCAGTGCATGGTTAGCTTCCAAGGACAGCAGCCAGATAATTAAGCATGTTTTGCACAGATCCAAACCAAGTTTAGAGCAGCTATTCCATGCAAGTTGGTTTCAGATATGGTGAACCAGCGTCTCAGACCTGCATTAAAAAGGGGGCAGTCTCTAACTAGCATAGTTACAAAACCGTAAGGTCCTTTCTGTATATATAGTTAATTGGCCTTGCAATATTATAAAAATTATCCTCATTTACAGATGAGGCAGACAGAGATAATGTCAAGAGGAAATGTTAATGAAGGCAATGTTCCTTGATTACTAGTACCTCTGTTTTAAAACAAACAGATTATTCTTCCTCTGAAAAGTGATGCAAATACAAAAATACAGGTCAAATACATCATAGGCGTGCATCAGGCATAAAGTAGGAATCTTCATATGTTATTTAATGTTGAAACGCAATCGGATAAATGTTGGCATGCAATCATACATTATTCAATTTTGGCATGCAATCTGATTTTCTATAAATCACTGAAACCGAGATTAGGGACCATCACATGCTATTCCCAAAACTTAACCTAAAATGGTTATTTCTACATCTGCTTAGTATGAAAGATGGTCTTTAGACTTCAGAACAAACTGCTGCCTGTGTCAGGCCAAAGCTTAAATGTCTGAAGTGACAGAACAGAAAAAGAAAACCACTGCTCAGTAGCACTTGCGTTCTGACTCTTAAGTCTTCATGTTCTTGGAAGTGTACATGGCTTCTTGTTAACTAAACATTTACATTTTTTACCACCAAAGAAGTACAACTCCTTTCTGGGCTGCTGGCAGGAAAACTAAATTGGGATATCTGACCTAGTAAAACCATGCACGTCAGCACTGACTCCTGGAATGAACAGCTTAGGTCAGCAGGTCCCAACCTTGGAGTCACAACCCGATTTGGGCTTGCAATAATAAAAAATGGGTTTGCAAAGACACTCAACAGTGTTGATGATGATGATGAAAATCACAGAAAAAAAGCGGGAAATGGTGGGTTCCCCTTGCAGGCTGGCAGAATTCCAGCCTGCAAGGGGCTGCCTGGGAAGAGGATGATCTGGAAGGAGGTGCCACATGCATGTCTGCGTGCACACATGCATACGGCAGCCTGGCAGCATGGAGAGCAGCTCCTACAGCTACCTCCAGGCAAGTTTATGGGGGGGCAGGGGCAGATTGAGGCCCCACAGTGTGAGAGGGAGGAAGGAGGGGAAGGGCTGGGACAGCAGGATGGAGCCATGGGCAGCTCCTCCAAAAGGAGTAGGGGGAAGGCTATGCACGCACACTCCCAAGGGAGGGAGGCATGGGGGAGCATGCCCCCCAGATGTGTGGGGTACAGGCTGCCTGCTGCAGTCTCAGGGCTCCTTACCCTGCTGCCCTCCCACCCAGTGGGCCTCGGAGACCCCCAGGGGGAAGGCAGCAGGGCAGGGAGCCCTGAGCTGCTTCTCCCTATCCCCTACCCATGGGCTCCGCTCTGGCTTGCTGTGAGGAATAGGGAGGGGTGTTGATCTTGTCTGTATCATTTTGGGGTCACAAAACATTTCCAATGCTTAAATGGGGTCATGCTGAGGAAAAGGTTGGGAAGCACTGCCTTAGCCCCTTCTCCCCTCTTAGGATTCCCAGAGTTGATCTGGGTCCTACTTAAAATGCAGCACTTTACCATTGTGCCTTTACACCCCCGATGTTAAAGTCCCCGATATGCATGTCAACAGAAGAAAAACACATCTAACCCTGTCAGCTCTTTCCTGAGCATAATGGAGACTCTTCACCTCCCACCCAAACTACAGAATTTGGAAATAGCTTTTAATTCTGGCCTCTGAGCTGCTCCCACTTTAGCAATTCTGTTTGTCAGTTGGCTTTTTGCCACACAGCAACTTCTCCCAGCAGCTGGCAGAGTGTGAACTCACTCAAACACAGGCAAAATAACAGCACCAAAAGCAGTACAGTAGTAAGAACTAAAATTGCTGAGTCAATTTTCGCTTTCAAGAATCATATTGATGTTTACCAGTTATGCAAAAAGCCTGTAACAGCTACCATGTTACACTCTTCTTACAAGATACAGAAATGGTTGTATGTGAGCTATATTACCCAATATGGCATTTGTTCTGTATCATTTTAATATCTACCAACTTCATCTGCATTGTTTGATACTTGTTGAAATTAGCCAATGGCATCAGAGGAGAGAGGCAAAACACCATTTGTGACATGATTTTTCTATTCTGGGAAATCTGTTCTGCAGACCTAAATGTATGAAATAACGTGGAAAAAGAAAAAACAAAGATATAAAATGTAGGAAAAGGGTATGAGAGCAGTCAAATGTACTCCTATAGCATTTCTAATTACAATAACTGAACTATACACACTTGAATGGATGACAGATATAAAACGAAGAGGACTCGAACTTCAAAGACATCCTAGAAAATGATCTGGCATTTCCTGATATTTCAAAGAGAGGTATCTGGCTTTCCATTCCCTATAAATTGTCATCCTTAAGTGCTGGCATTTTCAAAAATGTTGTAAATACTTTGTAACACTCAAATCTGAAGTGTGGAATCCTTACCATTTGGAAATTGTGTGGATGCAAATCTTGTCAATAGGATACCAGCTCCTTCAATTAAAGCTAGAAGAATTCCTCCCATTGCAGCAGACCCAACCATGGCAACTGGTCCATCTACAAAAATGTCAGAATACAAAACAGGTTGCCTTTCAAAACCTCTTTTGTTCAAGTCTGGCAGATTATCCATTTTGCATAGAATTACCACCTCTTCAGTGTTCAGACTATGTAGAGACAGATCTCAGCTGCTAAGCATTCATTAATATCACAAAAAGTTACAATTACCACACAAGCCTTGCCCTAATACAACAAAGCAGAACTGGTATTATGAGCATAGTCATTTTACTTTGCTTTTCTCTGGCATCTTCCATCAGTAACATTTAAAGTACTTTCTGAGATTAAACCCCTGCCTAGCAGCCTGAATTTAAAGTCCAGGACTTCCACTGTAGTATTCTCTGAAATGCTTCCTGTTTCACACACAGGGCTAGGAAGACAAGCAGAGCTTCAGAGTCTCAATGCATGGATAAGATGATGGTGGCAGGCAGAAGAGGTTTAAATTTATCAAGAACTGGGGAATTTTTTTGGGACAGGAGGAATCTCTACAGAAAAGACAGGTCCTAACTGAACCAAAACAAAACTAGACTCCTGGCACTAAAAATTTAAAATGTTGCAGTGTGGTGTTTAAGCTAAAAAGTGGAGGAAAGCCAACAAGTGTGGAATGGCACACAGGTCACGCTGACAACTCCAAAGGGGGATATCATTCAGATTCTATATAGTCTTGAGGAGGATAGTAAGGGCGTAAGAAGTATAACTGTAGATAATAGTGGGCACGTCTACACAAGATATTTACTCTAGAGCTGATTAATTACCTTTGTAGTAAAACATCACCATTTACACATGTGGCCTTACTAGGTTGCAGTAGACTAATAAATGCTGCTGCAAGGTAGTCCAGCTAAATGCAAGTACTACTCTGTGGCATTGTTTCATGCACTGTAGCACACATGTAGAAGGTGATGGGGCTGGCTGGGTCACAAGCATGCTTCAGTCCATGGCTAGCCAGCAGGCAGCCCCTGCACTGAAGCACCCTAAGCCCCAGCCAGCCCCCCCACAGCACATGGAGTCCAGCTGAAGCAGCCCTGAGCTGGCAGGGGACCCAGGGGGTCAGCCTGCCACCCCAGGATTGCTCCAACTGGGCTCCATGTGTTGCGGAGGGGCTGGCTGAGGCAACAACAGCCTCCATGCTGAAGGACCCTCATGCTTCATCCAGCCCCTCTGCAGCACATGGAGCCTGGTTGGAGCAGCCCTGGGCTGGCAAGGAACCCAGGTCAGGGGGACCAGGGGGACTGGCTGAGGCATGAGGATGCTTCAGCATGGGGCTAGCCGACAGACAGCTCCCATGCTGAAGCACCCTTATGCCTCAGTCAGCTGCTCCACAGCACATGAAGCCTCAGTGAAGCAGCCAGCCCAGGGCTGCTCTGATGGGGCTCACATACTGCAGAGCTGAGGCATGAGGGTGCCAGTCCCTCCACAGCAAATGGAGGCCTGTTACAGCAGCCCTTGGCTGGCAACCTGACTCCCCTGGTCCCCTGTCAGCCCACACTGTTCTGACCAGGCTCCATGTGCTGCACATGAACAAACTCCAGAGCAATATGCTCCAGGGATTTTGCTCCCAGGTGCATATTCGAACAGTGTGCCGCCTGGGAGCAAAAAACTCCAGGGCTTACCTGTGTGCGCATTAATCATACATGTAAATGCGTCCAGTGAGGATGACTCAGAACATCCAGAGTTCCAAACAAACAGCACAAGTGGTAACAGGCAAGGGCAAAATTTATAAGTGCTTCTGTAAGCCAGAAAAGCCAGAAGCCTAAAATATAAGAGGGGTGAACTAGAATGTCTGGTATTAAATGGTGACTTTGACATAATAGGCATCTCAGAGACTTGGTGGAAGGTCAATGGGATACTGTTCTAACAGGTTACAAACTATACAGAAGTGACAGAGTAGAATGTACAGGTGGAGAAGTGGCACTCCACGTTAAGGATAGTATAGATAGGACTAGTATAAAAATCTTACCTGAAAGGAAAACCATAGAACCCCTGTGGGTAGAAATTCCATACTTGAATGAAAAGATTATAGTATTAGGCTTGTACTACTGCCTACCTGATCAGGAACGTGACGATGATTAGGAAATACTCAGAGAGATTACAGAAGCTGCTAAAATGAAACAATAACAAAAGGGGACTTCAGCCATCCTCACAATTACCTCATCAGGGTGAGATGTGGAAATAAAATTTCTGGATGTGATAAATGACTGTTTTATAGAACAAGCCATTTTGGCACCCACAAGAGGAGAACCAATTCTAGACCTAATCCTGAGTAACATGCAGGACCTGGATCAAGTGGCACATGTTGGCGAGTCATTTGTAATAGCAACCATAACAATTTAATTTAACGTTCTGGCAGGAAGGAGTAAGCCAAAGAAGTCCACCATGCCAATATACAACTTTAGGAAGGGAAATTACATAAATGAGGAGGGAAGTTAGAAAGAAGTTCAGTGAAACAGTCAAAAATGTAAAAAGCCTGTGGGCAGTTTGGAAACTGTTTAAAAATATCATATTAGAATCTCAGGAAAAATATAAACCATAAACCAAAAAGGGTACCAAAAAGACCAGTAAAACCCCTACATTTTTTAAAAGCAGAGTAAAGGCGGCTATTCAAGGCAAAAAAGCATCTTTCAAAAAATAAAAAAAGGAAGGTGTGCCCAAATGAGGAAAATGGGAAGAATCACAAATTCTGGTCAAGTGAAAAAGCAAAATGAGGCAGGCTCTTCAAATTCTCTTTTAGCATCTAGCAAAAGATGCTAAAGTTAATAATAAATATAGCAGAACTAGGAAGCCAGCTAGTGAATCAATGGGACCATTAGATGATGATGTGAAAGATGCATCCAGGGATGATAACGTCAGAGCAGAGAAGTTAAACAAATTCTTTGCATCGGTTTTTACTGCAGAAGATACCAGGAAAATTCTCATGCCAGGTGCCAGATCAATCCTTTTGAGTAGATGGGTCAGAAGAGTTGGACCACACTGAAGTGACAAGAGAGACAAACTCGGTGCATCTACATGTTTATTAATGCTACAGCGCAGTAGCGTTGGCACACTTTTTTTTTTGATGCTTACTGCTCAGCAGCCTAAGAACACTGCGCAAGAGCATATTAGCACAGTTTTTGACTGGCATGCTACTGCACAGTGTTATCAAGCTATTGTGCAGTAAGTGTCTCATGTAGGCATGCCCACTGGTAAACTAAATACTAGTAAGACAATAGGACCAGATAGCATTCAACATAATCTATGGTTACAAGCCTCTGTACCGGAGGACTGGCAGATTGCCAATGTAACAGCCATCTTTGAAAAGGGTGCCAGAGGCAATCCTGGGGACTACAGACCATTGAGTTTCATTTCCATCCCTGATAAGTTGGTAATAGAATCTATAATAAAGAGTAAAATCAGAAGCCACATGGGCAAATGATCTACATGGTTTTGTAAAGAGAAATCCTGCCTCACAAATCTGCTAAGTTTGAATGTTAACAAGCACGTGGACAAAGGGAACCCAGTTGATAATATATTTGGACTTTCAAAAGACATTCAAACAAGATCCATCACCAAAGGCTTATCTGTGCTGGGCACCATTTTGTTCAACATTTTGGAGGTGCATAGTGAACTCTCTGTTTGCAGATGACACCAAATTATTCTGGGTAGACAGATCCCACACTGATGGAGAAGACCTGCAAAAATCTCATTAAGTTCAGTGACCAGGCAAAAAACGGCAGATAAACATCAGTGTCGACACATGCAGGGTAATATACCTGGCGAAAAATAACCTCAGCTATACAAACTATGCTGGGTTCTGAATTAGCTGTTATTTATGACTCAGGAAAGATAGCTTGGAGTCACTGTTGACAATTCTCTAAAAACGCCAGGTCACCGCAGCAGCAGCAGTAGCAGCAGCAAAGGCAATAAAATGTTGGGCAGCATCAAGAATGGAATAGAAAACAAAAAGGAGAATATCAACATGCCATTATATAAATCCATGGTGCACCTCATCTTGAAAACTCTGCAGTTCTGGTCCCCACATCTCAAAAAAGGATGTGGTAGAATTAGAAAAGGTACAGAAAAGGGCAGTCAAAATAAATAGTTATGAGATCGGGAGGGACTAAAAAGGCTAAGACTTTAGTTTGGAAAGGAGAAGGCTGAAGGGGGTATATGATAGAATCATGAAGGATGTGGGCCAAGGAAACAGGGAACTATCCTTCACCAAGTCCCAGAATACTAGAACTAGCGGGCACCCACTGAAATAACTAAGTAACAGGTTTAAAACTAACAAGAGAAAGAACTTTCTATGCATTGTGTAGTTAACTTGTAAATTCATTGCCACAGGAGGTGGTGGAGGCAGATAACATAGCCAGGTTAAAAAAGGGACTGAATAAATTCCTGGATGATAGATCGATTAATGGCTATTGATCAGAATGGTCGGAGATGTTTCCTTTGGCATTTCTAAACCAATAATTGTGGGTGCCAGAGAGGGTACTGAATAAGGGATAGATCATTCTAGGGATGCCCAATTCAGTGCTCTCCCTGTATAGCATCCACTTCTGCCACCATCGGAGGCAGGATACCAGGCTAGATGAACTACTGGTCTGACCCAGTATAGCACTTTTTGTGTTCGTATGAATAATAAACCCTTAAGTCTTCCTCCTTACCACTAACCAGTAATTCTTCATATTACTGAGACTATCTGATCACAGCCATTTATCCCCTTTTAGGACCTCCATTCAGCAAAAACTCCAGCATATGCTTAAATCTATCCCCATTCAACAAAGCATTTAAATATGTGCTTCAAAGCTTGCTGAAAAAAGCCTAATGGACTTGATAAAAGATTCACAAAAAAGTCTTCAATAATGACGAAGCAGCATTGTTCAGTCTCTAGGCTCTGTACTGCAGCTAACAATGGGTGGAAGTCCTAATTATCACTTGTGGACACATTTAACTCAATTATCCAGCACACAGACATTTAAACCATTCTGAAACAGTCTAATATTTAGTGGCATTTAGGATATTAAAAATAAACTGACTTTTAACAAGTATAAAACTATCTATGTTTAATCAAACAAATCAAATTAGCATTTCCATAGTGTCCCTAAGCAACTTCTCAATTATACCGTGCTACTCAAGTACGTATGCTCAGCAGAACATTACTGAGAAGTCCAACTGCTTTACTTGAAAATTCCATGTGAGGCCCCATTCAGGAGAATAGTTACAGAAGTCCCAATAACGTCAATATTTCCTGAATTCCAGGCCTAAATGCTGTATTGTAGTTTTAAAGTAAACTCTAATCTATCATATTAGAAATTGTTTAACCATTCAAATATATGTCGGATGCCACACTGGACATGTCAAGATAATTATAAAAACAGTAACATTCCTAAAATAAAAATTGGAAAGATCTGTTACTTTAAGCACACAGGAAACAAAAATTATAAAAAATAAAATCCTTCCCAAGTCCAATCATGTCAGTGATGCTGTCAGTTTAATAAACGTGTATATAATTTAAACGTTAAAAGATGGTCAATAACCCCAGAATGTGGTTTCTTACTTCTTGAAGCTAATATGGCTCCAGTTAAGGCACCACTTGTGATAGAGTTCCATGGATCTTCTTTACCCCTCACCTGCACCATACTGCAGTCAATCATGGAGAAGAGACCACCCCAGACTGCAAAGCTCCCTATTTGAAAAACAAAAAACAAAAAACTTTTAGATACATTACTAACACGCACCAGATTATAGTACAGCCATATTACAAACATGTGTTGTAGTTTATAATAAGAGGCCTACCAGTATTTTTGCCCACTAAAGTATATTTTTGTACACTAAAGTTTATTGATCAGAGTAACTTTACAGAAAGCTTATAGTAAACAACAAGGCTTTACATCTATTAATGCAACCATCATTAAGACAATGATCTAAAGGAATCTTAGCCCAGTCTTGCTTGTGACATTTCCAAAATACATTTAGCACCTGTCCATAGTATCATGATTGGTCTGTATGGTCCACCCATACTAGCAAAATGCAAGTGATAAGGTTGCCAGAAGGCTAACACATCAAATATTATTAGTAGTAGTAGTATTACCATTAACAACAACAATCCCCTACAAAAAGCAAACATAAATTCCAACCTAATGAAAGTGTAGTTTATTAACTTGGTGAGAAGTATTTATTTTCAGAAACCAGTACTTGGCAGAATAAATGCAGCCCTCAGAGTGCTTCTATCCCTGTGAAAGCTTAACACTAAAAAGAAAAAAACATGGAGACTGAAGTCCTCAATTTTAATATAGGTATAATGAAGCAGCAACAGCATGTGCTTCTTCAGGAGGCAACAAGAATTTATCTGCTCTTCAAGGAGTCCTGCTGCACTTAAGGCATACAAAAAACTAGAACTCTTGGTTTCAAAATGATACTTTTTATTAGACCAACTGGGAAATCGCAAGAAAACCATCCTTTTCTGCAAGCTTTCGGGATCAAAGTTCCTTTGTCAGGCTCTGGGAAAAGTATAGATGGTACAAGATGGTAAAAAGTCTCCATAGGTAGGAAATAATCTTCATTTTTGCACAGAGGGAGCTGAAAACGGAAGGCTGTCCCTCTGGGTCCATGAGAGTCTCTTTATGAACTGTGCTGAGTAGCTCTTTGATGTCTAGATCAGGTAGAATTCCTTATGTGGAGGTGTCAGATGGCAGGCAGGGAGATAAAAAAAAAATCTTTCTTGCTGTTCTGCAATGAATTTTAAAATCCAAAAATCGGCTAAAGTTCGGCATCTTCCATGTTTTAGGAATGTACTTGGTAGCCGTGTTGTTGTCTCAGACCAACACGGCTACCAAATACACTCCTGCTGCACTTAATGCATTTTCTTGCAGTGTCTAGTCACCATCTCTTCTTTTTTTTTCCTTTTCAAAATAGTCACCCAAACCACTCAGTCAACTTTTAGAATAGAATTAATGAAGTAAGGGACATCACTTCATGTGTAGTCAACTTCAGAATCATTCTTAAGCATGGCAGGTTGTTGAAGCTGTGTTTTGACTAAAACTTGGACTAAGATCATCATCAAAATACCAAACTATGGGTGGCAGATTTTATAGCAGATACTAACTCCTCTGCCTCAAAAAAATCAAACTAGACTAAAACCATCAACTCCTTTCACAAAATACACTTCAGATCATAACTATTGTTGTTATAAAGTTTTTGAACCTCACTCAAAGCCTTTGAGCTATTTAGTTCCTGTGAAGCTTCCTTTTTAAAAGTGAAAAAAAGACTTACAAATAACAAGTGTACAAAGCTGTAATTACCTCCCAATTGAGGCGCTCTGGTTTTAATAGCTGTCAAGCTTCCCCGCAGCCGGTGGTTTACACCCTACAATAAACCAAACTGATTGTCAGAATGAAGTTCAAGTTTTCCATCTTTAAACTTTATAGACAATTCAGCTGAAAATTCTTAAACACTTATGGTTATCACTGGGCACAACTACATGAGACGCTAACTGCACAGTAGCCTAACAGCACAGTGCTAATACAATACCGTGCAGTATTATTAGGCTACTGTGCAGTACCATCACTAAAAAGGCATTCACTAGTGGTACTGGGCAGTAACTCTAGTTACTACTGCACATTTATTTAGTACTTGCTTATACAAGGACTAAATTTAATGATCAGTAAGTTACTGTGCATTTATGAACATGTAGACACACCCACTAAGTATTTTTTATTATAAACCAGTTTGATAATTCATTAAATATAGCCATTCCAGACTATTTGGTATATACTGATAAGGTAGTAATTTTTACTCTATCATTAAGTATTTAGTATGTCCTTCTTAGCACATGTGTAAACTACAGAACCCAGTTACATGACTGTAGTAGACAATTTTCTGTGATGTAATAGTTTACTTGCTGTATCACAGTTTTAACAAGACACTTCTATAACAGGTCATACTTATTTTTAATTGATCTATTTCTTTTTTCTGAATGATTCCAAATTACTTCACTAAGTTAATACATAGGGGGCACGTCTACACGAGACGCTTTACTGTGCAGTAGAGCGAATTACTGTGTTGTGTCATTGTCTAATTTACCCCAATCATGGAGTAAATTTGAAACTTGTAAATACAAGTAGCAAATTTACTCAGGAGTAATTACTGCGCAGTAAAGAACATGCAGACTGTCGCCCTGGAGCAATCTGCTCCTGGACAGCCAAGCAGCAGAGGGTGGGAGACTGCTCTCTGCCCCTGGGAGCTGTCCGCTGTTGATGCAGGCTCTGCCACTGGAGTCCAGGTAGGGACAATGTCTCCCTTCCCCAGCAGCAGGGAGCTCCCAGCCCCCACTCCACAACTGCTTTGTTCCCAGATCCAGTGATCACTGATCACAGAGCTGGGAACAATCTCCCCAGCCTGTCCCCAGCCCCCACTCCACAATCTCAGAGCTAGGGCTGG
This sequence comes from Alligator sinensis, assembly GCF_000455745.1. NCBI lineage: Eukaryota > Metazoa > Chordata > Crocodylia > Alligatoridae > Alligator > Alligator sinensis. The sequence continues at coordinate 490,656 of NW_005842403.1, read as the reverse complement.
GAGCTCCCTGCACCAAGAGAGTTCCCTGCCTGGCCTGGAGCAGGCTGGGACCTGCCCCTGTTCGGGACAGTCCTGGCCACCCTTGGGCCACGCAGGGAAGTCTGCACATGCGGCCTGGAGGTGGATGGGGACTGTCCAGTTTCAGACAGTCCCAGCCCCATGCTCTGATTGGGTGATTGAGGACTGGGGCTTGGAAAGAGCTGCAGGGGAGGAGCAGGACTCAGCCCCCTCCCCTATCCACTGGTTGGGCAGCTTACAGCGAGCCCCTGGCTGAGTGGGGAATCCCCACCCATCCAGGGACTTGCTGCTAGCTGCCCCACTAGCAGGTCAGGGCAGGGGGCTGGGACCTGCCCCTCCCCTGCAGCTCTTTCTAAGCCTCCTGACCCCGATCAGGGAGCTTGAGCCAGGAGCTCTCTGCTGCGGGGCAGGGGGACAGTGTTCCTACCCAGGCCCACTCCAGCAGCAGGCATACACTGTCCCCCCTGCCGGGGGAGGCATGGGGAGCATGTGCCCCCCAGATCTGTGCATGGGGCAAAGGTGGGCTGCCACTGCAGGCTTGGGCCAGGGGCAGTGCCAGGCTCTTCTCGGAGTGGGGCTGGGCCAGGGCTGTGCTCAGCACAGGCAGTAGTGATGGGATGGGTGGGTTTGGGGGCCCTACAGTGAATTTTGGGGTGGCTGTAGTCCAACCCATAGCTCCCCCATTCCAGCACTGCCTTCCCTGAATGGATTCCTAGCCCACCCCTCCCACCCACCGGGAAGAGCCCAGAATTGCCCCCAGTCCCAGTCTCCAGCGGCATCCCGCCCTTGTCCCGCACACAGATCCCAGAGGCACGGGCCCCCATGATGCATCTGTGTCCGGTTCTGGGCACCACACTTCAAGACGGATGTGACTAACCTTAAGAGGGGCCAGAGGGGGGCAACTCGCATGGTCAAGGGGCAGCAGACCAGGCCCTACGAAGATAGACTAAAGAGCCTGAATCTATTCAGCCTCCACAAGAGAAGACTGAGAGGGGATCTGGTGGCCATCTATAAACTCACCAGGGGGAACCAGTGGAAAATAGGTGAGGCTCTGTTCCCCTGGGCACCACCTGGGGTAACAAGGAATAATGGCCACAAATTGACTGAGAGCAGGTTCAGGCTTGATATCAGGAGGCATTACTTTACAGTTAGGGCTGCCAGGCTCTGGAATGGGCTCCCAAGGGAGGTGGTGCTCTCCCCTACCTTGGGGGTCTTCAAGAGGAGGTCGGATAGATATCTGGCTGGGGTATTATAATCCCAACACTCGTTCCTGCCCAGGGCAGGGGGCTGGACTTGATGATCTGTTCAGGTCCCTTCCAACCCTAGAAACTATGCCTCTTCCAAGTGTGCGTGCAGTGGCTGGAGCCACACCCCCTCCC